>NC_133979.1:25777311-26097211 GCF_047716275.1 Strix uralensis | reverse complement strand
AAACTTTCATAATGTGCCTTGTGTGTGTTTAGAAAATCATTTAGCAAGTGCCTTCAGAAAATTGGCCTGTTCAATGTAAACACTTTTTTTTTTCCTTAAATGTGACTTCCCAAATGAATGCAGAAATTTCAGAGTTTCCTGGCTTTGGTGAGAGTCAAATTACTCAAGATCTCTTTAGCTAACTGTATTGGTGAGGTGGGTTAGGACAGGTATTGTTCTGTCATCTTGTCGTCTTATACAGATCTTAACACTGATCAGATTTGTGTGGAATATATTCATACAATGAGGAGTGATCTATGTTTTTGAACCAGACTGGCTGTATTGATATTAGAATCATAGAATACCAGGTTCGAAGTGACCTCAAGGATCATCTGGTCCAACCTTTCTTGCCAGAAGACTGGTCTAGACAAGATGGCCCAGCACCCTGTCCAGCTGAATCTTAAAAGTGTGCAATGTTGGGAAATCCAACACTTCCCTGGGAAGATTATTCCACTGGCTTATCGTTCTCATTGTGAAAAATTTTCCTCTTGTGTCCAATCAGTGTCTCCCCAGGAGTAACTTGTACCCATTCCCCCTTGTATTCTCCATGTGACTCCTTGTAAAAAGGGAATTTTAAAAGGAAAAGGTATTTCTAAATGCTCAGCTCACCTTAGCCTGAAGTCAAGTAGCAGCAGGTTGCTAGACAACTACATTCCCAGTCATCTCTGCCTTGGAAGAAGACATTCACCTCATAATTTTAACAATGGTGATCTTCTAACAGCTCATTTTTTCTGGAATTAAAAGCAAAACCTGAGGTCTTTCACAACAGTCTCAGACTAGCCCATGGTATATGTCAGAAGACTGCCTATTAGAGGCTCACAGAAGTTCCCTCTCTCTTACCCACTCAGAGATACTTCTGAGATACTCTATACTCTGAAACATTTCTACTAGCCAGCCTTGTTCTTCCAACCACATGCAGCACTCCGCCAACATCACACTAAAATCCCAACACTGTGAAAGACCAGTTGAGCTAGTCACAAACAGTAACTGCCACAATTAATTGTATTAAATGGATTCATAATATCAGCACAAATTTAACTTTGTTGATTTTTCCTGGACTCAGATTGTGATCTGTGAACTGCCAAATAAGAGGAAAAATGGGAAGCAAGAACTAATCAAGCCTTTAAAATTAATTCAGTGCATTTTGAATGTGGTTCGTATCATTTTAGCTGAATTGTAATTTTCATGCAATCTGTGGTCAGTCTCAGCAAAGAAATAAATTATCATGTGGGCCACTGAATACAGTTTGTACATGAATTCTTCAGTGTCAATAAGACATGGTATCTAGAACTAGTCTTGTGAGATAAGCTTCACTTTTATGATATTCTTAGATGGGTGAAAAATCTACATAGATTTTGATAGTCTTTATAAAACCTGGTTGACTAATCAACATCTGCACATAACAGAATATTTCATTCCACTTTTTGTGTTTGTACTATCTTTTTTGAATGACTACTGAGAGAACAAAACAGTAATTAAAAACTGGGCAATATCTAAAAAAATGCCTTTTTAAAGTTATTTTTTCATTGATTAAGCCCCTTTGAACAAGTGATCAAATGCTAGATTGTGGTACACAGTGAAAACAGCTTGCTCACTTTTCAAAAGGGTACATTCAGCTAAATCCAGAGCTTAGCCTTTAGACCATCTCTGTTATAGCTGTCTGCTTTATGGTGAGAATTACAGGGCAATAGTGGTAAGTGACCAGTGCCCTTAGGTTCTTCTGAATTTGGTGTGACGATGGAAAACTAAATCCCCTCCTAGAGTCAGGAAATGTTGTGTATTAACAGGTGCTGTCACATAAGGAACAAATATAACCACAGTTTTCCATTTGCAACTCTGCTTGTTGTTTTTCCCATCTGTATTTGTTTCAGATTCGGTTTGGTAACACTGCTTTCATCTGTGCTGCAGTTTTCTCTAGTCACAAGGGGAAGAGAAAACAAAGTGAGAAAAACATAAACCTCTAGAACTTTTTTGGCTATTTAAAACAATAAAAGAGTGAGACTATTTTATAGTGTTTACTCCTTATTAAATATTTTAACCATCACTATACCCTGAAGGAGATCTGTAACTTAAAGATACTTGAAGTACAGTAAATGCTATTAACTTTAACACCATAAAAAGCTAAAGCGCAAACTCTTTTCTTTGCAAAAAGCCAGTGGTTTGACTCAGGGTACAGAATCTAGGAGGCAGGGCTGGACTTTCCTGGCAGAGCTAATCCATAGTGAGGAATGTTGCTCAAATCATGCAATTGCCCCTGCCAGGCATATGATCCTTGTGCTAGCTGTTAGATATGCAGTTATTAATGGCTAAAGTTGGCAGGAGACTTGTAAGACCCAGGCAGAGGGGTAGGCAAAGTCGTCTTCTTTTTGCTAACTCAGTAGATAACTTGCACTGATCTTAACCTAATGCCTTCTCTCCCCTTCTGCCACAGCTCAATACTCGGCAAATCAAGCACAGCGATGTCAGACTTAGCAACCTGCTTTCCACCATAAAATTCAGCACTTCCTAACAGATATCTCTGTCAGTGGAGACAGGATTTGTCCTTCAAGAGATACTTCTGAGTAAATAATAATATCACTGTTTTTATCTGTGAGTATAAACACTGGGTTTTGTCTCTTAATGACTGTTTCTGTTTTACTGCTACTTCCCACCAGGAAGTTGACTGCTAACATAATTAGCAGATGATTGCACGGGGGAGGCTGAAATCTTTAACAGCTGTTTTAAGGCACTGTGTACCAAATCTTCTGTGCTGCAGAACATTTACAGTTTTTTAGTGGCATTCACTCCAGTGACACAGAGATTAAGGGACCATGGTGTGCAGGCCTCTGGGAAGGACTTAACTTGCTCCTTTAGTTGAAAAAATATGAATAATGTACTTTTAAAGCGTCTAGTGGATTAGTAAAAGTACTTGGGCTTATTGTATGTATCAGAATTCAGTACAAAAGATCACCTTTAATTGTGGAGTCTAGAATCTGAGTATGTACAGCTGAAATAGTTGGCAGATTTATTTTACAATAAAAGTATTTTGAAGCTTCAGGTATTTCTTTGTTACAGGATAAAAGGGAGATGATATGAATCAATGTTACCATTTGTTATAGAAAAGTCATTCTGAGAGTAACGCATAGTGCAGCACAGAAGTTACTGTTATAAAACAAATAATTATAATCATTGGCTGTGATAGAATAATAATCATAAAACTAAGAGAGAAATCATTTGGGAAAGAACTTCAGTTCCCCATGGAGTATTATAGCGTCTGCCAGATGTAAAGTAGTATGTATTAAGTTCTAGATGGAAAAGTAAGAGCTTCAAAAGTAATAAGTGTATAATTAAGTAATGACTGAAGTACCAAGCATGTTTACAAACTGTGCATCATGTTGTCCCAGAGGAGGAAGACTACTTGATCTGTGGGAGTTTTTAAGCTGAGACACTTAAACCTGTTCCACACTAGAAAATTTTTGCTGGGGCATACCACCAAAATCTTCCTCGAACAGATACAGTAATAACAGCACTGAAGTGCTCCTCTTCTCTTTTCATGTCCTTCCCCCAATTCCAGTGTGTGCTAGTTTAAGTGGAATATAGAAACAATGCATTTGTGCTTCCATTGTTGTTGCAAGAATGATGCTAAAACAGAAATTAGCATGAGGCTAACAGAACTGTGTTCTACAAAGCATTACTTCCTCTTACTTCTGCACAAGTAAACTGATTCCCTTTCATCTGTAATAGGGACCCAATCCTAAAATAAATTTAGAAGGAAGGCAAGTATGGAGATATATTATCTCCATACAGTTTACTTACAGTAAGACTGTACTTACATGAGACTGTACTCCTAAACCTGCCACAAAAGTGTAAATGCAGACCTCTTGGTGTGGCCAATGCAGTGGTTTTACAAATGTTACTATTTTTCTTTAATCCTTTTTTAATTTAGGTGGATTTGCACAGTGAAAAGGGGTTTGGCCTGTACATGCTGCTATTTTTTTCAGGGTTTAGGGCAATGCAAACTTTCCAACTACTACTGTGCAGACTCCCACTGCAGATATGAAAATACTTGCTCTCTTAGTGAATTGGAATATTAAAGATCTTGAGCGGTTTCAATCAAAATCAAGCTGTTAAAATAGAATTTAGGCTTCTCAACCACTTTATTTTGAAAATTTATTTAAAAGGACAAATCAAGATAAATTTGACAATATTTGCTTAAGTCCTTTTATTTTGTAGCCTCTGTTAAATGGAAGAACTCATAAAAGTTAAGAGGTTTTCTAACTGAGGCCAAACTGACTACAGGTATTTCTTGAAGGAAAAAGGAAGATTTTGAAGAAACCATAATAGAATTTTCTTTTGTGGAAATTATAATAGAATTTTTGTGCAAGTTGAATCTAGACTGAGATATTTTAAATCACTTGATTCAGAAATGTGTGGGCTTTTTATCCTCTTTTAGTTTAACAATCTCAGGTGATTTCCGAAAGGAAAGGCAAAGGGAGGGCTTTACTCACTAATTCACACTGTGACAAATGACTGTTAAAGTGCCTTCTGAGATTTACAGTAGGGAGCTGTTCCTTGAAAGTCAACCAGTCAACATGACAACCAGCAGTATACAATTGTCCAAGTGATGTGTGGAGGTGTTCCAATTATCTGCATCTCTTTCCTTTCCAGATATGTGGTACTTATGTTCATTTATGCAGTAAGCACATCAGAAAGGAAAGCTGATTTTAATTTAATCCTTTAAGTATCCAATGTAAGAACAGTTCTTGCACAAAGGTAAAATTTAGCTCTATAGCTTCATCATGAAAGTATATACTGAAGCAAAATTACTCAAATTTTTATCTCAACACAGGAGTAGGATTTAGAATGTATTTCCAGTACCAGTTGAAGTGTCTTGTTACATATATACAGAAAAGAAAAAATTACTGAATTGGAAAATGTAAATTTTTGTTCCATGACTGTGAAATTGTAAACACTTATTGCAACAGCATACAGAAAAGTTATGAAATCTGATGCTCTGAGGGTGGGTGTTGGAAAATATATTGGGTTTCTATGTTCATTTTTTGTGCTTTCTATTCCACTTGATGTACGTGATTTTGAAGTAGCACAGTAATAGTGATTTTTCCTAGAACGTATTAGCTCTGTATACAACGCTAAACTTCAGCCAGCAGTAGAATAAAATAGTACTATAGATATTTATGATTGTTGAATTACTTATTCATATGACAGACTGTATTAATTCAGCAATTCAATGCTGGAATGTGTACCTCATGGTCTCTTAATTAATATTGCTAGAAATATTCAGCATTAATAGAATTTAACTTGATGTGCGAGGTCCAAAGGAAGCCCAACATAGTGTTTAATCTTACCTAAACCCAAAAGGACTTAGCGTAAAAGGTATATAAAACAAAAAATACTATATACATTTTTATGAAGTCAATAAAATGAATCTCACTCTGCATATTTTAAAAACATCCATATGTTTCTTTCTCTTTTTCTTTCTCTAAAATGTTGTGGGAAAAGAATTATTCCAATAAATCAAAGTTCTTTGACAGCAAGTTGGTGTTTTTCTTTTTTTAAGGACTCTGGAACAGAATACACTTATTGCCTATTTCAGGAAGGAAGTCACCAAGCACAAGAAGGTCTGTGCTTTACAAATAGATCCCTCTGCAACACAGTCCACCATATACGCATAATCTGAATGTGGGACTGTGCAGGAAATACAGGATACCAGAAAGAGAGGAACTAGCAGCACAAATGGGAGAAGCAGCATGTAATGTTAAAGTGTAGAGGTTACCGTCACAATAAAATTACTTTGACCCTCTCTAGGTACATCTGCCAGTAAGTTAAACTGGCCCAGGCACATTCCCAGGCACTGATGTTAAATGGCACAAAACAGCCTACGTATGTATTAGAAAACTGTTTCAGCTTCTCAAACTGGGAGACTACCTGCAACTTGTCTGCTTGGAGTGTTCCCCTGGACACTGTAACTGCCAAATCATTTGTGTTGAGTTTGTGTGGGGCAGGGTTGTATATCTCCCTGTCCTACTGATTGATAAATCAAGTGGTGGTGGTGTTCAAATTAAATTGATGTTCTTTTTCTTCCCCAATAGAGTCTATCTTTTGCTGTGACCATGATGGGTGAGTCATCCCTCCCTGTCCTTGTCTCGATCTTGGAACCTTTTGTTTTATTTTCCCCCTCGCCATCCCTGAGGGGAGAGAAGTGAGTGCTATGTGGTGCTCAGTGGCCCTCTGGGTTCAAACTACAACATCATTCCTGGGCACTGCACTGTTCAAGACAGTTTTGGCAAGCTGGCTATGGCCAAAGCATGCAAAGGAAAATCTGAACAGCTCAGTAGTATCAGCAGTCATGCTTCAATGGTGGGAAACATTCCTGGCTTGCTTGAATGTACGAAAAGAAATGGAGCGTTAACATCTTTATAAGCTTCTAAAGAATGGACTAGCTGTCTGTACATAAATGGTTTAAGAAATGTGAGGTGAATTGTGCTCTACAAGATACTCAAGCACTGAATTTATATGACTGACCTTACTAAAAAAGCAGTGATATCGACAGAATGTAAATGCTTTCTTATTTTTAACTTCGAATTCTTTCTTTACATCTCTAGTGTCCTGTGTTTTGGTTATTTTGAAGTACATGGTAACTATACACGTACACAAGAAAACATTTTCTTTTGTGAATAACGTCTTCATTGTATCTTTCCAAAACCTACATGGGAACCTAAAATAAATACCCTCTTTTCTCCTCTCCTCTGATGCAAATTATTTACCAGATTTAAACATGTTAGGTCTTCACTAGGTATGGTATTTTCTACTTTTATTTTTGTTCTTCAACACACTGGTAAGACTAAGGATTGATGATCAGTAGGTTTATGAAATGTTTTATTTCATAATTTACTGTTACAATCATGATTCAGTGAAACCTCACTGAATTAACAGGTGAATAACTTGTTGTGTTAATCACTGAGTTTCCCCTTTATTTCCGCTCCCTTCCCCAGATGCCAAACTGAAAGACAAATTGCATTATGATGGTCAAGAAACATCTCAGCATATCCAGCAAATCAAAACAGTTTATTTCAGTTTCAGATACTTTCAATAATGAAAACAAAATGTGAGATTCACAAAGGGATAACAGTAGTTATTTACAAAATTAGTGAAGAAGTCAATGACCTAATCTTCTCTTTACCCTCACTCCAGTGACTGGAATATTTTTGTGGCCAGAAGAAACCTGGTACACTACCCTACCTGCCACAGAAATCACCCACTTGACACACACATGCTCCAGATACCAGGCTGATCTTTTTACATCCTGTCCTGCAGAAGCTTTTCAAATTGATCCAGGCAATATTCAAAGTATTTTTTATAGTGACAGGAAAACAGGTAGGTTTTTACTCAGAATTATCTCTCTGAGTAAATGTATATTTAACTATTCCATATAAAATGTGTGTACTGTAAGCATTAAGCTTCATCTCCACAGTTTTCAAAGGGAACCAGGTCCTTCGAAAATCTAGCTCTTCAAAAACTAAAACTGGTTTTAACATCCAATTTTTTTTTTCAGGAAAAATCACGCAGCAAATTCAAGAATATTAATAAATTATTCAAAATAGTTTATTTACTGAACAAATGTATTTGCCAAAGATTCACCACGTTCTTCTTCACACAGCAACATCTTTTATGAAAAATAATATACAATCCAATTTGGTGGTTTCTGAAATATGACAGCCCAGAACCCATCTGTTACTGAAGCCAACTGCAAGGTCAGTTAGGAATCTAAGCTATGCAAGTAGAATTACTTTTCTGGGAGATAAATGCAAAAACAGTGAGATGGATGTTACTGTGTTGGAGAAGTACAGGTAAGAAATGGACCATGAGCTAGACATCAAAAAAAGAAAAGAAGTCTGAGAGAGGCTCCACCACAGAAGTCCTCAAGAAAAAAAATGAAGATTAGAAATCTGACTCCAAACAGGTACAGATCTAAGAAAAAAATTCCCGAATCAGAGTCCTGTTACATTCAGCTAAGCATTTTAGCATGTGTGCATTTCATAAATTAGCAGGATCATTTAAAAGAAATAGCTGATCAAACTCTTCTCCTAAAAAAACATAACCAATAAGGTTTCAAAATTGGGTACTATGCTTATATCAGAAATGTATCTTTCAGAAAAAAAGAGGAGAGGTCTGTATCATTTCAATCGTATTTATTATTAAATACTACCATATGACTTACTGGCAAACTATGCTATCGAAACTGTGATTTGGTGACACAGAATCCAGGGTGGTTTGTGGCAGATGAGAGGAATAATTTCATCTCCTCTCCACTTTGAAGAATAAACAAGCATGTGAAAACACAGAGATGGAACATATGTCTCCCAGCCAGCAAAAAGTGAGCATTTTTCCAGAAAGGGCATAATGGAAGGAGAAAAGAGAGACCTCTAGGATGAACAGACTGAGAAGATCAAAAAGGGAACGGGACTAAGACAGAAGACAAAGTGCTCAGCTGGTAACAGACCCCAAGTTCACAGACCACACAGATGGAAAACCCTTGATACAAATCAGACTGCTGGAGTCGAAAGCAAGTGGAATTAAGAAGTTGCAGTGAACTGGAAATATTCATAAGATTATTTTCAGCATCTCAGCCAAGGGCCAATAACCTCCTAAAATGAACTACCTTGATCACTTGCCATTGTGTAGCCATACTGTAAGGCTACTTCAACTGTATTTTAGTGTTCAGATATTCCATTCATAGTTAATGTCCATTCAACTGAAGGGGTTACAAGCAACACCCCTGGCAATATCTGTATTGCACGCTAATTAAAATAGAATACAAAAGATGTGCTTCACCAAAACCAAAGTTGAACCACTTACATAAGGGTGCAAAGACAAAAAAGCAATCAATTAAAAATAAGATATACTTGTGTAATACTAATCCTTACTAACTAATAAGCAGCTGATCTCAGGGTCCCCACAGGTCTGCAGTCTCTCTCATTAAATATTTCCTGAAAGTTACATCTAATATTCTAAATATTCCATTTGACAATATTTCTATGCAGAATACGTATGCTTTTTCTATAATGGATAGTAGCAAAATACCAGCAACATGGGACTGGATTAGCATTTCAGTATCAAAAGTGATATCCTCCAGTACAGAAAAACAGGAGTCTGGACAGGACCCTATTTATTGTAAGGTAGACAAACAAAAGACAATACTCAAGATTTTTTACGAATAGACTTTGTTCAATTACTGGAAAGCTAGTATCAAAAGACACTGCTATGGTAACTTGCAGAGCTGGAGGAGAGAGTGCTGCTAAAGCACAATCCTGATTGCACTGTGGCGAAACAACTGCACGGCCTTCCTGCAACAGTGCAGCTGTGTCCGGTCACAGCAACAGGACAATACTTGAAGATCTAGAAAGCCATTTCCACTAACCATTTTCAGTCCTGGATTCATATTTTACATTTCAGATGTACCAGAGATCTTTCTTGTAATGCTTGTATGAATATTAATGAAATAATTAAAACTATTCATTTTCCAGTAATCCTTTGCTACAATTTTCCAACAATAACCGTGCTTTATAATACTGTTACGCTATCATTCTGCTATCAATATTTTTTAAGGATGATTTATTTTCATTTTGTTAAGTGCATACAGACATTTCTATAGCTAAATGGATGCTCTGGTTTGTGCAGTTGCTTATACACTATTTCCTATTTGAGACCAGATCACACTTCTTCCAGAGAAGGTAACTTTATAAAGTTCAAGTCAAACGACTCGTATGAGGCAAGTGCTTGACAGAAGTTTAAACTAGAGCTGGAAAAAGTGTTAAGCCACAGAGTGCTCCAAAAAGGTATATAGAGAATATTTTGACAATTTTAGCCATCAAAACCCTAGCTCAATAAAGTTGGTAAAGTAAGAAAGGTTGCGGGTTTTTTTCCTATTCCAGTAGAAAATAAAATGTAGGTATAAGATGCTAAGTTCTACATTTTCTAAAATTTCAAAGAATACTGTGATCAGAAGTTATAAATACAGAATATACTTGTGGTTTAATTATTTTTAAACTATAAATCCATGCTTTGATAAACATACTCTTTAACTCTCCATTAGTAGTTACAATGCTGTCATTTTCAACCAACAACATTCATTTTTTGTGGCTATCTTAAGATGTCATTCACCATTTCATAATTGTCTGAATAAGCATCATTTGTTTAATTGCTTCAATGTATAGCATATTCCCCTAAGCAAAGGTAACAATTAGTTACATATCTGCACGATCTTGTGGTTACCAACCAGTGAGAACCCATCTTTCTGTAGGAAAGTAGTTAAAATCTAAATGATGTAGAGCAGAATTAAAATCTAAGTTTCTGACTGCTGAGTTGAAGACTCATTCTGACAATGCAAAGAGATTGAATTAAAATCGATCCTATATGCCATCACACATAACCGGACAATTTGGCTTTTGTCATTGACCACAATAAGTTGTTACCTCAAAGTGGGTCTCACATACAATTTTGCAAGGTGGGATCGTGTCGTAGCCTACTGACACACCATGTTGTATGGTCAAATAGAGTGGCATGATGCTGTTGGGTGTTCATAAATACTGCTCATTTAGCATTTTGAAATTTAACACACATCCCTGGTTTGTTTATTTGTTTTAATATAAGGGGCTTTTTTATTTTAAAGACATTATTCGATTCGAGACAAACAAATACCTTTTTCTATTGGTTAAAGATGCTGACAGTCCTTGAAATAATTCATAAAGGAATAAATTAATGGTAGTTACAGCCAAGCCTAGGATCCTAGCATGAAAAGAAACTGCATGTAAAGAAGCATGCATCCCGGACAATAAAAACACCCAGAGACCCCGCGGTTAGCTTTTGACAAGCGGCAAAAGCGCGTTTTATTCGGGGTTTCCCCTCAGTGCACGTATCACCCGGAGACCGGATGGCACCTGTCCTACCCTTCCTCCCCCCGCAGCCGCAGGAGGAGGGTGCTGCCCTTCCGCAGCGGCGAGGCGCCCCGCAGGCTGCGGGATGCCCACCGCCTTGCTGGGGAGCGCCGGCTGCGGGGCGGGGCCCCTCGGCGGCCGCCGCGTCCCCTTCCCGGGAAAGTTTCTCACCGGGGCTGCCCCGCTGCGGGCGGTGCGTGCCTCTGGCCTGCCAGCCGCGGGGCCGCCCGGGGCTCGGGCCCCAGGTAAGGACCCTCCGCGGGGCCCGCGCCGCCCCTCTCCGCCCGCGGAGCGGCCCCCGCTCCCTCCCGGCCTGTCACCGCGGCCCCCCCCTCGCCCGCGGACCGGTGCGCTCACCTGTCGTCGCTCTGCCAGCCCTGGTCGCCCAGCAGCAAGTCCCGAAACCGGTACCGCGGTGGGAGCGGGGGCACCTCGCTGTCCAGGTCCACCATCCTGCCCGGCGGAGGGGAACACCCGCCGCCGCTCCCCTGCGGGGGGGCACTCGCCCCCCACCCACCGAAACGGGTGGAGGGGAAAGCCCTGCGAGGCAGGAGGGCCGGGGGGCGGGCAGAGGCGCGGAGCAGGCTGATCCGCGGGCGAGCGCGGGGGCTGCGCGCACAAAGGCAGCGGGGGGGGGCGCTGTCCGCCGGCGGCTGAGGGGAGCGGCGGGCCCCGCGTTGAAAGTTCCGCCCCGCGCCGCGGGGGGCCCGGCGCGGCCCGCCCCAGGGGAGGCAGGTGCCGGCGGGCGGCGGCCTCGGCGGCGCGTGCTCGGCCGCCCGCCCACCCCCTGGCCGAGCGCGAGCGCGCGCGCACCGCCCGCCGCCCGCCGCGGTTGATAACAAAGAGCTGCCCAGCGCCAGGCACGGGCTGTGCGGGGCCGCCGCGGGCAGGGGGAACCAAGGGGGGGGCGGGCATTAGCGCGCTCCCCGCTGCCGGCCGGCCGACGGGAGCCCCCTCGTTAGCGCTCCTCGGGGCGGCAGCGGGGCCGGCGCCGCCGCCCAGACACCCCGGCGCCTGCCGCACCGCGTCGCTCCGCGGGCTCGGCTGAGGCGGGCGGGAGGAGAGGGGCGCGCCTGTCCCTTCGGGGGGGGCGGTTCGGCGGGCCTGGCCGGGTCTCGGGTGCCCCGGGTGTCCCCGCTCCGTGAGGGCGGTGCCGTGCTCCGGGAGCCGCCGAGCACCCCGAGCACCAGCCCCTCGCCCGGGGGCGTCCATGGGGCTCCCTCGCAAGCCTGCCTCCTTCAGCCAGCAGCCTCCTTCTACCACCTGGGGCTTCCTCAGAAGTACTTTTCTGTGGGCCCCGACATTTGAAAACGCGAGGTGTTTTATCTTGGGGAGCTATAGGTAGCCTCTGCGCACACCCCGTGTTACTGATGGTAGGTCATTTGAGCGTACGTGGGTCTGTCATAACTTTGGCTCTTGCTCATCTTTAGTCAGGCATATCTGGTTAGTGACATATGTCTCATCCTATTTTGTGCTGACTCTTCTGAAATCTCAGGTGCAAACGTGATAAGCCGTTGGTCACTTGCCATTTCTAATTAATTGGAGGTTTGTACGTATCAGGAGGGGTGGTACAGGCCCTGTAAAAACACGGGGAAGTTGAATTGTTCCAGTGGTTGAAATTTGTGGATGATGCCTGAAAGTGAGAGATGCTCTAGAAAGTATTTGAATTTCCTATGTGACTGATGAAGCACATATTACAGATAGGATGATTTGTTTGAATTCACTGTCACCAAATTGAAATAGCGAATACTGTTTTTCCAGATTTGCTCTTAAACGTCCACTGTAATCTAGACTAACTGTCATACTTAGCATCTAATGCCCCAGTTCTGGTGAACAGAAATATTACTACATTTTTGCAGCCTGTCATGATTTGCCTTCCCGGATTAGGTCTTTACCTGAACTGTTCAGTTGTAGCATTCCTTTCCTAGAATGAAGTCATGCACAGTCTTAACAGTGCAGTATTTAGATTTAGATTTTACTGGATCAGGGGCTGAGTGATAAATGAGTTCTTTCCTAAATGTGGTTTAAATGTCACATATTTTATTAGGTGCATGCACTCATACTGTGTATTGAACAGTGAACCTTCTATTTTCCATGCAGTTGGATTTCTGTGCAGAAGGTAAGCTTCTGGCATAAAAGCTGATATGGCATATACAGCTGAAGTATGGCAGCCTGGAGTGTATCCCATAATAACGTGCCCTGCTGAGAATTCAGCTCTGAGATTCATCCTGTGATGGAAAGATTTCTACAGGTAACCAACAGGTAGTCCAGTTCAGGACTGGGTTTATCTCTGCTGTTGTTACAGACAATGCATTTTTCCTTTCTTCTTCAGCACAGAGTTCTTAAACATAGCTTCTCTGATTACAGTTTCTTTAGCGAGAGATGCAATGTTGTATCCCAGGTCCTGTAAAATGCTGGGATCACTGGGGTATGATGCTTACCCTTTTTCACAGCTTGCTGCATTCAGCGTTCACAATGTGCTTTCTCAGAAAGCCTTGTTAAGTGATGCAAAACAGATGCACATATGTGGCAAGAGTTCAAAGGTAACTCACTCTTTGCTTTGGCTGATATGGGAAATTAATAAAATAGTGAATTACCCCACTGCCACATTCTTGCCAGTTTTACCATGCTGTGCTCTGAGGTCAGAGCTCTCTAAAAGTCTAATTTAAAAAATAAAAAAAAAAAAGTCGGGGATCTTTCTTCTTTGGAATATTTGTTATGTGCAGCTATTTTCTTCTTTCTTGGCTGCTTCTCCAGTTGAACAGGCTGTCTCTTCTAAGAAAACATTGCTTCCTCTCTGCCTGGGTACCTTTTCATCTTGCCAAAACTTGAGGTGGGGTGAAGCCTGTATATTATAATGGTTTGTTATAAAAGTAGTTAGGCTAACAGTAGTCCTTTTCTGAAGTCTGTGAATCAGATCGGTTGGGAAATTAATGGTGTTTCTACTTTATCTTCTAGCAGCCTCATTAATTTTTCCACCTTAATTGATTAATTTAACATTTGTTTTCATATTTGAGGAGCTAAGTAGCAGTAGAAGCTTTTGCACTTTTTCTCACATGGAAATGTATTTCAGAATGGTAATAGCTGACTGGTAAACTGCTCAACTATTTACAGGTTGCTAGAGCTAATAGAAAGCAAACTCATAACTGAGACTGTAGTCATGCAATTTATACAGAAGCTTAATCCTAAGTAATATAAACTCTTTGCAATATAAAATTAGCTGTGTTGTTACATGTCTGGACAGTATGAGGCCTGGTCACTCTGAAAAGCTCTAGGTATATGAAATTGAACAGAGATGGGATTTTAGTTAGCTAAACCTAATATTTTGAACAGCAATTCAAAACACCTGGGAAATGATGTCGTCATGCTGAGGTGACACTGAATCATCTGCTTGGAGACAGATGCTGTTATATATGAACTATTATACTGGGTCACTTCGCTTCAGCTAGGCATTCCTTCTGCCGTGTTGGTGTGTTAAAGAAAAGCTGTGAGCCATGCTCAGGTCTTTTGAGAAACAGTGTAGGTTTGTGCTTTTGGGCTGATTCTGGCCCTGAGAAGTGTCAGAAGCATCTGTGTCCCAGACTCGGGGACTGAAAATAGACTTTAATCTATCTCTTTATTTACTTTTTTTAAACTGGCTGGATACAGGTGGGTAACTTTCCAAGTACTTGACTCTGAAGTCTGGGAGAGAGTGGGGTTAAGAACTGTGTTACTGAGTTTATTGCTAGTGATTGGATATAAAAAAAACAGAAAAAAAAAAAAGTATTTAGGTTTCCTTTTTAGGTTACTTAAATTTGTGATGGCATATAGGCAAAACAGGCTGGCACAATGCAAATTGCTTCTGGACCTTTTGAACAATGTCACTGTATATGGAGATATATACAGGTTATTAATACTGTTCTTAATTCAAGATGTTCTGCCCCTCTAAATCTGAATTATGCATTCTACTGTAATAAAGTAAATCAGATTATTGGGTTAATTTTTGGTATTTTTCTCAAAAAAAGCTTGTAAGGTTTTCTTTATTATTAGTTTAATTATTGACACTCACTGGGACATTCTTTGCTGCTGGTGTTGATACCTAAAATTATTCAAGTAAATCAAAGCCAAACCTGACTGCAAGGAGTTAGAGAAGAATCTCGCCCATGATAAACTGTTGAGTTTCACCCTCTTGAAGTGCTGATGGTCCTCTGCATTGTGGTGCTGCAGTAGTCCTACCAGACACAGTTCTTACTCCTGTTCCCTCCATTGCTTTTCAATTGTATATCATGACTCAGAGTTATCTTCCCCAGCTGATAAGCTTATCATCCTAACTATTGTGTTTATTCTCCTAAATAATATTATGAGATAGTGGTTGGGGTAAGAAAGAACACTGGTAAAGATAAACTTTTAAAAGGTGAAGAAGGATGGGGCATTTATGAAGCAAATGCACACTAAATCCTTTTAAACAGTCTGTAATGGGAGTAACTTGTACTTACTGTCCTTTCAAGGAAGATGGTCTAATATTGTCTGAATGGGATTCAGTTAACTCACTAAGCAGACACACACAAGACACTTACTGTAAGGAGTAGTCTAGGCTGCAGTGAAAAACAGTAAGTGGAAATACCTTCTTTGCAGAGTTTAACATGCTTTCTGCTATTTGTGTGTTGGTGCTAGTAGAGGGGTAGGCAGGCTGAAAAACTGATTGACTGAAAAAATAAATAAATAAAACTCAAGCTCATTTTGAGACTTTTTTCTCAGGTGCTCACTTTTTTGATTATTTTTTTCCCCCCATAATTATAAAGTATCTGGATGTTTATGTCACTAATGAGAGCTTTTGAAACTCTCACATTTCTGCAAGTTGATCAGTTCTCACTGGAGTGTGTCTGTGTGGTTTTGGGTTTAAGGCTAGAACTGGGGACTAGAGTACTGACAGCATTGGAAAGCACATGAGACAGTTCTGCAATTTTGCCAGCTGAATAGAATATTTACAGACTCAGCATTCACAGATCACAAAATGATTTCAGGTTTAGATTAGTAAACTATACTTAAACAAGATTTGATTCACTTTAGCTTCAATTTCACTTCCAAAATAGTCTGAAGCATAATGACATCTGTTAAAATGTGCCCAGATAAAATTCTGAAATGAAGAGTCCTTGCTGACAAATATTGTTTATCTCAGAAAATAGTGTCAGCATTGAAAAAGGTATACTCCTCAGTTAGAAAACAACTTTTTTTTTTTTTAAGGAATCTGTTAGTATTTTTTTTTTCTTTGCCTGGTTTTCAGACCATCAACTCCAAAAGCAATCTCAAATCTGAAGTGCAGGACAGAGGTGCTTTATAGGACTAAAATTAGGTGTGCTGGAGTGAGAGTCACAGCATCCTGCAATCTGAATGGATTCGAGAGGCTAAATCGCCAATAGCAAAAACCGGTGAGAGGTGTATTTTGAGGACTCTCCTTCTTTGCCTACCATGATACAAAACTGTTATTTAGTGATGCGGAGTATATGATTAAAAACTATATCAGTGTGATGTGACCATAACACCATATCTGTTAGATCAAAGATCAACTACTTATTTCCATTTCAATTCCAAGGATTGCCTGAACTTTGTCTTATTCTTTTGTGTCATTTCCTACTCGGTGATTACTTCTGTCTTGAATCTTTCCCTAAACTCTCCATTCCCACACATTATAATTTGAAAGCATCATCATTTTCTTACTTCTCCCTTGCTGCAAAGGAGTTGCCGCTGCAATGCCACTCTTCTCTTTCACATCCTTTTCTTAAAAAGAACTTGCTATGAGTTAGGTCAACATGAACATATTAGTTTTGTCCCCTTTTTTGTTTTACATTTGTTACGGCTTACTAGATTCTTGGCTTCTAGGGATGAGGCCCATTTTTGGTTCATTCTGAATCTTTCAGTACAGTCTGGGGGCGGGGAGGGAGTCTGAGTACTACCATAGCATAAATAATTATGTTGTCCAGTAAGTTTCTGCAGTATAGCTGCAGAAAGAAATACTTATGTCACCTCATTGCTAGGTAGCTTTTTTATGTACTGGACTAGTAACAGGAATAGTTGATGATAATTTTAACTGTCCTTTAAGAAAGCACAGCCATTGGGAGAATAAAAGTTTCATTATGTATTAGTACTAAAAAAATGGTAATCATAATTTTCTACAAGTAGCAGCACAAGCTCCAGACTGCTCCATATGTTTTTTCCTAAAGAAGTATTTATTTCTAAACAAATCTTGCTATTCTTACATACCTTTAAAACTTTAATGATCCTATTTACTTTTTATTGTGTATTTTGCATTCTGATTTTACATATCTCTTCATTTACTGTCTGATACACATTCCAGAGTACAATGCTGCAATGTTTGGATTTACACTTCAGGGAAAAAGCATTCTTGGAGTCCTCCTATCATTCCACTTGGTGCCTATTTTTTAAATGGCTGTGCAGCAGCAGACTGTTCTGCTGGCACAAAAGGTTTGATAATGATTCAGAAACAGTAACAGACTGAAATAGCCCAAAGTGAGAACAGTTTTAAGGTCACTGTAAAGCTGCAAAGCTAGGGCAGAAGGAGAAATATGAGGAATTTCCAAATTGATAATTTCTCTGAAAGGATTAAAAAAAAATTGGAGGTGGTTTGGGGGTTTTTGTCATGTTTCTAATTAAACTGAAATCTTGGTAGGTAGAGGGCATGTTTTCCATAGGCTGGTGAACATGACTCTACTGCAGGCGTCATCCTTATAAGGCTGTTTCAGACACAGGGCACGCAATATGACCTGATCTTTTATTCTTACATGCTAAACCGTCATAGCACAGTTCCAAAACCGAACAGCATCCACCTCAGGGCTACCCGTGGTCATGGTGCACCACAGTCCTCTGACGTCTATGGTGACCTGGAAAGAAACTGTAGGAACAAGAGGAATAGCAGCACTGCAGCAGGGGGGAGTGAGCTGGTGGGAAATGGTGATAACCTCTGAATTGCCTTCCAGTAAACCCCCACTTGACTGCGAGTAGGAGGACTTCATTTAAAACTAGAGATACTGACAGCTCCTTTTATATAGGAGAGCATCTCTTTTTTTTGCGAAGATCACGTTTTCAAGTAAATTTCTTTTCACTTTTGAGTACAGAGCACCAAGGCAGAAGAGTGAGATGGTACTTAAACAAGAATAATCAGAAGTGTGGTACAAAATAGTTTTAGAATACAGCAGAGAGGAAACAGTCCAAGAGGTTCCTGGAGTGTGTGGAAGATAACTTCCTGACACAGCTGATGAGACAACTAGGGAAGGCACCCCACTAGACCTGTTGTTTATGAACAGAGAAGGACTTGTGGGTAATGTGATGATTGAAGGCCATCTTGGGCACAGTGATCACGAAATGATAGAGTTTTCAATTCTCAGAGAAGTAAGGAGGGGGGGTGCAGGAATTTTGGACAAGATAACTTCCTTAGGTCCCTTCCAACCTGAACTTTCCTATGAACCTCTATCTTGACATGCAGTTTTGCTAGTACAGCAAATATGTGGTGATATTTTGGCTGTCTGGCTGTGCCCACAGCAATATTTGAATGTGGTCACATGCTCTGCTTCCGTAGGTATAATCCAGCTGCCTTTGGTTGCCTAACTACTTAGATGTTTCTGGCTTTCTTCTCAATATGAGGTAAGGGTACTCTAGAGATTACTTTTTCTGCCTGCCTTAGAGATCCTGAGTCACAGTTTCCCTATGCACTCTGCTTTGGTAGAGGCTGGAGATGTCAGTCAGACATGATTAAAGACATTAGTTTTTGAATCAACTGATAGCCCATGAAAGAGGTGAAGAAGGAAAGAATGGTTAAGTTCCTGATTTTATTTCCACTTGGTTAGGATAAGTTTATTTAATCAATGACTTAAGAAGACCACAACCACAGGACTGGAAAGGACTGAGTCCACTCCCTTGTTTTGTGATCAAAGATGGTTTCTTTGTATAGGCCTACATTATGCCTATACAAAGATTACTTCAAAGCCTCACTACTTAGGTGAGTCTTCTAGTTTTCAGCTAAAATTTATTCATAGGAAGTTTATACCTATCTGCTCTTGTGTGCTGATGTTATCTTTTAGCTTAAATAGTTTTAACATTGCCTGTATTCATGGAGAGCAGTCAGGAAATTTATAGAAAATTGTCAATTCAGTTCCAGTTTTGGTTCAGTTGTAGCTGAAAGTATCTTTGACCATGTTTCAAGCCCGTAATGATTTGGCAAGTGGTTTAATAACCCAAAAGCAGTTTGATAAAACCTGAACCACTTTGAGCTTCGTGACATCAGAAGATACAACACTTAAAATTGGAGAAATTATAGGACCCATGCCTGCAGCATGGATTTTTACAGCTAACTGGTTTGAGCCACTGTCTCTGGGTTGCAATCTGAGTGCCTCCTAGCACTCTGCCTCAATGTTTTTCCCATTCTCTGAGCTTCCTGCAGCAGTTAAGGAATTGGAAAGCAGCAGTGTCACTGCTACATTTGAAAAGCAGTTAATACCACTGCTGTGACAGTGAAGGTTAAACCATCCTAAGTTCCTCAACAGTGCAAGGTGTGCTTTCGCACCCAGCAGCCCACTGGTACAACGGCATGTAAATGCAGGCACGTATGGTAATGCAGTAAGATTGGTGCAGAGAAGACAAGTGGGACTGTCTTGGTGCAGTTAGAGCACTGCTATCTGCAGCAGCACGCTGTTCTCTACAACACAATAGGAATTAAAGATCTGGGCAGTGAAGTTGTGTGACGAGTTGTTTCTTATAACTTAGGCAGGTGCAAAAAATTATTTTTACTGATCAGGTATGCACCAGTACCTGCAAAATGGATGTAGACCAATCATCACAGGGTCCTGGAGCAGAGTGAGAGTTCATTCTCCATGTATGAGTTGCTTGGCAAGAGAAAGGGAGAGGGAAAGGAAGAAATGTTATGCTGTCTGGAAGAGTTCTTGTAGGTGAAACAGGTGAATGCCAGTTTTCACTAAGACCATTCCATAGAATCGGTAACTGAAAACACAGCCCAGGTTAAAAACAAAAGAAAGAAAAAAGTAAAAAAGAATTCCGGCTGCATTTTGAGAAGAAAAAAGTTTTAACTGCTTTGGAATTCAGACTTGACTTGAGATGTGTTGTCTAAACAGACTATTTTTTATCCTCTATCAGTAGGCTAACTAAGCCAGTCATTTTAAGGTTATGTTAAGTGGTCTTTTGGAGCATATACAAGATTGATCTGATTGATCTGCCAGTCAGACATCACCACTATGGGGTATCTGATGTGCAGCTGTTTTGTGTCCATCTCCTGAGAACACTTTATACTCCTACATTTTTTTCCCTAATTCTCAATATCAAATAATTTTCTTCATATGATCCACATTTCAACTGGAGTGTACTTCTTATAAAGCCAAGACATTTAATGAAGATATTAATAAGACTCTTGCTTACATGAATCCATGAGGAGTTCCTCTGTTAGCTCAGTTTGCCACACAGTCTTTATTACTTTGCTTTGAATAGTTCATTATCCATCTTACGGTTCATTCACATCTTCATCATTTCTCACGTGATACTGAAACAAGTGTTTCAACATTACCTAGGTTTACTTCATCAAGTATTTGATCAAGTACGTTTCCTTTGCACTGTCTAGTTAGTTATCTTGTACAAGAACCAGTGGGTTAGTAAGTCACTTTGTATTTTTGTCTTTTTATTTCAGTTGTTTTCAACATAGATCTTGAATGATACGCATATAGTAGAGAAGTTCATTTTCACACACATTTAATGTGAATTTCTGGGTTTTGACTAAGCATGTAAGACACAAGGAATCACAAAATAATGTATTTGTGCAACTTCTTTTGGATGCTGAAAGAAATAAGCTTATCTGAGTATGGAAGGCATTAATAAGAAAAAATAAAATAGGTACAATCTGAAAACAAGCAGATGACAAGGAAGGACTGTGTCAACTAAAATTGCCAGACATTTATTTAGTCATTTAGCAAAGTTTGGAGAGGGGGGGAAAAAAAAAATAAACATTTGTGTTTTAGTCATTTAGCAAAGTTTGGAGAGGAAAAAAAAAATAAACGCTTGTGTGTGGCAAGAGGATTAGGGGAAGTGACTGCTGACATCAGAGTATAAATAATTTACAAGGTCAGTCTCTGGAGCAGTTAGTGAGTAAAATAGGAGCAGAAATAACACAAAGTAATAAGGAAAAATAGGCTACGATACTGAATGTATTCGCTGAGTTTCTGAATCTCTAGGATGTCGTTCCTGGGCTATACAGCTCTGTTCTTATGTTGGATATATTGTACTGCAGAAAGAGGTAAGCTTTAATGTGAGAAAAATACCTCCTTTCTTAATGTGTATGTGAAGACAGTAACAAAACCAATATGTAAATATAATGTTTGCTTTGTAGCCTATTTTAATGAACTTCTGACAATGTTAAATGAGACTTCTTCTGGCAGTATTTAGCACCTTTAGTATTTAGTATCCTGTCATAGGTATTATTTCACCTATTTATTTAAATAGCTACTGCTGTTACTCATCTGTTGCACAACTTTTGTAATGGTTAGTATCCCTAGAACTAGAGGGAGACAACTCATTTGTCTCAATTATGTTTGTTTATTCTTAACATCTAAAACCTGTAAACGGCTGGTAGATTAAAATAGCAAATATTCGATAAACATGCATTTCTTTCAGTCTGGAATAATCTGTGAGATAATCTGAGAAAGAGGAATGATTGCTAAACCGACTAAAAAGCATACAAAGTATCTGTTAACTGACAGACTGTTCCTAATCCATTGAATGAGATAAAGGTATACAGGTATGCTTTCCTACATGTTGAAAGAGATAGCTAGTTTTCTGGGTATCTTTTCAGAAGCCTCTGATATTTTCTGCTTCTCTGTTAGATTTATTTTTCTTGATATTGTGTTTACATTGTTTAATGTATGTTCAGTAATTTTAATTCTTTTTTGCTTTCTGTATGGGTTTCTTTACATAGACTTGCGGAAAGGGGGCTGTGTGGTTTTAAGTTAGTGTGTCTTTGCTCGGCTCAGGTTATCTTTAAGTTTAGGTGAAGATTATGAAGACGTTATTAATCAAAACAATCTGATGGATTTTACTTTGAAAAACTGAAAAATCAGGACATTCACAAAATGTATTATCTTTTTAATATATACTTATAATAAATACTGCTCCAAAGCAACTAATAAAGTCTAATTTGTTTGCAAAGAAGTCCAGAAAAGTCCTGGCATTTGAAAAGAAAGTTTGCCTGAATTTGCACTTCCTTTTCGCAATGCTTTCTTTAGATCAGAGAGATTGCAAAGGAATGTGAATGTAGCAATATTTGATTTAACCGGGACAACTATTACCATGGGTCATGCGGGGTTCTTAGTTCAAACTTCATATTGAAAGTCTATGTGAGTTGTTCAAGAGCTGGGTTTTTGCACAAGGCCTGAAAAGTACTTCTACCTGAATTCATAGTTTGTGCTTGACTTTATCGAAGTTGCTACCGACATAATGACATCAAAAAAGCAGCTTGAGCTATTTCTAACTGAGGACATCACATATAAATACTGAATGATTAATTCCAGCTCTTCTAGTCTCTCACTAAAGGATTTGAAGGTATTCATTTAGTGCATGCTTTCTAATATAAAAATAAAACCCTCCCAATTTGGCAAGTACACATGGTGAGTGAATGATGTAATTAATAGAGTTTTGAAGTACATCTGTTAGCACATTTCTTCTTCTCAAGCTACTAAGAAACTGCATTAAAAAAAAAAAAGAAGAATTAGCTGCAGTCAGAAATTCATGTACATACTGTGACACTTGACGGTAACACACAGATTGACATCAGGGCAGGAGTGGTAAAGAACAATCAGAGTTGAAATAAAACCCAGAAAGAAGAACGTCTTAGTAATGATGAAAAGTCATATCAGGAGATTAGCTTTTGTGCTTTTTTTCTGAAGGTAAACAAGGAGGAGTTAAGAGGCCCCATTCTGCACAACAGACAATGTAAATATAAGTAGAAGTAAACGAGGCACAGAGCAGAGAAGCTCTCCCTGTGCTAAATAACCTATTCTTTAGATCATAGAATTTGGAGTGTGCTTTCTCAGCTTGCAATCTGAAAGCACTAACTTTAATAAGCTCTAACGAAAAATATGTAGAATTAGAAAAATTCCTTTTCTCACCATTACAAAGAACTTTTTGGGTAAATTAACCATTTTTAACACATTTGAAAGACAGAACTAGCTAGAGGAGTCTTGTTCATTTCACTTATTCCTGCATTTTGCAAAAACGTTTTTAAAAAGTGAATGTGTCTTAATCTTGCTAAGTAGAAGTCCCTACTACCTTTTTTAATAGTAGGGTAGTACCCTCTAGTGGACAGAAGCAATAATTTTTACTCGGATGTAATCATTCACAGGGGGGAACATACTTATTAAAGTAGTTGGGAAAAATGTGAATGTGTGGGCATACTCTTCCTTCAGCACCTCACCAGTATCATCAAAACTTGTCTGCATCTTCTGGCTACTTAAGACAGCCAAAATAAAGTTATTAGATCTCACAATTAACATTCTTTTATTTATACTTTCAAAATGACATGGCTACAGAACACTTAAAATTATACAGGTTTTTTTCTTGTAACAAATCTTTTTCCTGATTTTTAAACAATTTTATAACTTATGCCTCTAATTTGGTAGGTAGTCCACTGACTGAAATAAAAACAGTGAGTGTTTCAAGGGTACGTCTTTGTATAACTAAAGTAAAATTCACTCTCCACACTTTGATGTGGAAGAATGAGTATTTAGTCTGTTTGCTTTGTATTAGAAATCACAGCTACTTAATCTGTGGTTGTGAGCTCCACAGTTTAGTTCAGCAAGCCATAACTCCACATCCCTCGCATCAGGAAAGATGGTAAATATTTGTCCTGTAGTCCCACTTTCAGGCAGCACCTGGACAACCTGTAGCAGAGCTTCAGTGAGAGTATTGCTGCTTTCTCAAACCCATGGCCTTACAGCTAAACTGGTGAGAGGGCTATTGTGCCAGCTCTCTACTCACCAAGAAATTTCCTTCCCTGGTGGATGTTTCCTCTCCCATTTATTTTCTATACAGAAGTTTCATTTATTTTCCAAGGCTTCATTTCTCAGAGGCTGTTTTATTTATTTTTGATGAATTCTCACCTTTCATGTTCAGAAGTAAAACAGACTCTATTGCATCTAATTAGCTAGGCTGTCCAGACTCTGTTACTCTGGGTAAAGATTCAGCCTTTAAAATAAGTACGGTTCAGTAACCCAAGCACACAGAATTCCTTGCTGAAGTTAGGTCAATTATTATAAACAATAACAAAAAAAGTTTCTTAACAAAGGTCATTTAGTCTTTCATTAACAGCTTTTCAACATTTGTTTCTTTCCCCTTTAGTCTGTTTTTTCTCATTCTCAAGCTGTTGAGGAACTTCTTAATAAAATTAGTTCAGGCTTATTTCTTGTAATTCATATGGGCTTGACTGTACATTTCATGGACACTGAAGAGGGCCCAGGAGGGGAGTATTTGGGGAAGGAATGTATAATACTGAGGTAATGAGAAATACCAGACACCACCGTCCACCCCAAAAATTGAGTCAGAACGCTTTGAAGCTAACAAAGGTCTAAGTGAATACTCAGAGTTAATTACATCGTGTAATAAGTAATTTGTCATAAGAAGTAATCTCTTGGACAGGAGAAAGTAAGTTTGGGAATATCAGGTGATGTCAGCCTGGAGAGAAAGTTTAGGCAATGTAAAGGTGAGGGGAGATTTGACAGAACTTGATCAAATGCCACATGACGTTAATGTCAGTTTGAAAGGAAACTACAGAGTGCAGAGTTGTTCTCTGTGGTAATGGAAGGGCAGGCATGAAGGAGCTCCTGCAGATGGAAAGGTAAGAGATGCCTGTGGTTAGAACCAGGGTACTAATCTCATCTCAGTCTTTGTAACTAAAATCTATTTCATGAGTTATGACTGTCCTGTGTGGTTTCTTGGCACTTGCTTGACTATTCTTATGTCCTTCTAAATGTCTGTTTGTATTCCTACAAAATGTGAATTCTTGGCAGTTTCCTGTTTTGTGATGATTAAGTAGAAAACATGTGCTTGTTTGATCACAAATGTCCCCAGGATTTCGTGCTACATTTTTTGTTGTATAATTATTTTGGCATTTGTAGAATGTGCTTCAGTCACCATTTTTTTTATTTACAACTTTTAGCTTGTCAAGAACCTCCTCCTAGAAGGGTTAAAGAAGTGCCTACTGAAAGATGGGACAAGCCTCCCTATCCACATGGTACTCAAGTAACATACAGATGTCGACCTGGATATATAAAACTTGGACGAATTGTGTTTGAGTGTGCTGATGGAGTGTGGGAGCAACGCCTCCCAGCAATAGAATGCAGAAGTAAGTATTTATGCAAAATATGTACAAACATTTGATCTGACAGATCACATTCCTTGCCAGTGATGTCAATGTGAAATTGCTATTTTATCTTTACCTGTAACTTACTTATTTCAGCATCCTTTAAAATATCATCCTAAAAGGTATGTATGCATAAGGAAAATTTTTGGAAGTTCCTTTTCTCCAGGTCAAAGTATTATAATTTTCTTTCTTTACAGAAGATCTTACTCTAGGCCAGCCTTATTAACCAATTCATGTTATGAAGTTATTGGGAGCCTGATTCCAAAATTTTAAAAAAAGTCTAATGCAGATGAAACTTACAGTCTAAGCAGAATAAAGCACTAACCTAGCTTCTGAATGCAAGTGAAGAGACAGTATTTTCTTTTCAGTTTATTCAACTAGTTCTATGAAAGATAAAATTTCTTGGAAGTGGGAAATTACTATTTCCTGCCTTCTCTTTTAATCTCTGAAGGAAAATTCATGATTAGGATGAGAGCTGCTATTTATTATCTCTAGTATACTGTGTTAAGAATTTAGAAATATCTCACACCCTCATGCAGAATTCATTAGTGAAGAAATTGAAGTTTATTATTGTTAGTCAGCACATACTTCTTTTCTGTAATAAATGAGTTTTAAACACAAATAAATTTTAAACACAAGCTTTTTTTCTTACAGATCTAACATACAAAATTTTTACTAGTAGAATATAAATGTTTGGTTTGATAATATAAAATTAAGTCCCAGGTGTCTTTCAGAGATGAATACAAATCATGAGATAAAAAATGAATTAATAAAGTTATTACTAGTTTCTTTTACATTTTTTGTTTAGTCACCTTCTCAGTTTTTATATGTATTTGCATAACTACTCAGTGAGCATGGATCTTTCAAATTATACAAAATTTGATGTTGCTTTTTAGTAACATATTTTAGTAAATACTGCCACCCAGTGAATAGATACTGACACTGGCAAGGTGCAGGTGGAAGGAGAAAAGGGATGATCTGCCACAGGTTAAGTGATCCCATTCTCTTTTCAAGATAGGCCACACTAAACAGCAAAATTGATCATGACTCAGACACCTCTTCCTTGGAAAAAACAAGGATGTTGATACGCTCCAAGGAATGAAATTGCCTAGGTTGACAAGGACCAGGAAAGATTTCTTCTGAAGAGGCCTAATAGGTTGTAGCTATACAGTTTATTTTGCAGTCTGTATTTTAACATCAAAAGTGGACGAATGAGAGGGATGGTGTGTTCATCTTTGCAATTATTTTGGGAATCCAGGGCAACTTGTTAGGCCCAGGCCACAAGAAAAGTCCTATGGGGAACTTTGAGCAGAAAGGACTGAGGACCAAAAGACTCCTGTGGCCTTAGATCATCCCTCTTTACTCAGCACAACCCCTATCAGATTGAGAAAATTTCATTCCAATCATGGATGGATTCTGTAGTGGAATCTTCAGACCAGTTTATGTGTCGTGATTTGAGCTTGGAGGACATCTGAGCACCATGCAGCTGCTCACCCCCCCTTCCCCCCAGTGCTGAGAAGGGAAAAATAAAGCAAAGGCACCACTCACTCCCCGCTTCCCCCTCAGTGCTGGGAAGGAAGGAAGCAAAAGGCCCAGGAAATTGAGATAAGAACAGGGAGGGATGATCTTATGCATGAAGGCACAGGCAAAAGACAGACTTGTTAGGGGAAGAAAAAAAGAACATAAATTTAATACAAACACTAACAACAACAATACGTAACAGACAGAGTAGGACTGGGAGAAGCATTACCACATCCTGAAAACACCTCTCCCCATCCCTCCCTTTTCTCCAGGCTCAGCTCTGCTCCCAATATCTCTACCTCCTCCCCTCAGCAGCACAGGGGACAGGGAATGGGGGTTGCAGTCAGTCCTGCTGCTTCTTCCACCTTGGTGGGGGAGGATTTCTGGCATTCCTCCCCTGTCCCAGCGTGGTGCCCCCCTCACAGGAGACAGTGCTCCCCAAACGAGCTCCGACATGAGTCACTCCCATGGGTGTGTGGGTCACCCCTGCGTGTTGCAATCCTCCCAGCGCTGAACTACAACAGTGGGGGCTTCTCCCATGGGGTCCCGGCCTTCTTCAGGTGCAGTCACCTGTCCCGGTGTGGGGCCCCACACAGGCCACAGATCGGTATCTGCTCCTCCGGTGACCCCCATGGGTGGTGGGGGGACAGCCCTGCTGTCTCACCACGGGATACAGGGGAGTATCTGCTCCAGCACACCTCCC
Source organism: Strix uralensis (assembly GCF_047716275.1). Lineage (NCBI taxonomy): Eukaryota > Metazoa > Chordata > Aves > Strigiformes > Strigidae > Strix > Strix uralensis. The sequence goes on along the minus strand of NC_133979.1, from coordinate 26,069,607 downwards.
CCTTCTCCTCCGTTCTTCCACTGACCTCTGTGTTCACACAGATGTTCTCATAACTTCTCCTCACAACTCCCACAACTCCTCCCAGTTTCCCCTTCTTAAATATGTTATTGCAGAGGTGCAGCTACTTGGCCCGGCCTTGGTGCAAAGGTGGGTCTGACTGGGAGCTGGGGGAGCTTCGAGAAGCTTCTCACAGGGGACCCCCTCCCCTGCTATCACCACTCACTCAAACCAGGACAGTATGTCACAAGTTGTATGAAAACTGAAGTTACATTCTGTCATAAAACTTAAGATATGCTCAGCCTTTTTAAAGAAATAAAAACTGCTAATTAGTTAAATTTTTTTAGAAAATCAGCAGATCCTTACTCCAATATGTTATTGTTGAAGACAGTGATTAAAAAAGAGGGGGTTAATCGAGCTCATGCTGAGTATTTTTGAGTTTTTGAAAGGCCCATACTCGCTATTGATTACTAGAAAAGTGCTGTCTTTCACACTTTCTTGTGTATGGTGTAAGTAATTTTTTTTCTTCTTTTTTTTTTTTTTTTTAACCAGATAAGCCCTGTGGACATCCTGGAGATATTGAGTTTGGTTCCTTTGAACTTACCAGTGGAACTGAATTTGTATTTGGTGCCAGAGTTGAATACAGATGTAATGATGGGTAATACCTATTTAATTCAATATATAGGAGTTAACATAAGGTGCTAATGTTAAAAGAAGTGTCAGTTATAGATTTGTTGTCTGTAATGCAGCTGCAACTTACTAATATTTAGTGCTTGGTTATTGTTTCATTTACATTTCTGCAATTACAGTAATACTAAAGATAACTCTTTCTCTTGTCTGGTGCTGTTGGAGTAACTGAACTCATGAATGTGAAGCTGTCATCCAAAGGGTCTAAAATCTGTAAAGCTGTAGCTAACTTGAAATCATGGCTGTCCAAGTAGAAAACAAAAATAGTGATCTGTCTGTAAAGCTGCCTCATGACTCTACCAGCCAGCCAGTTCAGATGGAAATGCAGCTTTCTATGGTGGAATCAGTGCTCTCAGTAGGCAGTCATGATGCAGTTACGTCAGCGAAGTCATTAGGTCATACAACAGAGTCTCCTATTCAGAACCACAACTCATCAGTCCTGCTTAAATCATTTTTGTGCATTATGAAGTAAAATGTATTGCAAAATATTTGAAGGAAGACATTTCTGGTAGACTCACTAACATGTTTTGACTGACTAATTGGAAGTAATTCTTCTCTCTTCCTCCTCTATTCATCTCCAATGAAAACTGCAGCACGGCAAATATATAGCATTGTACTTAGTTAAGTATGCCTATGACTGGATTGTTTCCTCTTGAAATGTAATTCATCTATAAAGCATGGTACAGTGGTTTGGCCATGCTTTTGCAGTCTTTGTATTGCTGGAATCTAGTCTGAGTTCCACAAAGAACTTTTCAAAATCAATATTCTCCTTAATCCCTTAAATTCAGACAGTTCTTCACTGTTATTTCAGACTAGCTGTACTTCCTCTGACTACATTTCAGACAAAGCAGAAGCCATGGCATTATGGCCATCATGCCTTCAAACCTAAGATAATACTAGCTTATCAAAGCATGGGATACGTATGGTTTGGATTAAGTCCTGTTTTGATGCTGTCACATGGCTTTCAGAGCACAGGCAACAGGAGTTTTACTCTGCTTGCTATTGACTGTGTAAATTACCCCTAGGCTATTTGTTATGAGCTTGCTCTTTCTGTAATGAAGCAGCCATCTTACTGATTACTTCCTACTTTCTGATTTTTTTTCTACTTTTTGCCATATGCAATTAAAATAAACAAAATAGAGAAGATGCAGGCGAAAAAACTACTCAGTTTTGTCACATCTTGGTTAGTCTGTGCTAGAACATATGAAACCTACTTCCTTTGCATCAAAAACAGCAGCACTGCTGTTTCTGTCACATAATGAGACTGTATTTTAGCATTGTTTACTTTTTATTTGGTAAGATACTGGATGCTCAGCCAAAGAAATTACCGTGAGTGTCAGGCAGATGGATGGAGCAATGACATCCCTCACTGTGAAGGTAAATGGAGTTTGACATTTAATTCTTTATCAAAGTGATTTTTTTATCTGTCTGATACTATGTAGAAATAGTCTGTGATCTCTCTACTATTATTAATTCACATATGTTTAAGTTCAAGTTATACACCAGTGAAACTCTTACAATGACTGCTCAGCCATTTTAGTCCAATAAGCACTTAAGCTTTTGTTAAAAAGCATTCACAAAACAGAGTCTTGTCACCCCCAGACTGGCTTAAAGCTCTGCCTCACCTAAAGGCCCCGATAGAGTAGATGCCTGCAAAACATAGTTACAAAAGACAGCTGGGATGAGGCATTTCGGATGTATGTTGAAAGCATGTGTGTTTTTAGCTAGTTTCCTCCTCCACCCTTGTGAATATCCTAGCCATTAAGATTTTGTTATAAGTTCTTCTCCCTGTTAGCATACTCTGGAAGAACTTCAGTAAGTAAGAATGAGAGCAAGAGAGACTCAGACCTCAAGACTTAATAGACTGGATGGCTCAGATGAAAATTCCCTTTTTACCAGTTTCAAACCTGTATGATCATGAAAATAAGCTTCCTTTCTTCCCAAAGATAAATTTTAACTGGTCTATTTTAACATATGTGTGCAGTAGTGAAATTTCTCTTGTAAAGCATCTGATGTCAGGAAAGGTTCTCTAAGTAAAGAATCACAAATGAAAGTAGCTGTCTTTCTCTTGTCCGGAGTTTGTGGTCTGTGTTTTGACATTTCCTTGGTCTCAGATATTTCATTTACTGGATTTTAAGTGTCCTCAATTTTAGACATACAGGTCTCTGTCTGCACAGTATAGAGGAATGGTTGCCAACATTTTTTTGTCACATGTCACCAAGATACTGCAATTTCAAAGTCCTCATAAGATTTTTCTTTCATGACTGAGGTGTTTTCATTAGTCTGAATTATGATTGCCTATGAAAAAAAAGTGTGTGTATAATGTCATAATTGTGAGGAAACTAGAAGATAGAATGTGAGCTCACAGAAAAGGCAGATGGCTTATAACATTGAGAATACTGTCAGAGAGAAGTCAGAGCAAAACATCAGTCACTTTCGTACATGCTCAGTGATATCTATGTGAACATTTAAGAATGAGCTTTGATAGTCATTTCCCCCTTAATAAGAAATATCTGATGACATACATTAATTCTCTTTTTTCTGCAGTTACAAAGTTAGGAGATACAAGAGGTTTAAATTCATGGCTGACATTGTGTTTGTTTACTTTAGTAATATCATTGTTCTGATATCCTTAACTAGGATTTTCAGTTAGAAACTGAACTGTTGTAGTCAGTCTATAACACAGCACTTTTCCAGATATTTGTCTATAGCAAATTCAGTTTGGCATAACTCTGAAGTAAATTAACCTATATTTTGACAAAGCTTAATGTCCCTGTATGTCAGTCAAGGCTCGTCTAACCATCCACAGAATTCAGAGGATCATAGGTTAATTTGGATTGTGTGAGACCTCAGGAGGTCATCTCGTTCAGTGGGTCTTTAGCCTTCAAGGGCAGAGAAGAGGATGATGAGAGCCAGTCCACAAGCTTCCTCCTATGTCAGTCTGTCTTTTTGCTAAGAGTTTCATATTATATCATCTGTTGCAAATGGTATCTGAATACATAACAAAAGTGTATATTTTTAAAATGTATAAGGAAATTACAGTGAGTTTTCTGTATTTTGACATTTTTGTTTGAAAATTTATTTTACAGAATAGACCTCAGAATGACTGCTTTTTTTCATTCCTTTTGTTTTGTTTTATTTTGTTTTCCAGTGGCAAAGTGTTTACCTGTACAAGCACCAGAAAATGGAAGAATAATTACAACTGGTGCATTTGAGCTAGGTCGAGAATATTCCTTTGGCCAGGTTGTAAATTTTGAATGTAATGCAAAACACAGGCTTGTTGGATCTAAAGAAATAATTTGCTCTTCTAATGGAAAATGGAATAATGATGTACCTCAGTGCCAAGGTAAAAAGGACACTATTTATTATCTGTAATTAAGAAGCTTTATTCTCACAGGCTTCTAAGGACTGGTTACCATATGGGAAACTACAAAGCTTTTACTTTATTCCACAGCAGTTAAGCAGAGTTTGTCTGTAAACAATCTCCATTGCATATATGCAGAAGAAGTAGGGTAAGAAAGAGAAATCGGAGAATACTGGATGCTAATATAGTCATAATGGACCATCTGTTTGTCCCACATTTTCACTACAAGCTGTATGTTTTGCCAGTCTGCAGTCAATTTCTTTGAAACTAGCTTTGGTATGTCTACACTTCAGTGTTGATTTAACCACAGTAATTACAAACAATTTTGAATCTATGTGAACCAGGTTTAAAAAACAAGTATGATTTTAATACACTCGTGTTCTTAGGGTATATAAAATATAAGAAATCATGATGGATTTTTCTTTCTTCAGACTAATGTGTTCTGACAACTTAGAAGGTTAATTCATGTTTAGTTTTTACAGAACCACAGCATCACAGAATAGGTGAGGTTGGAAGGGATCTTTGAAGATCCCTCAAAGCAGTCAGCTAGGTCAAGTTGCTCAAGACCATGTCCAGTTGTCTTTCGAACATCTCCAAGGATGGAGACTCCACAGCCTCTCTAACCCGTTCCAGTGTTTGACCACTCTTAAGTAAAAATGTTTTTTCTTACGTTTAAGTGGCATTTCCTGTACTTCAATTTGTGCCTATTGCTTCTCATCTTGTCACTGGGTGCCAGTGACACCACAGTCAGGAATTTGTACATACGAATAAGATCCTCCCTCCACACCAAGCCTTCTTTTCTCTAGATTCTCAAGCCTCTTTTTATCTGTCAGCTTTTCCAATTCCTTAGTTCTCTTCATGTCCCTTCACTGAACCTGCTCCAGTATGTCCATGTCTTCCCTGTACTGGGGAGCTCAGACCTAGACACAGCATTCCAGATGTGGTCTCACCAGTGCTGAGCAGAGGGGAAGGATCACCTCTTTTGACCTGCTGGCAGCACTCTTCCCAGTGGAGCCCAGGATGCTGTTTTAATGGTTTGCTGCAAATGCACATTGCTGGCTGCTGTTCAACTTGTCCATCAGGACTGCCCAGGTTTTTTTGCAAAACTACTTTTCAGCTAGTCGACCCCACCCTGCCCCACCTGCAGTTTGTACTGGCAGATGGGATTATTTTTCTATTTTGCAAATAGAGATTGGATGGGATTGGATTGCCAGTATGTAAGAATGAATCCCAGGACGCTTATGGTAACAGTTACTGTTAAATATTCAGTCCATCAAATTTCTTAGATTATTTATATGTTATCTGATTGGGAAGTATGCATTTAGAAGAGCAGAGTACATATTTCAGGATGTCAGATACATGTATGGTTTGTTCACAATTTCAGGGCTGCATTTTGCTGCTTTGAAACCCCCATTTATTATACTTTGAACAGCATAAAGTGGGATTAAACACATGCGCTTGTAACATTTGCAGAATATAGTGAATTTTATTAAACAATGACAATTCCACTGAGCTATATTTCATCCTAAATACAAAGTAAATCCAGCAAAGGAATCCTAGAGAACTCTTTGGTGGCCGGCTCTGTGGCCTAGGAAGCAAAGCCTTGAATATTTTCTGGCTGTATGAATGCAGTTTTTGGAAACTGCAAGATCTCAGTGGTTTTATTGGGTTTGTCAAGGAGCTGGGGATGCTGAAGTTCTTTTATAGATCGTTAAGCATTCTAGTGTCATTTTTCCAGACAGTTTAATTCTTTTTTTCCTGTTGATACCATGATTTAACTAATTGTCTACTGGCTATGAGAGAGCTTTAGGTTTGCTGGAGATTACAATGAAACGAAATTTTCTGAAAAATGGAAATCCTAAATTTCAGATAGCCTAGTTTCTTATTACAGAATGTCCCGTACCTCATATGCTGATTCTGAGATCCATTAAAATCCAAAGCAAAGCCCTGAAATCTGTCTCATGGACCAGTTTGCTATTGATGCTGTGCTACACCATACTTTCTACCCGGCACCCACAATCAGGTCACTGAAGAGTTCTCAAATAAATTTCAGACAGTTTCCAAATGCAAATGTTTTTGTGAAGTCAAATGAAAAAAAAAACCCTAAATTTTATTCCAATAGGCACTTACTCTTAGCAAATAAACAAAACTATATGGATTTTGTCTTTCTCAATTTCAGAGATTAACTGTGATGTGCCAAAAATTCCACATGGATATATACGTTCTCCAAAGAGGTTGTACAAGGAATCTGAACAACTACAGTTTTTCTGTGATGAAGGATACAGACACGGTGAAAGAGCAGATGCACAATGTACTGAATCAGGATGGAAACCAATCCCCTATTGCACTGGTTAGCCTTGCCTAAAGTTATTTTGCGCTTTTGTTGTATTTTGAAGTAATTTCAGAGATTAGTAATGACAAAAGTTAGTTTATTCATAACAGAAGAAATCCATCCACATCTGACCAATATCCCATGAAGATCTGGTAGGATTAAGTGGTAAAGAGACCAAACAACTGGATAAGAGTTTTTCATGGAGAGCAGTAGCAAAACCAGTTAGTTCAGTGTTTTGTTACCTGAGTGTAGTTAAACAGGTCCATGAAGCAATAGTTGTTCCAGTACACTGCATAAATGAGACTGATGATAGAATACTTCACGCACCATTAACAGGTGGTGTTATTTTATTCTTTTTTTTTGTATGATTCTTAATTAGTGGGAGAACATAGGAAACAGATTTCTTGGGTTAGAAAAAAATCCTAGTTGGGACAAATAGGAAGTATAAAGCTGAATCTCTTTACCTTCTACAAAATATGGTGAAAATGTTTTATCTAAGGAGTGGAAAAATCAGACACTAAAAAGAATATTTAAGAAAGCATGAAAAAAAGTATTAATATCAAAGAAAGTCAAACTACAAAAGGTATCTGACATTTTTAATGACGTGGGAAAATTAACATTTGAAACCAGCTTCTTAGAGAAGTGGTATAGTTTTTGAAGTCCTATTTTCTTCACAACAAGTCTTGATACCTTTTTAAGTGTGTTTAACATGAACATAACCGGTACAAGTCAGTGACTGTGCTGTATGTTGGAAGACTGGGTAAAGAAGTATTTGTTTGATACCATATGAATTGCAGCAGTATGAATAAAATTAGGGAAAGCTAATCATCTTAGCTTGATGACATACTTATGAATCACAAGCAGTTCTTTGAGGGGGAAATACAAGTTAATCCATCTTCAGGTCTTCTGAATTCAGTAGCTGAGATGCTGTGTCACCATAGCCAAGACTCTGCTATTTATAATCATAGGACTAACCACTCAGTAAAATATTAGTCAACATCTCACCCTTTATGAACATTTGAGACATTTGACCTACTGTACTGACCTCTGCATTTTGTCCTGATGAGTCTTACTGTAGTTTGAGCAAACTAAGCACCTGGTTGCTAGTCATTATATCCATTCTTTAAATTTCCAGACTACTAGTTCTGATCAACCAGTTCCAACCAAAGAGGAACAGTTAAAAAATGATCCCTATTTCACTGATGGAAGTTCAGTCAGAAATAGTGTACTGTGCAACCTTTCAGAAATGACTGGAATTACAAAAGTATCTTTCAAATTAAAATCCTGACTTAAGTTTGTAAGCTGCCTTTCAAGAGTTCTTCTGAAATAGTAAAATAATGTTGTAGGACGAACAGTCTGAAGTTGACATGGCCATTTCCAAAGGAGTTTGAGCAAATGTGAAGTAGTCCAATTTCAGAAGAATAAGTAGTCCATTGATGGCCATAAGTGTGTAAACTGAAACTTACAATGGAATTGTAGTGCTGGATTATATATAAAGCTGAAAATAATAGTACTTTTTATACAGCCATTATGTCAAGAATTGTGTACAACAGATTTGAAGTTCACTAACCCCAAGAACCATGTGCCTGAAGTGGTGTATAAACAGAGACCAAAGTAACATTGTATGCATGAATCCTGCCACTGTCCATGACCCTTCGTCTGGGATGAAGACAGCAATTTGTTTCATGTCATCAGAGCTGTAACTGCACAACCACATTATCCATGGTGTCCAAACTTCCCATCAGAAATTGTCTGAGAATCTCTACAATTAATATATTTACAATGCAGAAACTCCCTGTTGCTTCTAACTCCCAGATGCCTTCTGAGCAGTTAAGTTGACAAATCTGTAATTTCTGAGGCTAGTCCCAGCCCTCTGGATCGTGGATTTTGCTTTAGTTTCATTCAACTACAGCACTTAAAGACTATATTTAAAATCCCCAAATCCCACAAACATAAATATGCATGTTCTGTCCCAGTTGAAATAGTTTGATGTAAATTTGGGGGAAATCATTAGTGCCTTGAATTGTCTTCAAGAAATTGCCAAAAACTTGAAACTGGGAAAAATTGTTGGCAACAGGGCAACGTTGTAGGATGTTATGTACCACCCACCTTCCTGGGACCAATTCCAGAAAGACTCCTTTAGAAATAAAGAGTAGTCAGTCTTTAGTGCCCACTCAATTCTTGACCTTTCTGCTTCAATATTAGTAATGATGCTAATTAATATGCATTGCCTACAGTTTAGCAACATACTGCTTTTGAGACGTGTCAAATAAAATATTCTTCCAGACACTGATATTGGGCTCTGATACTTGGGGCATATTCAGATACCCCAGAAAGTGATTCTGGATCCTACTTGACCTATCACTGAACCTAGATGATTCAGCAGTACATGCATACAGCTGATTCGCCCACCCTTACTCCACAGCAGGACCAACCTTTAGTCATCCCCTCCCAGCCCTGAGTGTGTTGGTAGTATTTTCTGAACTGGAAGTAGAATACAAAAAACCCCAAAAGACAGGCTCTGATTTACAAATAATATGTTTGTCTGGCTTTTCTGAGCATAAAGGTATCGTGAGCTTTTTAGAATAGCTTTTTAGAATTCTTGTCCTTTCTCAGTTGTTGAAATACTTCCAGTATCAGTGCAAGACCCTAACCTTAATCACACAGCCTTTGAATGATCAGTTCCTAGTCAAGTGTAGTTATTTCTCCATTTAGGACCTGCTGGTGAACCTGCCTTCCTTTGGGACAGTGTCCATAAAGCAGCCCAGAAGAGCTGTGAGCGAGCCCAGTATAAGTCATTTTGAGCTCCAGCTGTGGAATGACCTACTGGAAGAGATTAGTCAAATTCAGTTTGACCACCTCAAGTTTTTACGCCAACAATTCTCATTGCAATTAACTTTTAATCTTCTAATTAGCATGTCATCAGTAACAACTGTCACTCTCCTCTTGCAGAACTGTACATTTCTAGGAGTGGGAGAGAAATGTAACCTTTTAGTTGCCCTAAGAAACATCTTTAACAATTTTATGCAGGTATTATCAATATACTTATGTAATAAATATAAACATATTCTTCAAATTAGCATCCATTTTTTTCTCTTTTTATTTAGAAATTGTATGCTCTCCTCCAATAATTCCCAATGGGAACTTTAGACCTCAACAAGACAGCTACGTATTAGGTGATATAATCACAGTACAGTGTAATACTGGATATCACTTTAAAACATTGACTGGCAAAAGCACAGCTGAGTGCACCAGAGATGGCTGGGTGCCTGTTCCAGGTTGTGTACGTAAGTAGCTCTCATGAATGAAGACACAACGTGTAGAGTTGTTGAAATATCTCCATGAAAAAAAGGTCATGAGAAAAACTCACGAAGCATGAGAAATGAGAGATGCTTATTCATTGTGTTTCTTGGTGATGTAAAGCTTAATTGGATAGTTTGGAAAAATCAGCTAAAAAACCAGCGGTATAATATACATTTAAGTTATGTTTATAAACACAGGTATTATCTATTATTGTATTTGCAAAAGTACATGTTAGAATGTGCTACAGTCAGCTCCCTGTCAGGAAGGTTTGTGGTGCACCTGACTTGTGGTGCATGGCAGTCAAGAGGACATAGTGTTAAAGTATCCAAACCACAGGGAATGGTTAGAAGGTATCTTTCATCGTGGTTATCACAGCTTTAGATTTTTACTTGCAGTTGTATGTTGGTATGTTATGAACAAGCACAGTTTTATTCTACCTATTATAACCTGTCAACCAAACAAGATATTCTTGTTTGTTGATGTGTTCTTTCTTGGCTTAAACTTCCCATAACTACAAAGACAGTTTTGCCCAGGAAGCACAGTATTAACAAATAAATAAATAAATTAGCAATTAATTTCATAATCTAGCACTCTTTGGTCACTGAAATAAAAGAAAAACTTAGAAAACAGAATGTGAGAGAAACCCTGATGAAATCAGTCTTGTAGATGAACCTTTGGATAAGATGATTTGAACTATTCCCAAAAAGGGTACTGTTAATATCTGTATTAATCTTTTCTCTATACGTGTGTGGGTTCTAAAATTCAGGTGTCATTCTGAGATGACTTCAGTCATTATTGAATGGTCTGTCCAGTGGCTGATCTCCCCTGCCCCAGCATGTAGTCTCTGCGTCAGAGCAATTTGGGAGGAACCTACCTGCCATGACTAAGTAGGACACCGGGGGTAAACTTGAATGAAAGCTTCTGGGAATCTCCTCCTTCTATCCTTGACCTTTCCCTGGAAAGGGTCAGTTCTTTTGAGGAACTGAGAGAACAAAAGAAAAACAGTATAGTTTTAAAATAAAAATGAGAAGAGCTAGAAAGAGCTCTTGGTGCAGTATCCCAAAAGTTACAAATTAAAGTGGTGACAGGAGTCATCTCAGTTTTAAGAGTCCACAGTTCAGTGTATTTATCTAAGGTAGCTGTCTGGGCTCCCGTCATGGTCAGTATAGTAGATATAGTTGAGACACTCTAAAAAGGCAGTGTCATCTCACCTTAGAATAAATACTTACATTTGGTCTCATGAATCAGCCTTTGGAGACTGAGAATATTGACTGGATTTTTGTTGGTTTCAATAAAATCGGAGGTAGGCAACATAGGTATAAGCACTGACAAAGACACCAGAAGCAGAGTGCAGTTGTTCCCGCACTCCTTAGGATCTGCCAAGGTGTCCTGATTCTGTCAGGTTCAGAAAACACTCAGATGATGAAGCTGAATCTGAATTAATTGTGTCCTGAGTTTTCTGTCATGTATGTGTTGATATTGTTGCTGTTAAATTCTGTTTCAAGAGAAGCCGTGTGACTACCCAGCTATAGAAAATGGCAAGTTAAGTGGATCACTGGAGTACCACAAAAACTATTACTTTCCAATGAGGGTTGGGCAGCATGTTGACTACCAATGCGCTAATGGTTATTCAACCCCAAGTGGACACTCCTGGGTTCGAATAGTCTGTTCTGGAAGGGGCTGGTCTCCAGAGCCAAAATGTCTCAGTAAGTATATTTCCAGTATGTGCTCAATTCTGTTATAATTATCAGAGGTCTGTGCAACAGAGATTGTGCCGATGGAGCACAAGATGGAGCAAAGGTCAATTTGTTTAGTTGACCCCTGGCACTGCACCCAGACCATCATCCTATCTGCAGAGCTCAAACCTGTCAGCTGGTAAGTGACAGTCTGAAATGAGTAAGGCTGAAACAAGGCTTTTGGATTTTGGAGATTCTTTACTCATGAAACTATTAATGAGATTAAGAAATACATAGGAAATGTTTCTCCAGCTTCTAGGTCACATGCCTGCATCCACTTTCATCTGCACATACAAACAGAGAGTTTCTACTCTGTGTAGATATATTCTTCCTTCTGTGGCTTGGGCACTTGTTCTAGAGGTTCCTCTCTGAGATCCATTGCCTGATCCCTTTGGATAACATTTGGAGCTAAGAAGGTGGCACACTCTTGCAATAAGCTGAAAGTGAGCATAGTATCAACAAAAGATCCAGATACACTGTCTCAGATTGAAAATAAGTTAAATTTAAAATAGATATGAGGCAGCGAGCTGAGGCCTTCTCTCCTAACACACATCTTCAGTCACAGTAAAGTTCCTACCTACTGGTAGGGCTTGGAAGTGAATTACAGAAGGTCGATCCTTCCCTGTTGCCCTCAGTGGAGTGGTGCCCAGTGCAGAAAATGAGTGGAGTCCTGCCCAGAGGAAAGGACCAGTTACTCAAGTAACACAGCTGTAGCATTCCTTCAGCCATATTCCTTGTGTCTGGGCTCTTGGGGGTGCAGGATGTTGTAGAGCCAACATTTTAGAGATGTAGCAGTCCAAAGCAGAGCTGGTGTACATGATGCTAGATGCACTGAAGTTAGCCAGACTTGCTTATGGATACTAGGTAAGTTGCAGTTTAGTAGACCACTTCTTAGCACTTTATGTAATGACTTGTGCTCCTGTTCGTGTGATTTGTTAATCTCAGGGCAGTGAAACAAAACATGCTTTCGTTCAGGTTTGAACATGAATGTCTTTTTGGGATAGAAATCTACAGAAAGGTGCTCGGAGGCCCATTTTTTAGTAACTGTTTTCTTAACGATTTATCTCAGTTGTAGCTGTACAAATTACTGTGGTTAAATGTACTTATCTTCTTTCTTTAGAAATATGTGATGCCAGGCAGCTGGAAAATGGTTATTTCTCACGGAGCTGGAAGGATGTTTACAGGGAAGGTGAAAGAGTTAAATATGTCTGCAATGCTGACTATCAAACTGAACATGAAGGTGGGGAAGTCACATGCGCAAAGAATGGCTGGTCACCTCCTCCCAGATGCATCCGTAAAAGTGAGTGTGCTTGCATTTTGTTGAGGTTTCTAGCTAAAACCAGTAAATCCATCATCACATCACCTACATTAATCTGTCACCACCGCTTTGTAAATCTAAGTCTAAGTGCTCTACAACTGAAACACAATGCTGTGATTCTCTGAACTGTCTCATGCAGCTCTCATGTCTCTGTCTGCCTCTGAGGTCAGCTGCTGTACAAACATGCAGAATGTAACCCTGATCAAACGTCCACACGTGGCTCATTCAGATCCCCTAGAATGTAAGCTCTGGGATGGGAGTCATGGTCCCTTTGTCTTCAGTAGTGAAATCTTCTTATAACATAGCTGTGCAGTAATATAATAATTAGTAATCCTTCCCCTTGCGCAGCCTTTTATTTGTCTCCTTTCAGCCTCTCACTATGCCACCTGGTCCTTGTTTCTCTTTCTTCCTTTCCAGTTGGCATCATACTGGAAGGGGGGAGGAATAGCAAGGTTACCTCTCCTAACTGTTTCCAGCTTTTGTTCCTGACTTGCACCAAGCCTGAAATTGCTAGAATGTCTCACAGGAACTCTAAATACTTTAGATAATGCTTTCATATGGACAAAAGAAATAATTCAACCTAACTTTTCTTGGACTATAAAAATATTTTTTTAGGAAACAATTCCACCCTGATAGAGACATCAACCATAGAATGTTTTGGACAACCACCCACTGAGATTTTGACATAGCAATAAGCAAGCAAAATAAAATTTTATGATTCCTAGTATTAGGCAATTATGGTTATCACTGGTATAAACACTAAAACATTTGAAGTGAAATTTAAACTTCTGAAGCTGTTGCACTAAAGTATCATTAATTCTGCTCCCAACATTCAAATACATCCTCAATTTTTTTTTTCATAGCTTTATTTACTTGACTCTGTAATGTGCAAATATTGCTCTTTGTTGTAGTGTTAATTTCTAAAAATGGAGAAACTCCTTCACAGAACGATCTATTAGTAAAGCATTTAGTATACTATGGAAGTTTTCTTTCAGAATAGAAGACCATAACATCCAACCAAGACTACTGATTTCCATCCATTTAGACTGGCTTAAACAATGTATTCCAAGTGATGTGAAATCAGTTGCAGTATTGGGTCTGTCTGCACTAGTGTTTTAGTGTGCAAGAAGGGGTCCTTTGCTACAAATTTGCTTTAGCCCTGCAGTATGTGCACTCTGGGTCACCATGGTGTGCAATATGGACAGAAGGTCCTCTTTATGCATGCACAGTGCTGTGCATGCCCAACATGAATTTCATTTCTAGTGAAGACCAGATATGGACATACAGTTTTGGAAACTTGCAGGACTGCTGCAAATCAAACTCCTGTCCATCCCTGTTTGTGCTGCACGAGTTGGTAACTGTGAACTTTGACTGTTCACTTTCCAGTTGTCCCCCCAGGAAGAAAGCTCAATGCAGAAGCAGAAATTCATGTGCTCTTAAAAATGTTCTAAATCCCGCTGCTGCTTCATTTGTCCTTCTTCTTCTGTGTATTATAAGCATGTAGTTTAGCAGTGTTTTACTTGGAGTAAATTCTGTCTATCTCTTTCAGAAAAATGCCAGTATATCAATTTTGACAATGGTTATTTCACCTCGAGAGAGACAACATTTCATTTACAGGAGAAGGTCACCTATCGTTGTCGTACTGGCTTTGTAACTCCAGAAGGACAAGAAACAGGAGAGATACAGTGTCAAGAGAATGGCTGGACTCCACCTCCAAAGTGCATCAGTGAGTAGCATAAAGGCTTCAGAACTCCCTGTCATTGTCACCAGAGCAGACATGATGTCCTATGTACTCAGATTTTTGACATCTAGATTGGTAGAGTTTCCTTACGGGGCAGAGGGAGATTCAAGCAGAGAACTGATCCTCCAGAGATTAACCTTTCTGGGGCTCCAAGAAATAGAGAAAACATAAAGGAAGTGACTAAGAAGGGAAAATATCTACTTTCTTCTAGGTGAGTTATCTTTTTGGACCTCTGTAGCAAGAAGGAGATGGTAATCACTGACCTCCCCAGTGATTCTTACCTGATACAAGGTGCCTATGCCCAAATTTACTCGCAGTTCTCCCGCCTTTCACACATGTGAGGGAAGATTTTTGAAGAAATGCTTGTGAACCAAGGGATTTTGCCAAGAACTTTAAATGTGACCAAACTAGAGAAAAATGGGATTCATAATCGGAGAGATGTTATCACTATGCATGAAAAGCACTATGCATATGTCTGCCCTGATGTTAAAAAGTACATTTGTGAAATGAAAATTCATTTTCCTGAATGTACTTTTTCCTGAAAATACCTCCATACTGTTGTTGCCTTTCTCGTCTTAAAAGTTCCTTCCTCTCCTGAACAGATGGTCAGATAGTGTCAGATAGTAAAAGAGGAGACTTAGTCTTCCAGTGTTATGATGCTGAGGCTCGTAATATTGACCACTTTAGCTGGTATTTTATCTTGTCCTTTTATTTCAGTCTGCCTTTACCTAGTATTTTACAGCACTTTTCTGACCCCCTCACAAATGACAATGGAGAACGGGAGTACAAACTGTTTGTTATGACACTGATAATAATAATGTGTAGTAGAAGGAAAGGAAGTGAATCTGAGGAAGAAATATTTATGCTAGATATTACTTCTAGACGCATATTGCTGAAGATTAACTCAATAGATATTATGTGAATATGCTACATAGGGTACTCTATGTTCATATTCTGGCAATGCAGAACTTTTAGTTTCAAATATACTGAGTAGACTAGCACACACTAAAGCACCTACAGAAATTATGCTTCCAAAGGGCAGTGTTTCTGGATCACAAAATGCACTAACTTTGTTTTATTCTACAGAATCATGTAAAACGTCTCATTTGGACATTTTGACTTACCACACAAATAAAACTATGTTCATGCCTGAAGATACAATTGAGTATGCATGTTTGGAGGGATATCAAACTGCAGATAAGATGCCAACTGGTACCACAAGATGTGGCATAAATGGTGAATGGAGTCCAACGCCCCAGTGTCTTGGTGAATATTGTTGTGTTTGTGTTTGCCAATCAGTGTAACTCTGTATACACTGCGTGAAGCTTTTTTCTTTAAGACTTTCTTTGGTTTTGTTCTAATCAGTAGCATTTCATGTATTTTTTGTAGGACATACACTATATCTTAAAATATTTTGTCTTTGTAGCAATAGAATGTGAAATGCTGGCATTGCCCAATGGAGATTTTACTCCCAAGGAAGGTAAATACCGCAATGGAGCTGTTGTGAAATTTACCTGTGCAAACAATTATGTAAGAGTGGGACCTGCCTCTACTCAGTGCTATTACTTTGGATGGTTTCCATCACCACCAGTGTGTAAAGGTAATTCTTCTGTCAACTTTACTGTAGCAGGAAATAAATGAAAATGCCTGGGTCCTGAAAACTTCTGCGGACACCTTCTATAAGCTAGTCCTGCTCCCAAGAGCAATTATCCCATCTTCATCTCTAAAAGGGCAGGAACTGGTCCTCTTTGAATCATTTCAGAGTGTTTTGCTGTTTCATGTGAAAGAATCTGAATGGTTGAACTTTGTTAGCTTTAGTTGTGCTAGTTGGAGTTCTGCAATAACTGAAAGTGAGCTGGTAAATGGCTTGTGCAAAATTTCATTCAGATTATTCACTATAATGTATGAACAATTACTTCTTATTCAAAAAGACATAAATAATGTGCAATATGGCAGCTAGGAGTGATTAATTTGAGTAATGTCCTCTCTTACTGTATCCTAAATGTCCTAAGTTTTGCCACTGCCTAATGTTGATACCCATCAGATAGAGTACCCTGTGTACCTTTTTCTAATCACATGATGTTGAAGAAAAAAAAACTGTTTTGGAGATGACACAGAGCTGGACCCAAGCAAAAGAAAATCAGTAAAGGGTTTTCCCTGTGAAATTCCTCAGCTTCATCCAGTAGAATGAACAAACTCATGCAGAAGGGAAGATATGCCCCTATTCTTACCCTTTTTAAGACAGAGCACAATTTACTGGCATCTGAGGTTTCTTTTGCTAGTGCTTTCATGAGGAAGCTTGAGAGGATGGAAGGATCTCATATTTCTCATCTCCCCTTCTCCCCACTCAATCAATTTCCTTGTTGTCTTTCATGCTCTCATCCTTCTTTTTGCTCACTCTCTTTTGCATTAAAAACAAATATATTTCATATAGTTGACTCTTTAGCTCAGCAACATTTTAAGCTCCATTATCAGAAGCTCCATCAGAAGTGAATTCCTTTAATATACAGTACATATCACTTGCTGGGTGATTTTTATAACATAGGTTATTACTACTTGCTGAATTTTCACCTATTTTTTTTAAAGAATACTGAAATTGTCATCCATGTAACACTTTTTCCTCTTAATACTGGGTTGGTTTTATTAACCACCTCTTTTGTCATAGCAGGCAATTGACAGTGCGTGGACGTAAGAAAGTAGAGTGAGTTAGGGTCACACATACCTGTTTGTGATCTCCAGCCCAGCATTAATCCAGATATTCATGAATCAATGACCTGTTTAACCTGCTCTACTGATTTTTCTTAACTTTAAACAACAAATTCAATCTTTTTTATGTTGCACTTAATGTATAACTGTACTAAAAGTGCTGAGTTCAGAGCATATATTTTATCTCTTGATTTCAGTGACTGCCAGAGACTGTGGACCTCCTCCTGAGATTACCAATGGAAGTATTGCTGGTGGCTCTGTGCAACAGTATCGACATGGGGACAGAAAGCAGTATGAATGCGACATCGAATTTAAATTGGTTGGATCACAGGAAATAGAATGTATCGATGGACAGTGGTCATCTCCTCCCTCTTGCATTGGTAATCTATGTAACTCTTACGTGTGAGAAGTCTATAATTCACTGTAGGCTAATACTTCACAGATATTTTCACAATTAAAATTACATTATTTACAGGTATAATATGTTACATTCAAAATCATGTAATGGATGAAAAGTAAACACACACTATATGTAAGGCCAAAACTTTATTAGTAGTGTAATTGAAATCTTAACGGTCCAATCAAAGAGTTGTTGTGAGATCAAATCATTATAGAAAGAGAAAGAAAATAAATACATAATATATAAAGAATAATTATAAATATATCAATAATAGAGGATATCTAAGTAATACAAACCATTTAAAATATATAATTGCAATTGTATAGACACACTTTCTCTTATTTACCTCTTTTTCTGGTTTTATGCTCACCCTTCCACTGCCCCTTTGGGTCCTAAAGTCAGTGGCTTCAGTCTGGTGTGTTTTGGAGGGAAGTTACAGCACACCGTCAGTATCTCAAGTCATTCACTGGGAGGAATAAGATGATTTCCTCTTGCTCCTTACAGGATCTGTTTGGGGTAATTTTTAGGTTTGCTAGCATGCTTTCATGCCTTGCCCTTTTACACTGGTCTACAAGTTCTAAGTTAGATATGTTAAGTGTGATTTAAATATGTTAGATACTTGTTCTTTGTTCATTGTGTTACCCATAAAACCAGTTTTGATCAGCTCCAGGTCTAAGCTGGCCTTCTGTGAGCTATTCATAGCTTTGGGGTGACAGGCTATGCCCTGTCTCTTACCATCCTGTGCTTCTACTCTGCCACACCCAACCTTTGTTCCCACTTCTCAAGGACTCTGTTATGATACCAGCTCTGTATTCACCCACATCATTATATTGGAGTCATAATTACTCACGCTACAGAGACTTAAAACTTGTTATGACTGTGTATATAAAACTATGGTTGTGCCATACAGAGATAACCAAATTAGCTATAGCCTGATTGCTAGAAAAATTGCTGTTACAGCTAAAATAAGTAAAACCAGGTCTGCAGGCAGGTCAGGACAGGTTCTAACAAAGTAGGCGTGATAAGCCTCCATCCTGAGGTCTTGCAAGCTCGGTACAAACTCTGTGGCCTCTTTCTAGCAATGGCAATACTGTGTGTTACTGGGGCACAGAGCTACAAGCACAATTTCTATGAATGCATTATGTATGTTGCTGTCTTCCCTAGGCTAGAGTCAGACATGTCAAACATTTTTTTTATAGTCCTGATGTTGAAATGGGGAGCAGTTCCACAGTCAAATCTCCTGCCTAAGCAAAAGCACTCACTTTCTGTGAATGCCATTAGGTAGTGTACTTCAAACCTAAGAGTATGAATGTCAATGACAGGAGTTAAAAATTGCTTGTGCAAAACTACTATTTGTTTGTTAAGACGGTGTCTCAGAATTGAAGTAGAATGGAATATTCAAGCTGAAAATCTGTATACAGAAAATAATTTAGGGGATTCTTATGGCACAGGATGATCTAACAGCAGAACCAATAAATAGTGGATTTTTTATGTACTGGTTTACTCTGTCTCTAAACATACACATTCTGACATGTCTTCCACGAGCAACACTGATGGTTTAAAAATATACAGCATGGAGCCTGCATCTTTCCAATCACTGATCCAGTGAGAATAGTTTCAGTGCACAAGCTTAAAAGAAGAGTGGTCCAAACCTGAGTGCAGTGTTGTTCAAATTCAGTTTTTGAGTTTATCGCGAGCCTTCCCTCTCCCGCATTAAGAGCAGGCCGTATGCCCTTATTCCCATTACATGCCTTTTTCCTCCTTCAGAAAAAACCTACTCACACACTGCACTCATCTGTGCAAGCCATTAGCCTTTGCTGTCACTAGCACTGCAACAGCGACAGCCCAAAGCAGGAGGTGACAGCACTGCAGCACTCTTAAGTGATGTTACAATGGTTTTCAGTTCTTGTAATAACACATTACAAATGTAGAGGTGTATAATCAAATATAATTTTGACTAATCAGAATCAGGGATCCAGGTGAGTTGGATTAATTGAAGGTTTTCTTACAGTTTAGGGTTTATGTACCAATGAAAAACAGTTTGGGAAATGAATGCTAGCTGAAACTACTCGTGGAGCATGCTGTGGAGTTACCACAGTGATAGAAAAGTAAGGGAAAAGACATGAGAGGGATTTAGTAAACTGACTAAAAGATATACATACCCCGGCTGTGTTAGAAGTTTAGTTGTTACAATTAATGGGAGTAGGTTTGACTCACCAGATGCAAATATAGTTATTTTTATTTAAGTTCTTTCAGCTATTCATATGTGACTCAAATATTATTGTAGAATACTTCTGCTCTTTTCAACAGAAGACAAAATGCCATGTGGATCACCTTCCTCTATTCCAAATGTTGTTCTTCGTCAGGAAGACCAGATCCAGTTTTTGCATGGTGATGAAATAATCTGTGGATGTAAACAAGGCTCTGGAAATTCTAAGGAAATGAAAATAAAATGTCTTAATGGGGAATGGAAGCCTTTTCCTCTCTGTGCTGGTAATCTATTTCCATAATATTTCAGATGTGAGTGTAACAGTTCTATTTAAAATTTCAAGGACTTCAGCAATCGATATGCAGCCAGAGATACTATAGTTTCATGCATCTCAACTAAGTTTTTTTTATTTACTCCTCTTTTAAATGTGAACATGTCTTTCATCCTGGAAAGACTCTGCACCTACAACTTTGTAAGTACTCTGAGTAGGTTTGGAGAAGGAAACAGACACTTGCACAGTGGGTAGAATCAAGTATGGGGGTATACCTTTGGTGTACGGTTGCTTTTACCCATTTTCCAGTGTTCCTCCCTGGTAATGACCCTTCAGAAGCCTTGGGACATACCTGCAATGAAGTACCATGCCTCTAGCAGTAATTACTCCTAGTTTTATGTCTCTGTATACTACTTTGCTTTTTTAAAATCCTACTGGGAATTAAAAATAGTATTAATAGCCACAACGTACTAGACTTATCTCATCCTCACCATTTTTATGTGGATTAGTCCTTTTCATTTCTGATCAGTAGTTTTCTCTTTTTTCTCATCTTCCCATTTAGTTTTGCAGTGCATAAATTGAAGGAAAGTAATGTTTTTTTAAAAGATATAAAACAAAACCTTTTCCTAAGAGAAAGAAAAAATTGCATTTGAGTCAGTAATCTAAGAAAAAAGCAATACTGAACAAGAAGGAGTCTAGTTTGGGACAAATTACTCCAGCACTTCACTTATCTTTAACAGAGTACAGTTTATATTATAGCCAATTCTTGGTTCCCCCTTTCTTCAGAAGTGATTTTATATTCATGAGTGATTTCAGTACACTGTACCTTTATTTACAGTTATGTTGAGGATTTAATCTGGCACAAGCCACAGACTGCTTAGCTTTCACAAGTAGCTTGTGTTCTGGCTCAGCAAATCACCAGTCAGGGCCACAAGATCCTTCCACAGGAGATTGATACCTGATATATACTCAGTGTGGAGTAGTACTTCCTTTATGCTCCTGTTTCTACAAGCAAAAGAAGGTTTCTTATCTTGCTACCTTTTTGATAGTTTTAGGGAAGAAAAGAATGCTAAGTTTTTATATTATTTACTACACTCACCAAAGGGATCCTATCAACAAAAAAAAATAATTGCTTTGTGAGTGGAAACAGTCTCTGCTTTAGACAGCTGGAACAAAAAATCATTCTGTTTCTGTAATCTAGGAATCTATTGAGTTACTTCAAACTACAGTAAATAAAAAAACACTTTAGCATGGACATGCGTTAGGAAACTGATGACCTCTTCATCGGTGAATGCATATGTACGTATCATCTGAGTTAAATCTACTTTTTAGCTCTTTTTGTTGATTTTTTTCAGATCCATCTCCTCGGTGTGTGCTTCCAGTGGATGTTGAGCTTGTGCAGAATGGTCGTAATCCCAAGCCAAAAAGGAAGACTGGGTTCCATAAAGTTATACATTATACATGTACATCAGCTGACAAAAGTGTTAAACGGGCAACTTGTGTGTCTGGAAAATGGTCACCAGAGATTGAATGTCCAGGTATGTTTTCAGATTTGCATACAATTTCTTTTTTTTATGTAGGAATGATAAATGCTCATTATTAAAGCTTCTTAGCATTGTCATTAGTCTGAAATAGAAATGCTTATATGCTTACATATGTGCTTACTCGATTATCTGCGAAAGGACAGTCATGAATAATTATGGGACTCATTCGAACAGTTAACTAGGTTTGGAAACACACTATTTTAGTGAGGCAGACTTAATAATCTCTACTCTGACAATTGGAACAGTTTTCACTGTCATTTCTGATGTGAGAGAAGATGCAGTGATAAATTTAAGCTTGGTTTGTCAAAACGGCTTTACCCTGGTGCAAATGAGAGTAGACACAGCTCAAGCTCATCAGAGTTCCTTTATTTCCTGTAAAAATTCAAAGTTTTTCTACTCCTGATTTTTCTTTGTTTACCTTCCATTTTTTCCAATTACTTCCTAGTGAAACAAGAAGAAAAAAGCTGAGTTGGCCAATTCAAAAGCACAGACCTAGAGGAGACTGCCCTTACGTAATACATGCCAAAGGCCGGATGCCTGCAGGACTGCCTTTGTGTATAGCAGAGCAGGATATTACCTGTAGAAGGCATGATTGTAAAACAATCATTATCTCAATGCCTGCTTTGATTATGTCAGATTCATGGGCAATGATGCATGGAAGTGGGAGAAGTACACATAGTGGCAATCACTCAAGGCAACATTCCTTCTCAAAATCAAGTGTCCTTACCTTCTCAGTTTTCTGGAACCACTAGAACCAATAAATCAAGCTCTGGAGGCCTCCTCTTTCCTAGATCTACTTCCTTCCTTCCATTTTTCTTTCCTTTGGCAGGAGCAGCCCTTTGTTCCTTGAGTAGCAACTTTATTTCTTTGTTTCCTTTTGTTATCCTCATTTAGCTCTGTTATCAGCTACGTCTGAAGAAAAAACAACAAAACAAAACAAGAACCCCAGAAGTTGGTCCAGTTTTCCTAAAGTAGTCCACCATAGAGAGAGGAACAGGGAAAGCACACAAGAGTGTGCAGCTGTGTGTAAGGGAAAGGAGGGACTGCAAGAAGCTCCATCTTAGGTTGGTGTAGGCAACTGTGACTGTCTTTTCTATGAGTTTGAAAGTGTATGAGCATCTGAAGGCAGGTCTGGTGTTTCTGAAGCGCAACAAAATGATCATGATATAAATTCAAGCTTGAGATAACTACTGAAGAATTATCTAATGCCAGTGTTTTCTTGGTTGTTCATGTTGTAATCTGTGATGAACTGTTACACTTTATCTTATGTTCTATTATAACATGTTTTCTTAGCTGAAGAGAGTGCATGCCCACCTCCACCTCAGCTGCCTGATGCTCAACAGATAAGCATTGGAAGAAATTACAAGAATGGGAGTAAAATATCTTTTTCATGTCTGAAGGGTTTCCAGCTCAATGATGTGAATGAAATAACATGTATAGAAGGGAAATGGCAATCACCACCTTACTGTTTGGGTCAGTAGTGTATTTTTTTATTTATTTATTTAATTACTAATTTCTGTGTTATGCATTTGCAGTCATCGTTAGGAGGATGATCTTTATGTTAAGATTATCATGAACAGGTAACTACAGAAGAGCAATAGCATATAAATTGCTAAAGAAAGCGCAGTTAACTAGCTGCTGGACAGTAAATCCTTTTATTTACACAGACTTATCTAAGATGGCATATAAAACTTTCAGGTAGTCCCTCAAGAGCTCTGTGTTTGTTTGTTTAGTATATTGCAGATTAGAGTCTCAGGTTTGACTGGGGTCCTTTAATAGTATTCTGGTGACAAAAAAAAAATATTATTATTTAGTTGTAGTAGTAGATATCTTTGGGTTTCTTAATTTTTATTCTTTCTTCATTTTTCCCCTTTTCTTTTTGTGGCTTCTTCCTGTAATAGAGATATAAATGATATGGCATAACTCAGGCCATCTACTCTAAGAAATGCTGAGGAATCTGTACTCCAATTTCTAAAATAGAATCACAGAATCATCTAGGTTGGAAAAGACCTTGAAGATCATCTAGTCCAACCATTAACCTAACACTGACAGTTCTCAACTCCACCATATCCCTCAGCGCTATGTCGACCCTACTCTTAAACACCTCCAGGGATGGGGACTCCACCACCTCCCTGGGCAGCCCATTCCAACACCTAACAACCTGTTCAGTAAAGAAATGCTTCCTAATATCCAGTCTAAACCTTACCTGGCACAACTTGAAGCCATTGCCTCTTCTCCTATCGCTTGTTACTTGGTTAAAGAGACTCATGCCCAGTTCTCTGCAACCTCCTTTCAGGTAGTTGTAGAGGGCGATGAGGTCTCCCCTCAGCCTCCTCTTCTCCAGACTAAAAACCCCCAGTTCCCTCAGCTGCTCCTCATAAGACGTGTGCCCCAGAGCCTTCACCAGCTTCACTGATCTTCTTTGGACATGCTCCAGTAATTCAATGTCCTTTTTGCAGTGAGGGGCCCAAAACTGAAACACCATAATCGAGGTGTGGCCTCACCAGTGCCTTGTACAGGGGTAAGATCACTTCCCTGTCCCTGCTGGCCACGCTATTTCTGATACAAGCCAGGATGCCATTGGCCTTCATGGTCTCCTGGGCACACTGCTGACTCATGTTCAGCCGGCTGTCAGTCAACACCCCCAGGTCCCTCTCTGACTGGCAGCTCTCCAGCCACTCCTCCCCAAGCCTGTAGCGCTGCTGGGGGTTGTTGTGTCCGAAATGCAGCACCTGGCATTTGGCCTTATTGAAACTCATACAGTTGGCCTCAGCCCATCGTTCCAGCCTGTCCAGATCTCTCTGCAGAGCGTCCCTACCCTCAAGCCAATCAACACTCCCACCCAACTTGTTGTCTGCAAACTTACTGAGGGTGCACTCGATCCCCTCGTCTAGATCATTAATAAAGATGCTAAACAGGAGTGGACCCAAAACCAAGCCCTGGGGGACACCCTTCATGACCGGCTGCCAACCAGATTTAACTCCATTCACCACAACTCTTTGGGTCTGGCCATCTAGCCAGTTTTTTACCCAGTGAAGCATATGCTGGAAAGTAGCTTGGTGAGCACCCCAGCCAGCTCCTTCAGCACCCTCGGGTGTATCCCATCTGGTCCCATAGACTGACTATCTCCCCCTGGATTGTGGGGGGGTCGTTCTCCCAGTCTCTGTCTTCTGGCTGAGGAGGCTAGATTCCCTCCATACAACTAGTCTTGTTATTAAAGGCATTAAGTACCTCAGCCTTCTCCTCATCACACTTTGTCATATTTCCTCCTGCATCTAGCAGGGGATGGAGGCTCTCCTTGGTCTTTCTTTTGCTGTTGAAGTACTTATAGAAACATTCCTTTTATCTCTGACTGCTGAAGCCAGATTAATTTCTAGCTGGGCTTTAGACCTCCTGCGTTCTGCCCTGCATAGCCTCACAGCATCTTTGTAATCATTGTGAGTCGCTAGCCCTTTCTTCCAAAGGCCATAAACTCTCCTTTTCTCTCTGAGTTGCAGCCAAAGCTCCCAGTTCAGTCAGGGTGGTCTTCTCTGGCGCTGGCTTCTCTTACAGCACCTGGGCACTGCCTGCCTCTGTGCAATTAAGACTTCCTTCTTAAAAAGCGTCCAGCCTTCCCGGACCCCTATACCCTTCCGGACCATCTCCCAAGGGATCCTGTCAAGCAGGTGCCCAATCAAGTCAAAGTCAGCCCTTCAGAAGTCCAGGATGTCAGTTCTGCTTCCCCCTCTCCCGGCCTCTCTAAGAATAGAGAACTGTATTATTTCGAGATCGCTGTGCCCTGGTCATCCTCCAACCGCGACATCATCCACCAGTCCTTCTCCGTTCACAAAGAGGAGGTCCAGCAGGGCACTTTCTCTGTTCAGTTCACTCACCAGCTGTGTGAGGAAGTTATCTGCCACACATTCCAGGAATCTCTGGGACTGGTCCCGCTCCACTGTGTTGTATTTCCAGCAGATGTCTGGGAAGTTAAAGTCTCCCACAAGTACAAGGGCAAGTGATCATGAGATTTCTCCTAAGTGCCTATAGAATATTTCATCCACCTCTCTGTCCTGGGTGGGTGGCCTATAGTAGACTCCCACTCCGACATCTGCCCTGTTGGCCTTCCCCCTGATTCTAACACAAAGACACTCCACCCTGTCTTCACTATACTTGTGCTTGAAGCAATCATAACAGTCCCTAACATACAGCGCCACCGCACCACCTCTCCTTCCTTGTCTATCCCTCCTAAAGTGCTTGTAGCCATCAATTGGTGCACTCCAGTCATGGGAGACATCCCACCATGTTTCTGTGATAGCCACCACATCATAATTTTCCTGTTGCATCATGGCTTCAAGCTCCTCCTGTTTGTCACCCATGCTGTGTGCATTGGTATACATGCACTTCAGATGGGCTGATGTCCCCAGCACCTTTTTGCATTAATATTAATGATGCAGGTCATATCTTGTAAGCAGAAGTTCATTAACAGCCCAAATAAAGTGTTTTCAGAAATGAATAGGAGATAGCCAAGCACAGGGCAAATGAGATGCCAGCTGGTGACTGATGTGCACAACATGCCAACCACATCTGTATTCTTAAACTGAAAAATTCTCATGCCACATGGTTCCTCTTCTTCTGCATTGCCTGTGACTTTCCATTTCTGCTGAGAAGTGGCAGACATAGAGAAGGATAACCAAAAAAAATGTTTAAGCTGTTCATAAAACAACTTTTACTGAAATAAAATTCCCAGTCCCAGTTACGGAACAGGAACTTTAACCTGTAACTAGATCTTTTGTATTGTGGAATTTGGAGCAAACATATGCTTTCAACTTGATGTGTCAACTAATAAAACCTGATTTACTAATAACTAAAAATGCATATAAAATATAACTGAAGTCCACCCACTCTTCAGTAGCATAGGAGAAGAAAGCATTGGGACAGCCCTGACTCAGGAGGGCTTCATAGAGATTTAATCCACTGTATGTGCCAGGAAGTACATTATAATACTTTGTAGTTCTGTTCTCTCTTTCTTTTTCACGTCATCACAAAACCTGTCAGGACATTGGTACAACTTTCTTAATGGTGACAAATTTAGTAGCTAACATTCTAGAAAGTCACTTTCAGTATCTCAAAACAAGATAATGTCTCTTCTGTTTCTCTGCCTAGGAAATTTTCCCTGTTCTTGATGCTAAACTGTATCTGTAAGTCCCTGGTATGAACTAGAAAATGGCTTTAATTTGGTTCAAATGAAAAGAGAGAAATCCCGTGTAGGAGGGAAAGGAGAGAGAAGCTTTGCTTTTTGTATCTTAGATATTTCTTCATCTTCCTTTCAGGCCATTTAATTGATGTTTGGATGATTGGTTTTTTTCTTTTCAGTTTTAGACAGCATATGTCACTGGAATATTAATTGTCTTGCATTATTATTTCTCTGTGTCTTCTGTATTTTTTAGAAAGACCATGTTTGCCACCAGAACCTGTAGAATGTGCTGATGTTCCTAGGCTGGAAAATCAAAACTTACAAATTAAAAGAGAAGGGAAAACATTTTATCTGTCTGGTGCTAAATTTAAGTATGTTTCTCGTCGCGGATACAAGTTCGATGGACTGTCAGAGATAACTTGTTCTAAGGGAAAGTGGACTTCGGCTCCTGCATGCTTGGGTAATATCAAAAAATACTTTTTCTGAAGTGCATTAAGCAATGAAATTGAAAGAATTTTAAACTGGAGCTTGACTAGGAAGGGCCAGTAACTCCCAATTTTGCTGTGGAATCTTATCATCCCTCATGGGTGTGTTCAGAGCAATCCTGATTGGATGCAAGACTGACTTTTTGAATGCAGTTTAGTTTTTAAATATTCCTTTGTGTTCTTGTAATCTTATTGACATTTTCAGGCATGGTTAGAAACAGGATCTAAATATTCCAGTGGTGGACGTCCGTGCCTATATAAGGAAATGACGTATTTAATTTTCCATATCCTACCTTTTATGTAAAATCCGCTGTCAGCAGATGACTACGCTGATGATAAGAGAAAGCTCTCTAAAGCAACTGTTTGTATAAACAGTACACTCATTCTATGTGTATCACATTAGCACGGGCATCAGCTTTCTGTATCTTTTCAGAAATGCCATGTGAAAGCATTCCAAAAGTTGCCAATGCTCAAACTGAAGGCAGAAACAAGGAAATTTATGAGCCTGGTGAAACAATTCGCTACCAGTGTGATGCAGGGTTCCTGATTGTTGGTCCTCCAGAAATTATTTGCAGGGAAGGAAACTGGACAGCACCGCCATTCTGTGAAGGTATAGGTTCTACTTCTAAGAAGTCTATGACCCTTCTTAGTCTTACAGGTTGTGAATTAAAATAATGTCAGCTCAGGCATGCAGGTGGGTCAGGCCAATAGAGCCAATGGTGACTTGCTTTGAATGGGCTCCTACAACCCCTGTTTTTCTGGCTCCTGAGAAACAAGCAGCAGGCTAGATCAGCAAAGACATTGTTTCTCCTATGGGCTGAAACTTGTAGGTGAAACTTATCTCTCTGCTGAAATCAAGCAGGCAGAGAGTTATGGAGGAATGGATGCTGGCTGCAAAGGTAGAGATAACTGGTAGAGTAACGTATCTTCTTTTCACATCACAGAGAGTGTCAGTTGCTGAAAGTTGCCTCCAAACAGTAGAGAAATCACTTCAACTCTCCAAGCCTTTGGCACACAGTGCTGCACAACACTCATCTGCACATTCGGCTGATCTCTGCAACTCCTTTTCTCTTTTTAGTCACTCTAGGCAAAAATAACGTTGTGTGGTGAAGCGCTGCAGAGTAAAAACCATTATATTTTCATTTTCTACCTGTAGAAAATGATCTGCATTTCGCAAACCATTTTTGCTCCTCAGGAGCAATGGTGCTCTGCAATGCAATGTTCTGTGATTGTCATATTGCTGCACTGCTGTTCTTACATGCCCCTCTCTCTTCAGATGTTACCTGTGGAGCCGCACCTGAAATTCCCAATGCTTATATTACAAGCACTCAACAGGAGAGGTACCTGCCCGGTGCCAGACTGCAGTATGAATGTGAAAGCCATTTCCAAATGACAGGTGGAAATTATGTCACTTGTACAAATGGAGAATGGTCCCAGGCACCAACCTGCAGAGGTACGAATCTGTGCTTTCATCTTGCCTGTTAGCATAGAGGGGACGGTTTGTTTACCTACACATTCTAAAGGCTTTACCTTTTCTACTTCTGCTTTCTTTGTGCATCCCAACTTTGTACTCGCCATTGCTTCCTTGCACAGCACTTTAATTTAGCTTGATGCCTCTAGAAATACTGGGGATACGTTCATGAGCAGCAAAGACGTCTTGAAGAAGCCATGCCTAAGAGGTGCTGCTCTGTCATTCTCCAGAGTAGTGCTGGTATTTCCCCAGAGCCTGCCACTTCAGCGACCTTCAGTAGAAAGACACGTAAGGGCTCCTCTGTTCTGTTCAAACCTGTCCGGGAGTTTCTGAATGGAAGAAGCAGTACGGGAGAGAAACAGCCGTTCTTCTCCAGGGCCGCACTCTGACCGACGCAGATCCCAGCAGAGACTCGGATCTAGACCATGTACGCTCTGCTGGGGCCATGACATGGCAATAGCATTCCTGTGACAGGGAACTGTCAGGAGCTGTGCTCCTGTCCCCTGCCCAAATCCGTGGCTGCAGGGTGAACAAGTGCTACCTGGCTTCCCACACCTCCCTGGAGCGGACTGCACTTACCGGTCCCTGGGCAGTGCAGGCTGACAAGCTCCTCCCGCGCTGCCGGTGCTCCAGAGCTCTGCGATTCAGCAGAACGCCAGCTTGGCTGCTGCCCCTGTGATTTCCAGCAATGCCAGGGCTCCCTGGGGAGGGACATGGGCATGCAGGAAGGCCGGTGTGGCTTCTTGTGACGTAAGGTGTGGCTACAGAAACACTGGCTTTTTCTGGAAGCTCTCATTGACCCTGCCATCTCCTGAGAGTCCCAGAAAGAGAGTTCTGCTGCCACTGTCACACCTCGTTGCTTTCTCCAGGACAAACTCTTGGAGCTGTGACCCACTAGAGGCAGAAAAGCTGGACAGAAATTATAACAAGGTTGATTCCTTTAACTGTTGGCTGTATAGGGGAACGCCTCAATGACTGCAGACGTGACTGCAGCAGTGTCTCTTTTTCAGATGTGACGTGTGAACCTCCTCCAGAAATTCCCGGTGGTAAAGTCAAAGGTGTTAAAAAGTCAAGGTATTTGCCTGGGGAGAGTGCTCACTATCAGTGCTGGCCAGGTTTTGTGATGGCTGGGGCTTCCAGCATAGCATGTCAGAACGGGAACTGGACAAAGCTGCCAAACTGCAAAGGTAATTTCTCTCTCTCTTCAAACACTTGCCTGTCAGTGAGACTATCATGAAGGTGACTTAGTGGCATTTACCTCTCCAAATTTCAGTCTCATTACTGTGCACAAACACAGCGTAGCTGGTGCACTCAGGAAAAAGCCATTTTCCCAGGTATCTGTTCAGGTGAGTTTACCAGCTGAGTGAGCCAGGTGGTGTCACTCAAAAGGGCATGTTACAACCTGGACTGGGAGCCCAGGAAGTCATAAAGCTTCTGTGATCCCCTCAGGTTAAATCAAGGTGAAACAACACCAAAGCACCAGTTAAAATGTTTTACTTGAGGTAGAAACAACTTCAATTTGGAAAAGGATAATAAACAATGTGGTCTCTTAAAATCTAGAGAAAAGAAAGACACGTAAGGACAGGATAGAAAAAGAAAGGAGAGAAAGAGAGTCAAAGAAATCCAGTCACCACCCCTGGATCCAGCGTTGTCTCAGGACTGGTAATCTTGGGTGGTGGGTGCACACCCAGCAAAGTTTTCTGTTGCCTTTTAAAGTTCCTCTTATTGGCTGATTAGCATAGTAGACAAAGAGAGGCAGGTATTCCAAGAGCTCATTTGCATGAGAGATTGAGAAATGGTGTAGCATGGGTTCTGCGTGTGCGCTGAGGGGGAATGGGGTACCTTAACCCTTTTGTCCAGTTGACTTGGTGATCATGATCTCCCCCTATCACCTTTATCTTTTCCTCAGTTTTTGCTGCTGGGGCAATTATCCAGTCGTTAACTCCATCTGGTGTTGGTTGTTGATCTCTCTTATCAATCTTTTAGCTCTTCTTCAAGACTATAGTCTTAAACTAAGGTGTAGGCATTAACCCAGACGTATGGTTTTCCTCAGTCTACGTCTCCTCCCTTCGAGGTTTATCTAAGGAATTTGGCTATAAAACTGCAAGGGAGCAGAGCCGTGCACCCTTCGATACACTCTGTGCCTCCCTAGGCAGATAATTCATTCCTCCGACTAATCACAAAGGCCACAATTTGTCCTTGAGTTTTTCTGTGTCGATGAACGTTTGAGGCATCAATTCCTTTAGTTCCTTACAGGGCCACATCAGGAAAACCACCCTGAGGCTAAGAGCAGTTGCTGGCCCAGTCTAATTTTGAGACGCAGCCCTTGGACTTCTTGGAATCTACCTTCTGTGCCTGGCTGATGAGAAGAGAGCAAGAGATTTTGTTGTCACTGTTCAAGAACAGAGCCCACAGCTTCCCTGCTAGTTGACATCCAGATAGTGCAGATGATGCATTGCTATACTGAATGCCATGGAGTCAAATCAGCTGTTAAATCAGCTGAGGGTAGAATGTGCTGTGTGAGCCAATACCTAGGTACTGTGTTGGTGCCTCCTAGGGTTTCATGAGCGCACTGAATAATCTCATTTGTCTTCACAAGGCATACAGAAAGTTTCAGCACAGGGACCAATGCAGCAACATTTCACTCAGCCAGCACCCAGCTGGGAGCCTGAAGGGGGTGCAGAAACAGCAGATGACTTAAGGCCAGGCTCCATATTGTGGCTCCAGAACGCAATGCCAAGTGCAGAGAGGCTCACTGCTGGTACCAAGGGATCTGGGTCTTCTCTGAAGATTTCCCAGCGCAAGGTCCGTTGGAAGGCCAGACTTGGGGGCAGTGTGGTGCTTGAATAGGTATAAAAATCCGTGAGGCAGCAGCGCTTCAGGATTGGCATGTGTGAGCTCCTCAGCGCTGTAAGAGGCGCACAGAGCCCAGGGGCTATTATCCCATCAGTGATCACAGTGGTGCGGTTGGGTGACAGTTGTCACTGTTTGCAGTCAGATCCGCTTTGGTCCCTGCTCAGGCAGTGGAGGGAGGAGGTGGGTGTCAGGCTCTTCTGCAGAAAGAGCTGTGACAAACGCTACACCGTTATGCAGGATGAGAGGAAGTGCTGCAGACAGCTGCAAGCGCTTCAGCTGTGGACAAACGGGGTGAACTGGCACTTGTGAGTCCCGCACTGGAGAAATG
The DNA here is from genome assembly GCF_047716275.1 of Strix uralensis. Lineage (NCBI taxonomy): Eukaryota > Metazoa > Chordata > Aves > Strigiformes > Strigidae > Strix > Strix uralensis. The sequence continues at coordinate 26,037,686 of NC_133979.1, read as the reverse complement.
AGAAACTCTTGCTCTTTTTCACCTGCCGGGTATTTGGTTTTCTCTCTGCTTTCCTCCGCGTCTCTCAGAGTAGTGCCAACATACTGTCCAGTAGTATTTGTAGCCAGGCCTCCGCTGCAATTAAACTCTCGTGGCTTTCTCTCTGATTGGGAATTTTCTTCCAGGGAAAGGCGGGAAATGTGGCCCACCTCCAGTTATTGAAAATGGAGACCTTCTTTCCTTCCCCATGCAAGAATATCCACAAGGTTCCATTCTGGAATACAAATGCCCAAGTCTCTATGTCCTGGAAGGATCTCGGCGTATCACCTGTACTGATGGGCAGTGGACAAGCCCCCCAGTTTGCCTCGGTAGGTTGAAGCACGTGCTGTGTGGCCAAACTGTGGGACTGCTCCTGTTGTCTTTTTCTCAGCTCCTGAGGTCATTGCTTGTGCAGCAGCACTTGTGCTGGGGCTGCAATGCCAGCAGGGCAGAAGAGTAACAAGTCCTTCTTGTGTCCAGGAGGAGTTTCTTCTTGAAGTTCGCTCGTGTAGTCCCCTCTGCTGCCTGCAGTCTCTCGCCACCACAGTGGCTTTGGGAGGGGGGGAGTTTGTCTGAAGCCCGTGGTGTGAGGGGATCTCCATCGCTGTGCCAGGCTCCCGAGTGCTCCCAAGTTAGGGACGCTGCTGTGGTCAGCAGGCTGTGAGTGGGGAGGATGGGTCTGAGCACGTGGCAGTGCTGGGGAACTCTGGGTCTGCATCCGTGACATGGCTGTGAGGAAACAAATTGGGAGAAGTGCTGAGCAGAAGGGAAGGACGAATCTCAAAAAAGACACGGGGAAGTGCATTGGTGCCTGCTGACTTCCCCACCTGTGAATTGCCCTGTGTGACTGTCAGCGTGAAAAGGCTTCTCCATAGCTCTGCGTGGGTGCCTGGGGTCTCAGCCATGGTCTTCTTTCCCTTTAGCTGGTCTTTCCTGTCAGAAATAACAGAGGGTCAGAGCAAATAGCTGGAACTGGGTTTTGATGCAAAGAAGGTTCTGTAGGCTCTAGGGGAAAATCTGCAAAGATTTGTAGGCTCTAGGGGAAAAAATTGACCTGTGTTGAGTCTGTATAAAGTGATGACACTCTTCTCTTGCCTTTTTCAAGTGGCTTGTACAGCATCGGAAGAAGACATGGGCAGAAACAATATTGAGCTGAAATGGGTCGCTGCAAGAAAGCTGTATTCCAGATCGGGTGACTTTATAGAATTTCGGTGCAAAAGAGGATATATGGCGGACCCTGAATCTCCCCCTTTCAGAGCACAGTGTATGAATGGAACGTTAGAATATCCACAGTGCAAGCCAGGAAGTAAGTCATCTCCACTTTGGCCACAGCTTAGCCCCTGTGTTGTTGCACTTTTAGTGCTGAAGCTGAGGGGAAGGCCTTTAGGTTTCCTGGGGGAGCGCCTGGGGAGGAGCCAGGGCATGTGGGAGCATCCTTATGCTGCAGGTGGTGAGGGGCAGTGTCCCCAGGAAGCCATTGACTGCTGTAGCTGAGCTGGAAAGCCAGCTGGGGAAAGGCCTCTCAGGGGCTCTCAGCTGGGCCCAACAGTTTCAGAGCATCAGTTGTCCAGTGGGAGGTCTACAGGCAAATAATGAAAGTACTTTTTGCAGAGAACTGTACAGTGCTTAAGCCTATTATGGAAAGGAACAACATTCAGCTACAGTCATCAAGCTGGTCGAGCACTTACACCTATCAGACTGGGGATACTATTCTCTTTGAATGCAAATGGTGGTACCGGCAAGTTTCACACCCTGAGAAATTCAGTCCAGAGTGCATGGATGGAGCGATTAATTATCCTACATGTGAACGTAAGTGCTTGGTGTCGAGGATACGGTGGGGGCTGTAGGAGGCAGCTTTGCTGAAATTGCCTGTGCACTGCTCTGAGGAACCACTGCCATGTCATGCTTGGTCTTCACACCTTTTCCCTTTGTTTCTATTTGCACTGCAGGGAGATATTAATAAATGGAAGTGGCATGAAGGAGCCCGGCTGTGGAAATGAAAGATCCCTCAACCGACCAGTGATTGGAGCTCAGTCTTTCCTGGCATTTCCCATTTTTCTGTGCTTTGTTTGCAGCTTAGCCCATGTCCTGTCTGGGAATTTGTTACTGTTTTTTTCTTTTTATTATTGGCTGCTTGTGTTTACATTTTATCCATTTTTGTAAATGTATTTACATTTTGTAAATGTGTTTACATTTTCTCCATCTGAATGGTTGTGCTTGCATTTTATCCATTCTACATTGATCTCACTGTTACTTTTATTAACAATTGTGTCCCGAAATAGGCTGGCTTTGGTGGCATTCTGAGACAAGAATTAAAGCCCGCAGGTATTTTGATCATCAACAAGCGGCGTGTGTTTGGCCTTGTCTGCTCCTAGCTTCTTCTCCATGCACTTGCCTGGAAACTACCCTGGGGTCATGGCAGAGGTGAGTGTCCTGACCGCCTGATCAGGATGAGCGAGCGAGCGAGCGGAGTCTCCTTTAAGTGACTCCAGGAAGTCTCTAGATCACAGACCCAGTTCTTATGGGGGACTTGAGCCTCATCTTGAGGGCAAGGTGTTGTCATGCAAGTAATGGGGATTTCTGGATGGAGGCGAGGATGACTGCCTGGTCCAGGTCCTGGATGGGCCAACCTGTGTAGTGCACAGCTCCGTCTGCTCTTCACTAACAAGGAAGAACTGTCTGGGGTTGTGGAAATCAACGGCAACCTTAGGTGTGGAGAGCGTGTACTAATGGAGTTCATGATTCCGACGGGAAAGAGAAAAGCAAGTAGCAGAGTACAAACCATGCACCTTAGGAGAGCGGATTTTGGCTTACTTGGGAAACTAGTAGGTGGGATTGCTTGGGAGTGATAGAGGAGTCCAGAAAATCTGACAGGTCTTAAAGGACAGAATCTTCCAAGCACAAGAATACTCAATTCTGGTGCTCAGGAGGAAAAACACATTTACCAGAACTCTGGCTTGACTAATCAGGCACTTCACATAGATCTCTGCAGCAGAAAAGATATCATTGTGATCAGGAGAGTGAGGCAAAACCAGTCTACAAGGGGACCTGTCTGTGGCATTGATTTGGCATGTATGGACAGTGTTAGGAAAGCTGAAGCTCACCTAGAGTGACACTTGCAAGGGACATCAAGGGTCAGAAGAAGATATTCTATTACTACACTAGCATTAAAGCAGTAAAGAAGAAAAATCTGACCTGTCACTCAGTGGGGTAGGTGATTTAGTGACAGCCACCCCACATGATGCTGAAGTACTCGATGCTTTCTTTGTTTCAGTGTTCATCAACAAGATGCTGTCTTCATTTCTGTAATCCACCACATTCTGTCCTCTGCATTTGGGTGTACATACATGAAATACCCAGACATATAATTCTTCCTGTTCTTCTTTATTGGTTTTACATTTTTTCTCCCTTCCCCATGCCCCTGTATTTCTCCCCTCCCTGCCCCTTATTTTTCTCTCTCTCTCCCCCTCTTTGTTTCTCTCCCCCTCCTCTGGCGTTTCTCTCTCTTCTCTCCCTCACCGTGTCTGTCCCAGACATTCACACATGAGTTTTTCCCTACACAAGCTTTACAAACACGTGCGTTTTTATCCACGTGTGGTTTTTTTCAGATGTCAGCAAAAGGACTTCCAACATATCCGTATGTTAAAATTAATATGCCTCAAATCAATTTACGTACAACCAGCAGATAGACAGTTGATCCACCTAATCTTTCCCAATCCTGCCTGCTTTACGTAGCCAATTAGATCAGCTTCCTATTGCTGCATCTGCTGTTCATTTTAGGGATTATATCTTTAAGTCTTCTAATTTATTTTCTTTAGAAGGTGAACTGTGACTCCAAGGCCCAAAACTCAGGGATTGTTAATACCCTTCAGGAATAGATTTACAAAAGTTATCTTTGTGACCCACATACCCTAACTATAGCTTAAACATAATGAAAGCTGAATGAAGAAGTCTCGAGCATTGCAAAAGGATAGGGAGGGATGACTCACCCATCATGGTCATGGACAAAAGACAGACTTGATCGGGGAAGAAAAAAACAACATCAATTTAATTTAAAAAAACAACAACAACAACACTTAATTTAACAAGCAAACAGATGAAGACAGTGAGAAGTATAACTGCATCTTATAAACACCTTCCCCCCACCCATCCCTTCTTCCTGGGCTCAGCTTTGGTCCCAAACTGTCTACCTCCTCTCCCTCCAGTGGTGCAGGGGGGGCAGGGGTTGGGGGTTGTGATCAGTTCATCACCTGTTGTTTCTGCCACTTCTTCCTCCTCAGGGGGAGAACTCCTCACACTCTTTCCCTGCTCCGGTGTGAGGTCCCGCTCATGGGACACAGTCCTCCATGAACTTCTCCAACATGAGGCCTTCCCACAGGACTGCAGCTCTTCATTAATTGCTCCAGTGTGGGTTCCTTCCACGGGGTGCAGTCCTTCAGGAACAGACTGCTCCAGCATGGGTCCTTCCCATGTGTTGTAGTCCTCCCACTACAACAGTGGAGGCTTCCCTCAGAGTCCTGGCCTTCCTCGGGCACAGCCCCCTGCTCCAGCATGGGGTTCTCCACAGGCTGCAGGTCAGCATCTGCTCCCCTGGTGACCTCCATGGGCTGCAGGGGCACAGCCTGTCCTCTCACCACGGGCTGCAGGGGGGCTCTGCTCCGGTGCACCTCCCCCTCTCCTCCTCCTCCTTTCTTACACTGACCTCAGTGTTTGCCCCGGTGACTCCCTCACAACTGCTCCTCACAACTCCAACTCCTCCTCCTAGAGTCTCCTCTTAAATATGTTATCACAGAGGTGCAGCCACTGTCACAAATGGGCTCGGCCTTGGCCAGAGGTGGGTCAGACTTGGAGCTGGGGAGCTTCAAGAAGCTTCTTACAGGGGGGTCACTGCTGCAGCCCCCTCCCCCACTACCAAAAACACTGCCACACAAAAACCCAACACAACAATGTAACTTTTTCCTATGTGAAGAAAAGTTAATAGCTAGCAAAAGGCCATACAAATTCAGCTTTTGTTTTGCCTGAGAAAAAGTCTAATTTCTATGCAATTGTTTTTATTATTTAATACAGCAGTTTTCAGTTTCAAAATTGTCTACTTCTGGATTTTGTTCAAAATTTGTATTCATTTTTACTTTCAAAATAGTTTTGGTATATTGAAGATATTTTACTATAAAAACAAAGAGATTTTTTAAAGGAACTGTGAGATGATCTTGTATCTTTAAAAAGTTAAGTAAGTTATAAAAGAGCTCACTGCATATTTTTAAGCTCATTTGTATGGCCAAATGAGTAAAGAAGTCTAGCCTATGTAATGAAAGGTTTGAGTCTTTAGAAAGATTTCTTCTAGAGGGAGATTTAAGGCTCTGTGATCAGATAAGCAGAGAACATTCTTCAGTCAAGGTAGTTGTTGAGTTTCCAAAGATACAGTAAGTAAAGGAATGTAGGTTCAAAGTAACTGTTTCTAGATGGAAAACATTTTTCATACACTTCAGTCAAAATCCTCTGGCCTCCTGCAGAGGAATTCATGGTTCAAAATGAAGTGGTAATCAAAGACCCCTGTGCATGAGAAGCCTGTAAGCAGAATCCATGAAAGGTTTTGCACAGTGTGATATATGGAAATCTAAGAGGAATATGCATTAGAACAGAGTAAATATTGTGATGGGGTAAGATGACAAGATTGGGCCCAGGAGGAGTGCAGAGCACTGGGTAAAATCTGATGCAAATAGGGTCTGGTTTATCTGGTATAGACTGGCTAGCAATTCTGCTACGGCTACTTCATTGTGGAGTTCTCATTTGTTTCTGCGAGTATCATGGGTGTGAATCCTGTTTACTGCAGATGCATGCAAGGAATCTGAATCTGAGATTGCATTTCCTACTGCTGGTTCATTGTTAGGTGGGGAATGGAACCTCATTCTAGAATTTCACTCCAAAGTTAGGTGGTAAAATCTGGATATTGAAAGAACAAAGAAACAGACTTTGAATTATAGCTTCATCTTTGTTTATTCAGCTTTGCTTTCTGAATATTGTTTTAATAATTTATTTAATAAATCTGCAATCAAAATCAGTAGCCATGCCCTTCAAAGCTCTGTTTAGTGGGAAAATAGGAAAAAAATTATTTGGTCAGTGTAGTTTCTCTTAGTTTTATTGTCTCTGTACAGAACAAAGTGGAAACACAAGGGTAAAGAAAAGAGGAATAGAGTTTATCTTAGATTTTGGAGTAGTGTTTCCCTTTGTAGAGAAGGGTGAGCCCTAGTGGCTTAACTCTAACTTGGATGGATTTCCCTAAAGCAGTCTCTGAAGATACACTGCATTCAGTGAAGCGGTATTTAAGAGGTTACCATAGTAGGTGCTTTCTGGCGCAGGAGATAGAGACCTCTACCAACTGGTTAGAAGTGGATGTATGTCTTAGCAAATGTGTCTTAACAGCACTTGCTGATGATTGAGTGCTTTTTTTTTGCTTATTATCCCTGTTCAGCATTGCTCGCATGGGACTAAAGGATTACAGGCACTACAGTAATGGTAGATTGTCACGAAAAAAGCTGGTATTATCTTTATTAAGTTCCTTCCAAAGAGGGAGAAGGTTTTCACCTTTTCTCCCTGGGCCTTCAGAGAGATGTATAAACCACCCAAAGAAAAAAGTAGTCTGTAATTCCAGAAAGCAGAGGCACATCTCTCCATCCTCTCATCACCTGAAAAGTTGTTCCCAAATCTGACAAATCACAGAATCATTCAGGTTGGAAAAGACCCTTGGGATCATCCAGTCCAACCATCAGCCCTACTCTACACCATATCCCCCAACATCTCATCTAAACGACCCTTAAACACATCCAGGGATGGTGACTCCACCACCTCCCTGGGCAGCCTCTTCCACTGTCTGACCACTCTTTCTGTGAAAAATTTTTTCCTAATGTCCAGTCTAAACCTCCCCTGTTGCCATTTAAAGCCGTTCCCCCTGTTCTGTCACTAATTACCTGTGAGAAGAGACCAGGACCAACCTCTCTACAATGTCCTTTCAGGTAGCTGTAGAGAGTCATGAGGTTTCCCCTCAGCCTTCTCCTCCACAAACTAAACAGCCCCAGCTCCTTCAATCGCTCCTCATAGGATCTGTTCTCCAGGCCCTTCACCAGCTTCGTTGCCCTCCTCTGCACTCACTCCAGCACCTCGATATCTCTCTCCTATTGAGGTGCCCAAAACTGGACACAATACTCCAGGTGTGGCCTCACCAGTGCAGAGTACAGGGGGACTATCACCTCTCTACTTCTGCTGGTCACACTATTTCTAATACAAGTCAGGGTGCCGTTGGCCACCCGGGCACACTGCTGGCTCATGTTCAGCTGCTTGACAATTAGAACACCCAGATCCTTTTCTTCCAGACAGGTCTCCAGCCACACCTCCCCAAGCCTGTAGCAATGAGTGGGGTTGCTGCACAGTGGGGTTTTCTTAATTTTTTTTTGACAAGCATATCTCTTATGATCAACATTTTCTCCTAAGTAAATGATGAAATCTGTGAACAGAAAGAGCCAAGCAGTTAGTTGAGTAGTCATGCTCTGATATGGTATAGATGTGGTTTTCTGTTCTTCCCTCTGTCACGTTACTCTTCATTTTTCCTTGGTTCAATTTTGTCAATGTAAATTACGAGAAAAATGCATCAATAATCCTAATCTTCAAATCCTGGCAGTTGACCAAATACTAACATGTGGAGGTTCTTTTAATTTCCCCTCTGATTTCTGCAACTTACCATTTGTGGTTTCTGTTGGTCTCTCCAGGACCACCAGAAGCAGAAAATCACTTGTAAATTGATGTGGGAATGGTATTAATCTAACTGAGAGTGACAGTGTAATGACAACTGGGGGTGTGCTAGAAAAGTAGCAAGTATAAATAAGGTAAATAAAATAAGCTTAAGACATTGTTGACAACTAATTAAGAATTTAACTGAAGCACAACAAAACTAGTGGCAGTTTTTACCAAAGAATAGCTAACAATTTTTAGCAATATGATTATAAAAATTTATAACTTTCAAACAACACTTTAAAAGCCTGTATTAAAGATGTAAAGATCTGATTTATTTTTAATTTGCCATCTGCAAATTGATGTTCATTTTCATTATCCTTGCCATATATATCATACTTTTGTTTAGCATTTCTTGATGTTTAACACACTGGAGACTTGGCTGATGGCTTGTGGTTTTTGCTTTTTATGGTTTAATATTGGGACACACCACCCCCCCACCCCCACCCCCCCACCCCCACCCCCAGTATTTATGATAGCATAAATAATATGAAGGGTAACTTTTCTGAAATTAACACATATAGGTTTGCCCATTGATAAAAACTTTGGTTTTATTTTTTTCTCCCAAATTCATTACTATGTATTGCAGTGTTAACCAAAACCCTTGAGGTGTATCAGATTGCCTTTCCTTCTCATTTTCTTATATTTCCCATGTGTCAAAATCCCCAAAGATCCTAAATATCTGCCTGCATTCCTTTAAACTACACGAAAGGCAACACAAGAAAATTAATAGTTTTAAAGTTTGCTGATTCTTGTGGGATTCATATGAGTTTAATAGACCCATAACGTTGTACTTTCAAGTATGCGTAACTCTCTTTTTTTCAAAATATAAATAAAAACTAAAAGCAGGATGTTGAATAGCTTTCCACGCCACAATTCTGGTAATCACATGGCTACTGTCTTGTGCTTTTTTTTTTTTCCAGCCATAGGATACAGGCAGATATTTTGACCTTTCAGTTATAATGTGTAGTGCAGTTATCTAGGTCATCATCACAGAACCTAGAAAGCAAATGTACTTTTTTCTGGAGAAACAAAGTGTTATCAATTCCAGCAAGATCTGAGCCTTACTAGGTCAAAGCAAATAAATTGTAGGCATGGAAACTGGTCACAGCCACCAGAATGCAAAGATGATTTACCTTCTAGTTTTATAAACAGCCTATGAAGAATCCAGTTTTATTTACTGAAAAAAAATAAACCTCATTTTATGTAAACACTAATGCATTTAAAAACATTTAGTGCGCTAAAACACATTGTGTCTTTTCAGCTTTTCTTGTAACACACCTGAAAATATGCTCTCACTTTGTGATTTGGAGCTATTAGCACACCTTGAAAACATCCCGGAAATATACTCCCACCTCTCTGCTCTTCCTACACTCACAATGATATGTTAAAGCTGAATGATGTTAAATGTGGATATGGCAAGTGAGGCTAGCAAACAGTCCCACTGCTTTTAAATGGAGTTCTGGGCAGGCAGTGGTTCACAGCCTTGAGGTGTTTGTCCCATCATCATGCCTAGAAATTTCATTTGCTTCCTCGTGAATCTTAAAGTAAGCACAGCAGTTTTCTCTTTTTTGGTCTTAGATGTGTATGAAAGTGTTTCTACCCAAAAGCTAAAGGAGAAAAAGAAAAGAAATATTTGGGATTCCAGTTCTGACCAGAAAAGAACTAAGGAAACACTCCTTTTTTCAATGTGAATGAAATGCAGCAGTATGAAATGTGAAAAACAACAGCATCTGCGGTGCTATATGGCATCTGTACGTGTTAACAAAATGATTCCAGTAATACTGGAAATATACTTGTATATTTCAAACATACTTGAAACATGGTGAATAAACATGTAATTCACCTGCTCTGGTCGTGGATAAAATAGCCAAGTCAAGGTGATCACTCCTTGCTGGCATCAGTGAGCTTGCCAGCAAAATAACAATCAAGAAAAGATCAAATCCTCCATCAAATTATCAGATGGAACTATTACAAAAATTGCAAAAGCCTTTCCTAATTTATCATGATTATAAAAAAATTGCAACTGCTGTTTGGGTATAAATTTGAGATTATTTGAGTGATGCTGATTTTCTTGAAAATAGATATGCTTCCACCATCAGGGAAATGGGGACTGCCGCCTCCTTTTGATAATGGAAATAAATATCACTATCTTCTCCTTGGAAGAATATACACCAGCTTCAACAGTGGAAGAACAGCTTCACCACTCTGTAGACTGAAGAGAAAAGACCCGTATCCCGATCCAATGTCGAGGGAGGTTTTGATATGATCCCAATGTTACTGATTTGTTATTAATTTGAGCTGATTTTAATGATTTTTGGTGATTTGGATTTAAATAAGGAATGATTTAGAGTAACCATACAACCAGTTATGCTGCTGCAAAGTCCTTTGTTAAGTCCCAGGCTAAGGCCACATAGGCTGGTAATAATCATGAACCAGATTTCTATTCAAAGAATAAGACTCATGATGAGGTACCATTGTTAGACTGGTAAGGATGATTTATTGCCCTGTAGACGAGGTGTTCTAAAAGTTACATTGTGAAAGGGCCTCAAAGCATGTTAAAATCATAACATGAGCCAAAGTCCTTGAGTCAAGGACATTGGAGGGTCTTTCTTTTAGGTCAGTAGTCTGTAGTGGTCGCAAAAGCCACCCCCCCCAACTCATTTTAGGACTCAAGTGCACATGACCGGAAAGAGGTGGAAATAAGAAAATGAGTTATGGGAATTATCATGTTTATGTATGAGAACTTGATTAATATGTATTACTGTACCCTATATAATCAACATGTTACATGAGTTAGGTGTATGTTGTTGGTGAGACGACTCCCCTGCGCACCTGGCTGTTAATAAAGGAGTGTCTGCTTATCTACATCAAATTGGTGTCGATAAGTTCTTTATCCTGTTTTAGTGACACCAAGAGCAAGATTAAGACACAAACAAGATCAAATGCCATACACTCAAAACTGTTTTACTTATTAAAAGTGAAGTGTGGTAGCGATAGGACAGAATGGAAGGAAGACAGAAATCAAGCAAGCATCTGGAATACCATCACAAGAATAGTCACCACCATGGATCCAGCAGCATACCGTTGGTCCTCAGTCTTCAGTTCTTCAGTGGTGGGTGCACACACAGTGAAGTTCTCTGCCACCTTTTAAGCTCATCCTATCAGCTGATCTGCATACTAGACAGAGGGGCAGGTATTTCACGAACACATGTCCATGAGCAATTGAGTCAGTGCTCGCCCTACCTACCTTTGGTTTTGCCTCAGTTCTCACAGATCTGCTGAGTTCATGTTTCTTGAGTAATCATCCGGCTTCTGGGGCAAAAATGATCACCTCTTATCAGTTCTTGCCACCTCCTCACTGGTGAAGTCACAAAGTCGTTTGCAAGGTATGCATGGCATCCGGCCTACACAATAGAGCCACAAATTATCGGGCTTACACAATGGAGCCGGTGATCAGCGGTCCTTGTGCTTGATGAGGAACACCTGGTTTCACTCAGTCCACCTCTTTGAGGCTTATCTAAGGAATTTATCAATACAAAGGGAGTGGGAGGGTGCATTCTTCAATACATTCCTGCTTCCTTGGGTGACATTCCTTAGACTAATTACAAAGGCCACAGCTGGTCCTTGATTGTGGGGATTCTAAAGGATTTCCTGCGAGAAAATGGACATGTGAGCAATCCTGCATATGAGCAAGACTGGTAAGGCCTCAGCTGCGGCAAGGACGTGACAAGGACATAACCCTGAAAGAATGAGGAGGAACGCAGGAAATTAAGCAACTTCAGGATGTGGGTTTGGGTGGAGAAGGACTTTGTACAAGGCTGATGTGGCAGTTTTTATCCAATCAAAAGAAAGCTTAAGGCGCATGAGCAAAGCTAACTGTCCAATCATAGAGAATCATATCATGTGATGCTCACCGACATTATAAAAGGCTTGCTTTGCTACAATAAATCGGTATTGCTTGATCACATTGATCGTGTGCATGTCCTTATCTCCCGCACTTGATGAATGTTTAGGCATTACTGACACCACCCGGTGACTCAAAGCACACACACAAGCAAACTTTGAGACAATCATTTGACATTTCAGTCTCTCACAACCCGCCACATCAGGAGAGATGGTGGAGCTGAGTACGGCAGCCCGATCTGCTCCCTGTACACCAGCACAACTAACATAAGGGTGATAATAGTAGGCGACTCTCTTCTGAGAGGTACGGACGCACCACCTGCCAACCTGACACACTCTCCAGAGAGGTGTGCTGCTTACCGGGGGTTGGTATCAGGGATGTCACTGAGAGACTGCCAAGCCTTGTACAGTCCACTATTACCTGCTGCTGTTGTTTCAAGTGGGCACCAACGATACAGCCAGGAGCAGTCTGAGGAGTATCAAGAGGACTAAAGGACCCTGGGAGTGGCGGTAAAAGACTCTGGAGCGCAGGTAGTTTTTACATCACTCCTCCCTGTCAAAGCGAAGGCGTCTGAAAAGAGCATTCAAATCCAGCAAATCACCAACTGGTTACGGGACTGGTGCCACAGCCAGGGGTTTGGCTACTTAGACCACGGGACTCACATTAAGAAACCTGGTCTGCTGGGGGCTGATGGGGTCCATCTGTCAGAGAAGGGGAAGAGCCTCTTTGGTCACTGGCTTTCCAAGCTGGTGCAGAGGGCTTTAAACTGAAGCTGCCAGGGGAGGGGAACCTCAATCCATCCCTCTCCTACCAGCTTGATGCCAGTGTCAGTAATAGATGCCCAGAGCCTGGAGAGGGCTCACAGGGCAGCAGGAGAGCACCTGGAGAGCAGCACAAAAGGATTCCGGCCAGTAAGTCAGCATTTTGGGAGCCCAACATAGCCTCTATGCAAACAAATGTAACATGGGGAATAAACAAGAGGAACTAGAGACATGCGCACGCATGCATCTACATGCAGGAGGTTCCTGGAATGCGCTGATGATAACTTCCTTCTCCAATTGATAGAGGAGCCAACGAGGAGAAGTGCTATGCTGGGGAGTGTGAAGCTCAAGGGCAGCCTTGGCTGCAGTGACCTTGAAATGGTGGAGTTCAAGATCTTTAGGGCAGCAAGGAGGGCACACAGCAAGCTCACTACCCTGAACTTCAGGACAGTAGACTTCGGCCTCTTCAGGGATCTGCTTGGCAGAGTAGCATGGGATAAAGCCCTGGAGGGAAGAGGAGCCCAAGAAAGCTGTTTAATATTCAAGGATCACCTCCTCAAGCTCAGGAGCGATTCAACCCAACAAAGAAGATGTCAGGTAAGAATGCCAGGAGGCCTGCATGGATGAACAAGGAGGTCCTGGACATGCTTAAACACAAAAAGGAAGCCTACAGAGGGTAGAAGCAAGGACAGATAGCCTGGGAGGGGTACAGCAGGCAGGGATCAGATTAGGGGGGCCAATGCCCTGATAGAATTAAATCTGGCCAGGAATGTCAAGGGCAACAAGAAAAGCTTCTATAGGTATGTCAGTGATTAATGGAAGACTAATGAAAATGTGGGCCATCACCAGAAGGAAACGGGACACCTAATTACCCGGGATATGGAGAAGGCTGAGGTACTTGACGACCTTTTTGCCTCACTCTTCACAGGCAAGGGCTTCACTGGTGGTCAATCACACAGCCCAAGATGCAGGAGCAAAGGCAGGGACTAAGAGATGGAAGAACCATCCACTGTAGGAGAAGATCAATTCAAGATCATCTAAGGAACCTAAAGGTGCACAAGTCCAAAGGACCTGACAAGATGAATCCATGGGTCCTGAGGGAACTGGCGGATGAAGTGGCTAAGCCACTATCCATCATATTTGAGAAGTCGTGGCAGTCCGGTGAAGTTCCCGCTGACTGGAAAAGGGGAGACATAACCCTGATCTTTAAAAGAGGAAATAGAGAGAACCTGGGGAACCACAGGCCAGTCAGTCTTACCTCTGTGCCCAGCAAGATCACGGAGCGGATCCTCCTGGAAACTGTGCTAGGGCACATGGAAAATAAGGAGGTGATTGGTGACAGTCAACATGGCTTCACTAAGGGCAAATCATGCCTGACAAATTTGGTGGCCTTCTACAGTGGGGGTACAGCATTGGTGGATAAAGGAAGAGCAACTGATGTCATCTACCTGGACTTGTGAAAAGGATTTGACACTGTCCACATGACATCCTTGTCTCTACATTGGAGACATAATTTGACAGATGGACCACTCAGTGGATAAGGAATTGGCTGGACGGTCGCACTCAAAGAGTTGCAGTCAACGGCTCGATGTTCAAGTGGAGAGCAGTGACGAGTGGCGTTCCTCAGGGGTCAGTGTTGGGACGGGTGCCATTTAATGTCTTTGTTGCCCCAACATGACAGTGGGATTGGTGTTGTCAGCAACTTTGCTGACAGCACCAAGCTGTGTGGTGCGGTCAACATGCTAGAAGGAAGGGATGTGCCATCCAGAGGGACCTGGACAGGCCAGAGAGGTGAACCCATGTGAACCTCATGAAGTTCAACAAGGCCAAGTGCAAGGTCGTGCACATGGGTCAGGGCAATCCAAAGCACAAATACACACTGGGCAATAGAATATCCCTTGATGTCCCTTGCAAGTGTCACTCTAGGTGAGCTTCAGCTTTCCTAACACTGTCCATACATGCCAAATCAATGCCACAGACAGGTCCCCTTGTAGACTGGTTTTGCCTCACTCTCCTGATCACAATGATTTCTTTTCTGCTGCAGAGATCTATGTGAAGTCCCTGATTAGTCAAGCCAGACTTCTGGTAAATGTGTTTTTCCTCCTGAGCACCAGAATTGAGTATTCTTGTGCTTGGGAGATTCTGTCCTTCAAGACCTGTAAGATTTTCTGGACTCCCCTATCACTCCCAGCGGGAGAGATGGACATGCAGACAACCAGATTGATTAAGCAATGCCAATTTTATTATGGTGGAGCAAGCCTTTTATAATGCAGGTGAGAATCACATGATATAATCACATGGTATAATTCTTTCTGATTGGACAGTTAGCTTTGCACATGCTCCTTAAACTGTCTTCTGATTGGATGAGAACTGCCACGTCGACATTGTACAAACTTCTTCCTCCACCCAAAACCACACCCTGAAGTTGTTTAACTTCCTGGGTTCTTCCTCATATTCCAGGGTCATTTTGTCACATCCTTGACGACGCTGAGGCTTTACCAGCCTTGCTCATATACAGGATTACTCACACGCCCATTTCCCCGCAGGAAATCCTTACAAATCCCCACAACTCCCCAGCAATCCCATCTACTAGTTTCCCAAGTAAGACAAAATCTGCTCTCCTAAAGTGCATGGTTTGTACTCTGCTACTTGCTTTTCTCTTTCCCGTCGGAATCATGAACTCCATTAGTACACGCTCTCCACACCTAAGGTTGCCGTTGATTTCCACAACCCCAGACAGTTCTTCCTTGTTAGTGAAGAGCAGACGGAGCTGTGCACTACACAGGTTGGCCCATCCAGGACCTGGACCAGGCAGTCATCCTCGCCTCCATCCAGAAATCCCCATTACTTGCATGACAACACCTTGCCCTCAAGATGAGGCTCAAGTCCCCCATAAGAACTGGGTCTGTGATCTAGAGACTTCCTGGAGTCGCTTAAAGGAGACTCCGCTCGCTCGCTCGCTCATCCTGATCAGGCGGTCAGGACACTCACCTCTGCCATGACCCCAGGGTAGTTTCCAGGCAAGTGCATGGAGAAGAAGCTACGAGCAGACAAGGCCAAACACACGCCGCTTGTTGATGATCAAAATACCTGCGGGCTTTAATTCTTGTCTCAGAATGCCACCAAAGCCAGCCTATTTCGGGACACAATTGTTAATAAAAGTAACAGTGAGATCAATGTAGAATGGATAAAATGCAAGCACTACCATTCAGATGGAGAAAACGTAAACACGTTTACAAAATGTAAATACATTTACAAAAATGGATAAAATGTAAACACAAGCAGCCAATAATAAAAAGAAACAACAGTAACAAATTCCCAGACAGGACGTTGGCTAAGCTGCAAACAAAGCACAGAAAAATGGGAAATGCCAGGAAAGACTGAGCTCCAATCACTGGTCGGTTGAGGGATCTTTCATTTCCACAGCCGGGCTCCTTCATGCCACTTCCATTTATTAATATCTCCCTGCAGTGCAAATAGAAACAAAGGGAAAAGGTGTGAAGACCAAGCATGACACAGCAGTGGTTCCTCAGAGCAGTGCACAGGCAATTTCAGCAAAGCTGCCTCCTACGGCCCCCACCGTATCCTCGACACCGAGCACTTATGTTCACATGTAGGATAATGAATCACTCCATCCATGCACTCTGGTCTGAATTTCTCAGGGTGTGAAACTTGCCGGTACCACCATTTGCATTCAAAGAGAATAGTATCCCCAGTCTGATAGGTGTAAGTGCTTGACCAGATTGATGACTGTAGCCGAATGTTGTTCCTTTCCATAATAGGCTTAAGCACTGTACAGTTCTCTGCAAAAAGTACTTTCATTATTTGCCTGTAGACCTCCCACTGGACAACTGATGCTCTGAAACTGTTGGGCCCAGCTGAGAGCCCCTGAGAGGCCTTTCCCCAGCTGCCTTTCCAGCTCAGGTACGGCAGTCAATGGCTTCCTGGGGACACTGCCCCTCACCACCTGCAGCATAAGGATGCTCCCACATGCCCTGGCTCCTCCCCAGGCGCTCCCCCAGGAAACCTAAAGGCCTTCCCCTCAGCTTCAGCACTAAAAGTGCAACAACACAGGGGCTAAGCTGTGGCCAAAGTGGAGATGACTTACTTCCTGGCTTGCACTGTGGATATTCTAACGTTCCCTTCATACACTGTGCTCTGAAAGGGGGAGATGCTGGGTCCACCATATATCCTCTTTTACACCGAAATTCAATAAAGTCACCCGATCTGGTATACAGCTTTCTTGCAGCGACCCATTTCAGCTCAATATTGTTTCTGCCCATGTCTTCTTCCGATGCTGTACAAGCCACTTGAAAAAGGCAAGAGAAGAGTGTCATCACTTTATACAGACTCAACACAGGTCAATTTTTTCCCCTAGAGCCTACAAATCTTTGCAGATTTTCCCCGAGCGCCTACAGAACCTTCTTTGCATCAAAACCCAGTTCCAGCTATTTGCTCTGACCCTCTGTTATTTCTGACAGGAAAGACAAGCTAAAGGGAAAGAAGACCATGGCTGAGACCCCAGGCACCCACGCAGAGCTATGGAGAAGCCTTTTCACGCTGACAGTCACACAGGGCAATTCACAGGTGGGGAAGTCAGCAGGCACCAACGCACTTCCCCGTGTCTTTTTTGAGATTCATCCTTCCCTTCTGCTCAGCACTTCTCCCAATTTGTTTCCTCACGGCCATGTCACGGATGCAGACCCAGAGTTCCCCAGCACTGCCACGTGCTCAGACCCATCCTCCCCACTCACAGCCTGCTGACCACAGCAGCGTCCCTAACTTGGGAGCACTCGGGAGCCTGGCACAGCGATGGAGATCCCCTCACACCACGGGCTTCAGACAAACTCCCCCCCTCCCAAAGCCACTGTGGTGGCGAGAGACTGCAGGCAGCAGAGGGGACTACACGAGCGAACTTCAAGAAGAAACTCCTCCTGGACACAAGAAGGACTTGTTACTCTTCTGCCCTGCTGGCATTGCAGCCCCAGCACAAGTGCTGCTGCACAAGCAATGACCTCAGGAGCTGAGAAAAAGACAACAGGAGCAGTCACACAGTGTTTGGCCACACAGCACGTGCTTCAACCTACCGAGGCAAACTGGGGGGCTTGTCCACTGCCCATCAGTACAGGTGATACGCCGAGATCCTTCCAGGACATAGAGACTGGGGCATCTGTATTCCAGAATGGAACCTTGTGGATATTCTTGCATGGGGAAGGAAAGAAGCTCTCCATTTTCAATAACTGGAGGTGGGCCACATTTCCTGCCTTTCCATGGAAGAAAATTCCCAATCAGAGAGAAAGCCACGAGAGTTTAATTGCAGCGGAGGCCTGGCTACAAATACTACTGGACAGTATGTTGGCACTACTCTGAGAGACGCGGAGGAAAGCAGAGAGAAAACCAAATACCCGGCAGGTGAAAAAGAGCAAGAGTTTCTCATTTCTCCAGTGCGGGACTCACAAGTGCCAGTTCACCCCGTTTGTCCACAGCTGAAGCGCTTGCAGCTCTGGGTTCTGTGCGCCTCTTACAGCGCTGAGGAGCTCACACGTGCCAATCCTGAAGCGCTGCTGCCTCACGGATTTTTATACCTATTCAAGCACCACACTGCTGCCAAGTCTGGCCTTCCAACGGACCTTGCACTGGGAAATCTTCAGAGAAGACCCAGATCCCTTGGTACCAGCAGTGAGCCTCTCTGCACTTGGCATTGCGTTCTGGAGCCACAATATGGAGCCTGGCCTTAAGTCATCTGCTGTTTCTGCACCCCCTTCAGGCTCCCAGCTGGGTGCTGGCTGAGTGAAATGCCGCTGCATTGGTCCCTGTGCTGAAACTTTCTGTATGCCTTGTGAAGACAAATGAGATTATTCAGTGCGCTCATGAAACCCTAGGAGGCACCAACACAGTACCTAGGTATTGGCTCACACAGCACATTCTACCCTCAGCTGATTTAACAGCTGATTTGACTCCACGGCATTCAGTATAGCAATGCATCATCTGCACTATCTGGATGTCAACTAGCAGGGAAGCTGTGGGCTCTGTTCTTGAACAGTGACAACAAAATCTCTTGCTCTCTTCTCATCAGCCAGGCACAGAAGGTAGATTCCAAGAAGTCCAAGGGCTGCGTCTCAAAATTAGACTGGGCCAGCAACTGCTCTTAGCCTCAGGGTGGTTTTCCTGATGTGGCCCTGTAAGGAACTGAAGGAATTGATGCCTCAAACGTTCATCGACACAGAAAACCTCAAGGACAAATTGTGGCCTTTGTGATTAGTCGGAGGAATGAATTATCTGCCTAGGGAGGCACAGAGTGTATCGAAGGGTGCACGGCTCTGCTCCCTTGCAGTTTTATAGCCAAATTCCTTAGATAAACCTCGAAGGGAGGAGACGTAGACTGAGGAAAACCATACGTCTGGGTTAATGCCTACACCTTAGTTTAAGACTATAGTCTTGAAGAAGAGCTAAAAGATTGATAAGAGAGATCAACAACCAACACCAGATGGAGTTAACGACTGGATAATTGCCCCAGCAGCAAAAACTGAGGAAAAGATAAAGGTGATAGGGGGAGATCATGATCACCAAGTCAACTGGACAAAAGGGTTAAGGTACCCCATTCCCCCTCAGCGCACACACAGAACCCATGCTACACCATTTCTCAATCTCTCATGCAAATGAGCTCTTGGAATACCTGCCTCTCTTTGTCTACTATGCTAATCAGCCAATAAGAGGAACTTTAAAAGGCAACAGAAAACTTTGCTGGGTGTGCACCCACCACCCAAGATTACCAGTCCTGAGACAACACTGGATCCAGGGGTGGTGACTGGATTTCTTTGACTCTCTTTCTCTCCTTTCTTTTTCTATCCTGTCCTTACGTGTCTTTCTTTTCTCTAGATTTTAAGAGACCACATTGTTTATTATCCTTTTCCAAATTGAAGTTGTTTCTACCTCAAGTAAAACATTTTAACTGGTGCTTTGGTGTTGTTTCACCTTGATTTAACCTGAGGGGATCACAGAAGCTTTATGACTCCCTGGGCTCCCAGTCCAGGTTGTAACATGCCCTTTTGAGTGACACCACCTGGCTCACTCAGCTGGTAAACTCACCTGAACAGATACCTGGGAAAATGGCTTTTTCCTGAGTGCACCAGCTACGCTGTGTTTGTGCACGGTAATGAGACTGAAATTTGGAGAGGTAAATGCCACTAAGTCACCTTCATGATAGTCTCACTGACAGGCAAGTGTTTGAAGAGAGAGAGAAATTACCTTTGCAGTTTGGCAGCTTTGTCCAGTTCCCGTTCTGACATGCTATGCTGGAAGCCCCAGCCATCACAAAACCTGGCCAGCACTGATAGTGAGCACTCTCCCCAGGCAAATACCTTGACTTTTTAACACCTTTGACTTTACCACCGGGAATTTCTGGAGGAGGTTCACACGTCACATCTGAAAAAGAGACACTGCTGCAGTCACGTCTGCAGTCATTGAGGCGTTCCCCTATACAGCCAACAGTTAAAGGAATCAACCTTGTTATAATTTCTGTCCAGCTTTTCTGCCTCTAGTGGGTCACAGCTCCAAGAGTTTGTCCTGGAGAAAGCAACGAGGTGTGACAGTGGCAGCAGAACTCTCTTTCTGGGACTCTCAGGAGATGGCAGGGTCAATGAGAGCTTCCAGAAAAAGCCAGTGTTTCTGTAGCCACACCTTACGTCACAAGAAGCCACACCGGCCTTCCTGCATGCCCATGTCCCTCCCCAGGGAGCCCTGGCATTGCTGGAAATCACAGGGGCAGCAGCCAAGCTGGCGTTCTGCTGAATCGCAGAGCTCTGGAGCACCGGCAGCGCGGGAGGAGCTTGTCAGCCTGCACTGCCCAGGGACCGGTAAGTGCAGTCCGCTCCAGGGAGGTGTGGGAAGCCAGGTAGCACTTGTTCACCCTGCAGCCACGGATTTGGGCAGGGGACAGGAGCACAGCTCCTGACAGTTCCCTGTCACAGGAATGCTATTGCCATGTCATGGCCCCAGCAGAGCGTACATGGTCTAGATCCGAGTCTCTGCTGGGATCTGCGTCGGTCAGAGTGCGGCCCTGGAGAAGAACGGCTGTTTCTCTCCCGTACTGCTTCTTCCATTCAGAAACTCCCGGACAGGTTTGAACAGAACAGAGGAGCCCTTACGTGTCTTTCTACTGAAGGTCGCTGAAGTGGCAGGCTCTGGGGAAATACCAGCACTACTCTGGAGAATGACAGAGCAGCACCTCTTAGGCATGGCTTCTTCAAGACGTCTTTGCTGCTCATGAACGTATCCCCAGTATTTCTAGAGGCATCAAGCTAAATTAAAGTGCTGTGCAAGGAAGCAATGGCGAGTACAAAGTTGGGATGCACAAAGAAAGCAGAAGTAGAAAAGGTAAAGCCTTTAGAATGTGTAGTTAAACAAACCGTCCCCTCTATGCTAACAGGCAAGATGAAAGCACAGATTCGTACCTCTGCAGGTTGGTGCCTGGGACCATTCTCCATTTGTACAAGTGACATAATTTCCACCTGTCATTTGGAAATGGCTTTCACATTCATACTGCAGTCTGGCACCGGGCAGGTACCTCTCCTGTTGAGTGCTTGTAATATAAGCATTGGGAATTTCAGGTGCGGCTCCACAGGTAACATCTGAAGAGAGAGGGGCATGTAAGAACAGCAGTGCAGCAATATGACAATCACAGAACATTGCATTGCAGAGCACCATTGCTCCTGAGGAGCAAAAATGGTTTGCGAAATGCAGATCATTTTCTACAGGTAGAAAATGAAAATATAATGGTTTTTACTCTGCAGCGCTTCACCACACAACGTTATTTTTGCCTAGAGTGACTAAAAAGAGAAAAGGAGTTGCAGAGATCAGCCGAATGTGCAGATGAGTGTTGTGCAGCACTGTGTGCCAAAGGCTTAGAGAGTTGAAGTGGTTTCTCTACTGTTTGGAGGCAACTTTCAGCAACTGACACTCTCTGTGATGTGAAAAGAAGATACGTTACTCTACCAGTTATCTCTACCTTTGCAGCCAGCATCCATTCCTCCATAACTCTCTGCCTGCTTGATTTCAGCAGAGAGATAAGTTTCACCTACAAGTTTCAGCCCATAGGAGAAACAATGTCTTTGCTGATCTAGCCTGCTGCTTGTTTCTCAGGAGCCAGAAAAACAGGGGTTGTAGGAGCCCATTCAAAGCAAGTCACCATTGGCTCTATTGGCCTGACCCACCTGCATGCCTGAGCTGACATTATTTTAATTCACAACCTGTAAGACTAAGAAGGGTCATAGACTTCTTAGAAGTAGAACCTATACCTTCACAGAATGGCGGTGCTGTCCAGTTTCCTTCCCTGCAAATAATTTCTGGAGGACCAACAATCAGGAACCCTGCATCACACTGGTAGCGAATTGTTTCACCAGGCTCATAAATTTCCTTGTTTCTGCCTTCAGTTTGAGCATTGGCAACTTTTGGAATGCTTTCACATGGCATTTCTGAAAAGATACAGAAAGCTGATGCCCGTGCTAATGTGATACACATAGAATGAGTGTACTGTTTATACAAACAGTTGCTTTAGAGAGCTTTCTCTATCATCAGCGTAGTCATCTGCTGACAGCGGATTTTACATAAAAGGTAGGATATGGAAAATTAAATACGTCATTTCCTTATATAGGCACGGACGTCCACCACTGGAATATTTAGATCCTGTTTCTAACCATGCCTGAAAATGTCAATAAGATTACAAGAACACAAAGGAATATTTAAAAACTAAACTGCATTCAAAAAGTCAGTCTTGCATCCAATCAGGATTGCTCTGAACACACCCATGAGGGATGATAAGATTCCACAGCAAAATTGGGAGTTACTGGCCCTTCCTAGTCAAGCTCCAGTTTAAAATTCTTTCAATTTCATTGCTTAATGCACTTCAGAAAAAGTATTTTTTGATATTACCCAAGCATGCAGGAGCCGAAGTCCACTTTCCCTTAGAACAAGTTATCTCTGACAGTCCATCGAACTTGTATCCGCGACGAGAAACATACTTAAATTTAGCACCAGACAGATAAAATGTTTTCCCTTCTCTTTTAATTTGTAAGTTTTGATTTTCCAGCCTAGGAACATCAGCACATTCTACAGGTTCTGGTGGCAAACATGGTCTTTCTAAAAAATACAGAAGACACAGAGAAATAATAATGCAAGACAATTAATATTCCAGTGACATATGCTGTCTAAAACTGAAAAGAAAAAAACCAATCATCCAAACATCAATTAAATGGCCTGAAAGGAAGATGAAGAAATATCTAAGATACAAAAAGCAAAGCTTCTCTCTCCTTTCCCTCCTACACGGGATTTCTCTCTTTTCATTTGAACCAAATTAAAGCCATTTTCTAGTTCATACCAGGGACTTACAGATACAGTTTAGCATCAAGAACAGGGAAAATTTCCTAGGCAGAGAAACAGAAGAGACATTATCTTGTTTTGAGATACTGAAAGTGACTTTCTAGAATGTTAGCTACTAAATTTGTCACCATTAAGAAAGTTGTACCAATGTCCTGACAGGTTTTGTGATGACGTGAAAAAGAAAGAGAGAACAGAACTACAAAGTATTATAATGTACTTCCTGGCACATACAGTGGATTAAATCTCTATGAAGCCCTCCTGAGTCAGGGCTGTCCCAATGCTTTCTTCTCCTATGCTACTGAAGAGTGGGTGGACTTCAGTTATATTTTATATGCATTTTTAGCTATTAGTAAATCAGGTTTTATTAGTTGACACATCAAGTTGAAAGCATATGTTTGCTCCAAATTCCACAATACAAAAGATCTAGTTACAGTTAAAGTTCCTGTTCCGTAACTGGGACTGGGAATTTTATTTCAGTAAAAGTTGTTTTATGAACAGCTTAAACATTTTTTTTGGTTATCCTTCTCTATGTCTGCCACTTCTCAGCAGAAATGGAAAGTCACAGGCAATGCAGAAGAAGAGGAACCATGTGGCATGAGAATTTTTCAGTTTAAGAATACAGATGTGGTTGGCATGTTGTGCACATCAGTCACCAGCTGGCATCTCATTTGCCCTGTGCTTGGCTATCTCCTATTCATTTCTGAAAACACTTTATTTGGGCTGTTAATGAACTTCTGCTTACAAGATATGACCTGCATCATTAATATTAATGCAAAAAGGTGCTGGGGACATCAGCCCATCTGAAGTGCATGTATACCAATGCACACAGCATGGGTGACAAACAGGAGGAGCTTGAAGCCATGATGCAACAGGAAAATTATGATGTGGTGGCTATCACAGAAACATGGTGGGATGTCTCCCATGACTGGAGTGCACCAATTGATGGCTACAAGCACTTTAGGAGGGATAGACAAGGAAGGAGAGGTGGTGCGGTGGCGCTGTATGTTAGGGACTGTTATGATTGCTTCAAGCACAAGTATAGTGAAGACAGGGTGGAGTGTCTTTGTGTTAGAATCAGGGGGAAGGCCAACAGGGCAGATGTCGGAGTGGGAGTCTACTATAGGCCACCCACCCAGGACAGAGAGGTGGATGAAATATTCTATAGGCACTTAGGAGAAATCTCATGATCACTTGCCCTTGTACTTGTGGGAGACTTTAACTTCCCAGACATCTGCTGGAAATACAACACAGTGGAGCGGGACCAGTCCCAGAGATTCCTGGAATGTGTGGCAGATAACTTCCTCACACAGCTGGTGAGTGAACTGAACAGAGAAAGTGCCCTGCTGGACCTCCTCTTTGTGAACGGAGAAGGACTGGTGGATGATGTCGCGGTTGGAGGATGACCAGGGCACAGCGATCTCGAAATAATACAGTTCTCTATTCTTAGAGAGGCCGGGAGAGGGGGAAGCAAAACTGACATCCTGGACTTCTGAAGGGCTGACTTTGACTTGATTGGGCACCTGCTTGACAGGATCCCTTGGGAGATGGTCCAGAAGGGTATAGGGGTCCGGGAAGGCTGGACGCTTTTTAAGAAGGAAGTCTTAATTGCACAGAGGCAGGCAGTGCCCAGGTGCTGTAAGAGAAGCCAGCGCCAGAGAAGACCACCCTGACTGAACTGGGAGCTTTGGCTGCAACTCAGAGAGAAAAGGAGAGTTTATGGCCTTTGGAAGAAAGGGCTAGCGACTCACAATGATTACAAAGATGCTGTGAGGCTATGCAGGGCAGAACGCAGGAGGTCTAAAGCCCAGCTAGAAATTAATCTGGCTTCAGCAGTCAGAGATAAAAGGAATGTTTCTATAAGTACTTCAACAGCAAAAGAAAGACCAAGGAGAGCCTCCATCCCCTGCTAGATGCAGGAGGAAATATGACAAAGTGTGATGAGGAGAAGGCTGAGGTACTTAATGCCTTTAATAACAAGACTAGTTGTATGGAGGGAATCTAGCCTCCTCAGCCAGAAGACAGAGACTGGGAGAACGACCCCCCACAATCCAGGAGGAGACATCAGTGACCTACTGCATCACATAGACACACACAAGTCTATGGGATCGGATGGGATACACCTGAGGGTGCTGAAGGAGCTGGCTGGGGTACTCACCAAGCCTCTTTCCAGCATACGCTTCACTGGGTAAAAAACTGGCTAGATGGCCAGACCCAAAGAGTTGTGGTGAATGGAGTTAAATCTGGTTAGCAGCCAGTCATGCGTGGTGTCCCTCAGGGCTTGGTTTTGGGTCCACTCCTGTTTAGCATCTTTATTAATGATCTAGACGAGGGGATTGAGTGCACCCTAAGTAAGTTTGCAGACAATAAGTTGGGTGGGAGTGTTGATTGGCTCGAGGGTAGGGACGCTCTGTAGAGAGATCTGGACAGGCTGGAACGATGGGCTGAGGCCAACTGTATGAGTTTCAATAAGGCCAAATGCCGGGTGCTGCATTTCGGACACAACAACCCCCAGCAGCACTACAGGCTTGGGGAGCAGTGGCTGGAGAGCTGCCAGTCAGAGAGGGACCTGGGGGTGTTGATTGACAGCCTGTTGAACATGAGCCAGCAGTGTGCCCAGGTGACCATGAAGGCCAATGGCATCCTGGCTTGTATCAGAAATAGCGTGGCCAGCAGGGACAGGGAAGTGATCTTACCCCTGTACTTGGCACTGGTGAGGCCACACCTCAATTACTGTGTTCAGTTTTGGGCCCCTCACTACAAAAATTACATTGAATTACTGGAGCGTGTCCAAAGAAGGACAGTGAAGCTGGTGAAGGGTCTGGAGCACATGTCGTACGAGGAGCAGCTGAGGGAACTGGGGTTGTTTAGTCTGGAGAAGAGGAGGCTGAGGGGAGACTTCATCGCCCTCTACAACTACCTGAAAGGAGGTTGCAGAGAACTGGGCATGAGTCTCTTTAACAAAGTAACACGCAATAGGACAAGAGGCAATGGCCTCAAGTTGTGCTGTGTAAGGTTTAGACTAGATATTAGGAAGTATTTCTTTACCGAACGGGTCGTTGGGCGTTGGAATGGGCTGCCCAGGGAGGTGGTGGAGTCCCCATCCCTGGAGGTGTTTAAGAGTAGGGTCGATATAGCGCTGAGGGATATGGTGTAGTTGAGAACAGTGAGTGTTAGGTTAATGGTTTGACTAGATGATCTTCAAGGTCTTTTCTAACCTAGATGATTCTGTGATTCTATTTTAGAAATTGGAGTACAGATTCCTCAGGATTTTTAGAGTAGATGGCCTGAGTTATGCCGTATCATTTATACCTCTATTACAGGAAGAAGCATAAAAATTAAGAAACCCAAAGATATCTACTACTACAACTAAATAATAATATTTTTTTTGTCACCAGAATACTATTAAAGGCCCCCAGTCAAATCTGTGACTCCATTCTGCAATATACTAAACAAACAAACACAGAACTCTTTGGGAGGACCAACAATGAGGAACCCTGCACCACGCATCTTAGCAAAGCACAAAAGAGTACGTTCACAAGAAGGGGAGAGAAACAGGTAACAGCAGGACTTATTTTTCCTCTTAAAGAGAGGTATCTACAATTGATCAGATGTGCTATGCATCTGAAATACAAATTTTTCCCTTTGGTTTAAGTAAAAAGGATGGGATAAATTGTCCCATATCATGCACCTTTATTTACAGTTACTTCCCCTCTGCACTAGATTTACACACCCCCTTACCATCAGCAAGTGTATTTGTGCTGGGAAAGCCAATTGCCCTTTGAATAAATAGTGTCTGATTGTACAGGCAAATGCACGTGAACAACTGCAAAATTACACACAAGACGTATCTGATAGATCAAAATTATTCAGGTATGGTGCATATTTACCAGTGATACAGGAAGGAAACTCGATATGCCCATTAACACACTGCTTGATAGAAGAGGCTGAGAGTTTAAATCCTGTCATGCATTTGAAGTTTTGCCACTGACCACTTTGAATCAAAAATGTGCGCCTTTGTCCATTGGAGAGAAGTAGGTTTTGGGCTTCCAGTTGCTGTTTTGTAATGGTACATGGTGCTAGGGGAAAGAGGAAAAATTAAAAATTAAAAACTTTACTGACTTTGCAAACAGCGGTGATGGTCTCAAGAGGTACTGACTTCAGGAGACAGTAGTCCTTGACATAATTAATGAAATCCGAGGGAGCAAGTCTAATTTTATCCCTGTTGTGTTTCCAATACCTAGGATTAAAAATGAACTTTGAAAGACTTCTAACAAAGAGCTCCAAGGAGGAAACTGAGACAGCAAAGCAGCTTACGACAGCAGCGCTCCCCCCGCATATGAGAGACAGTTAGGAAACTACATGAAAGGATGTCTTCACAAACATGATCATTGCGGGAAAGGGGCCGACACCACTGTCAGTACCATACCTACTGTGCAAGTTCCTGGAAGTACAGGCAAAATGTTTAACTGCTTGTAACCTTCCGGACAGCTCCAAAATTCTCACAATAAAAACCATAACTGAGGGTAAATGATTTTGGGACACTAAAGCCCAAGATCCACAAGTTAAGAAGTACTGAATCCAGGGAGTAATTTTGGTCTGTTACAGACTTGGTAATCAAGCAACAAATGTAAACCTAATTCTGAAACTCCTACTCCAAGAACAATTAGAATTGTCTAAAAGTACAAAGTCAATCAGCAATAAAAGTTACACTTACCCAAACATTGTGGTGGTCCAGGCACCCAGATTTTTTCATGGCATGTTACCCATTCGGATCCTGATAACGTGTATCCAGGGTTGCACATGTACTGCACTCTGTCATTTTCCTCATATCCTGATTTATTCCCACTAACAACATCTCCAAAGTCAATGAGAGGTGGGTCTTCACAGGCTGCTCCTGTAGAAGCTGTGCACAAATTCTTGTTATTTGTCTGCACATTGACTTTTTCTTCTTGTCCCGATTTATCCCTACTAGCAATTTCTTCAAAAATCAATGATGGGCGGGTGCTTGCATGCTATCCCAGCAGAAACCATGCACAAGTTCTTGTTAATTGCTAGATACAGGACAGTACTGACAGCTGCAAATAATGGCACTACGCAGGACTTAATATTCTGATGGCCTACATCCCTTCATCTGGGAAAATACAGTACTAATAAACAGCACTATCTCCTTGTTCTAAGAAATTGTTGTCTTTACTATTTTCACAGTCTTTGCATTGAAAAAACTAAACTGAAAACATTTTAATTGAAAATATTAATAAACTTCTGAATTTCTCAGAGTACAGTTGCTGTTTTCCAGAACTGAAATAAAGTTTCCAGAAGTGGAATAAAATTTTACACATGCAGTCATGATTCTCAAATTTCTTTAATTCTACAAATAAATCCATTTGTCACAGCTTCCTAAAATTAGTTCCACCATTTTAAAATGGAAGAAGTCGGATCATTTTTTGAAAGTATAAGGTATATATAAGAAAGCACTTTTAAAGGCAGAGGGAGGAGAATGACCCCGATATGATGAACAGATTTAAATGGATTAATCATGGAGTTTAAAACTGGTTATTTTAATAAAGGTGTATATTCAGTGAAGATCTCCTTCAGGCAGCAAGTTTTTCTTATCATACAACTTCTTGAAATAACAAAGTACCTGTATTTTTAAAGAGTTGTATAATCTATTACAACCAAACCAGTATTCTGTATTTTTAATTGTACGTATTCAGAATAACAGTAGTTAAATTGAAATACAAAGGAATTTATATGGTTTAATGTATTTTAAGTGAGTTACGTCTTCTAATATGCTAGGTTCTTTATGATAGTCTTTAAGTTCAGGCACAAGGCAAAGAAGCAAGCTCATACAAGAAAATACAAAGCAAATCTTCTCAAATGCATTGTTCTAAATTACAACTCTGATTCTAAACTTCTGAAGGGAATTTGGTAAAAAGTAAACTGTACGGTTGAGGGGTTTTTTAAGTTCATTTTTCTTGATTGCCACCAGCTACATCACTTAAAAACGTAGTTTTCCATTTAATAACTTACCTCTACATGTAGTACAGCCCATCCACAGCAGAACCACTATGGTGTGGCTCAGCAGTGTCATTTCCAAGCTTTAGAAGTTAAATGTCCTCTGCAACAGAGCTGCTGTTTTCTGTACTCCAAACTGCATGTACTCCTATTCACTCCCAGGATTCCTAGGGCTGTCCTTTCAATCTCCTCCTCTACTTTTCTTGCAACACAGCAGTTAATCTGTACAGATAAATTATGCAGTCGTTGCAAAAAAGCTTCAATAGTTTTTTCACAAAAGTTTTCAGACTGAACTGTAACACAGAAGCATTATGAAACCCATAACCAAAAACTCACGATGTGTTTATAATACACAATATAGTGCACTTAGCTTTTCAAACTTAAAATTTTGTAATGGGCAAAGCCACCTTATATCTGGAGACCATAATTTATTATAAGTCTGCTTAAAATCCTAACAGCCTAATACAAATACTAAGTTATTGTTAGTCCACTTCCAACAATGCTAACATTCATAGTCCAAATTAATGCAAGATAGCCTCAGTAATGCAAACTTTTTTAAATAAAGTGTTTTACAGAAAAACCTGTCCTGTACCTAACCACTTCCTCTGATGCTATGTTCATCCTTCCTTGGCTCCTCTGGTTGACAGCACCAGGGGAATGCCACAGTGAACCATTAGTGTACAACGGTTTTTGTTGGGAAGAGCTCAATGCAAATAGCAGGAGTCCCTTCCTCCTAAGTACTGAGGTCTCCTTGTGTTTACATGTATGTATTTTCTTAATACCGTCTCCTTTTTTGGATCCCAGTTGTTCAGTGTCTCTGTTCATCAAAATTGGGTCTACCTGGACAAGACCAAGTTGCACTTCTGCTGGGGCCGCTGCTTGGCCACTGTGGCTTGTTTTTAGTCTTTGACCTCTGTTCATCCTTGTCTCATCCCACATTCTCCTTTTCCACACCACATTTTAGTCTGGAGTCATAGATAGCTCAATAACTGTTTGTTACCGGTAGGAATTAGAGCTAAACTAAAAAACATTTAGGCAGCCAATGGGGTGATTGCTAAACAACTGCTATCTCAGCTAAACAAGCCACAATCAGCTCAAGACAAACCCAGCCAAGCCTAGAGATCCTGCACTGTCAAGTCAACACAAAGCCTGTGTTCTTTTATTAGCAATGGCAAAAATCATATTTATTGGGCTACACCAGCAGGACAACTTTGACTGAATGGAGCTCCATCCTCACATGACAATACGAAGATTATTTTCAAGACCATTTTCTGTGGAATTTCTTACACAGTCTTCTGGTTTAGGACATCCTCATTTTTTTCTTCCAATGCACTTGCTGCTAGGAACTGTTGTGGGTTAACTAACCCATAGGATTAACTAACATAGCAATTGACTTTGAGTTGTTTTTTCTCCCTTCAAAAACACACATGGCATTGTTTTGTTTACTGAGTAACACCCATCTGAGGACCAACAGATATTGCTATTACTATACACACTAAATTAATTTAATCGTTATTGATATGCCACTTCATACAATCGTCAGAATTTCAAAACACTTTGCGGAAAAGCATTCTTCTAAAAGTTGACAAAAGTCTCAGTAACAAATATCCAATATTAACAGCTATATTAACCATTTTTTAAGGAACCAAGCACATTCCTTAGACAAAACCAGGAATATAAACATGCCACTAATATTTCTAGGGGGAGGTATTATTTATTTGTATTTTAGATTGTTACATACTAGTCCAACATGACCATAAGCAGTAACTGTCATTTATGGAGTCCTGGCAGGTTTGCAATATAAAACAATGAACCCCACAAACAGTATATAACAAAGCTTTCTGGATTTCACTCTGAGCCCAGTCTTTCTGGCTCACTTCTTCCTCACCTTCTAATCCTTCTGTGCTTCAGAAAGACTGGTCTCTCTCTCAGGAATTTTTCCTTTTAGTATAGCACTAAGAAGAACAAAAAAGGTCAAGTAAAATAGAATTAATTTCCACCTTATCTGCCACCATTCCTGCCCCTTTTCATAGGTCATTAACTTTAATCATTAACTTTTGGCCTCATTTGTAACTCAGTCACTGGAAAACACTCTAAATAGCAATTGCGGATCAGGCAACCATTTCCAATAAGTCAGCTCCAAAAGGGTTGCATAATTTCTATTACAGGACATCTAGATTTCTTTATTTCTTCCTTTCTCAGAAAAAGGAACTTCATTTACTGCCAATCAAATCAGAATAGGGTAATGAGAAATAAAACAAATCTTAAAACACCTTCCCCCCCACCCCTCCCTTCTTCCCGGGCCCAACTTTGCTCCCGATTTCTCTGCCTCCTCTCCCACAGCAGTGCAGGGGGCAGGGGAGGGGGGTTTTGGTCAGTTTGTCACCTGTTGTCTCTGCTGCTCCCTCCTCCTCAGGGGAAGGGCTCTCACACTCTTCTCCTGCTCCGGTGTGTGGTCCCTCCCACAGGAGACAGTCCTCCACGAACTTCTCCAAAATGGGTCCTTCCCACAGGGCTGCAGTTCTTCACAAACTGCTCCAGAGTAGGTCCCTCCCACGGGATGCCATCCTTCAGGAACAGACTGCTCCAGCACGGGTCCCCCATGGGGTCACAAGTCCTGCCAGCAAACCTGTTCCAGCGTGGACTCCTCTCTCCACAGGTCCACAGGTCCTGCCAGGAACTTGCTCTAGTGTGGGCTTCCCACAGGGTCCCAGCCTCCTTTGGTGCTCACCCACCTGCTCCTCCACATGGCATGGGCTCCTCCTCAGGCTGCAGGTGGAGATCTGTTACCCCGTTACCTCCATGGGTGCAGGGCACAGCTGCCTCACCAGGGTCTGCACCACGGGCTGCAGGGGAACCTCTGCTCTGGCACCTGAAGCACTTCCTCCTCCTACTTCTTCACTGTCCTTGGTGTCTGCAGAGTCCTTTCTCTCACATGTTCTCACTCCTCTCTCTGGGTGCAGTTGCCCTCCCACAGTTTTTTTAACCCTTTCCTAAATCTGTTATCCCAGAGGTGCTACCACCATCGCTGATGGCCTTGGCCAGCGGTGGGTCCCTCTTGGAGCTGGTTGGCATTGGCTCTGTTGGACATGGGGGAAGCTTCTAGCAGCTTCTCACAAAAGCCACCCCTGTAGCCCCCCCAGTACCAAAACCTGCCACAGAAACCCAATACTCTTGGTTAAAACGTGCCAGTCTGAATCAGCACACACAGCACTCAAAGTTTTGACTGTTACGGGAATTCCCCTGATTTGTGAGTTTATATCCAGACAAAAGTCAGTTTCCTCAATTATATACCATGGACACTGAGAACTTAACTGGAAAACAGAAATTACAATCTATGAATAAATCTGAGTGCCTTTTCAGCTGATGTTTGCAAAACAATGCATAAATGCAAGTTTGTTAGCAAGAGGAAAGGCCTCTCTGTCATTATAGAACAATGATTTTAAACTGAAAGAGGGTGGATTTAGGCTGGATATAAGGAAGAAATTTTTTACAATGAGG
The DNA here is from genome assembly GCF_047716275.1 of Strix uralensis. NCBI lineage: Eukaryota > Metazoa > Chordata > Aves > Strigiformes > Strigidae > Strix > Strix uralensis. The sequence continues at coordinate 26,005,325 of NC_133979.1, read as the reverse complement.
GTGGTGAGGCACTGGCACAGGTTGCCCAGAGAAGCTGTGGCTGCCCCCTCCCTGGCAGTGTTCAAGGCCAGGTTGGACGGGGCTTTGAGCAACCTGGTCTAGTGGAAGGTGTCCCTGCCCATGGCAGGGGGGGTGGGACTAGATGAGCTTTAAGGTCCCTTCCAACCCAAACCATTCTATGATTTTGTGATTTGGACATCTGTATTTCTGTGAGATCAGGGAAAATAATATTGTCAGATAAAATGCTGGCCAAAGGAGAGACCTACGAGGTAGGCTTGGCTTGCATTATGATCTGGAAATCTAATTGCTAATTCTATTACCACAGAAGAAGAGATAACTTAAATAGCCTTTTTTTTTTTTTTTACCCTCTGCTTATTTGACATGCATCCTCGCTAGACACAGAGACACACAACACTAAGCTAGAACAAATTTCAAAGAGTGCAAATGCTTTTGTGGCCGAAGGGTGCCTTCCCTATGAATGTTACGTCCCCAGCACTGCATCCATCATTGCCACAGCAAAATGGCTGTGGTAGTTCTCAATGAAGGTGACCAACCCTCTGAGGTGCTTTCATGCCTGCCCCCACTTCCTATAGGTATATGCATAATGCTGGATATTTGTCTGTGACAGAATGTGGTGGATTACAGAAATGAAGACAGCATCTTGTTGATGAACACTGAAACAAAGAAAGCATCGAGTACTTCAGTGTCATGTGGGGTGGCTGTCACTGAATCACCTACCCCACTGAGTGACAGGTCAGATTTTTCTTCTTTACTGCTTTAATGCTAGTGTAGTAATAGAATATCTTCTTCTGACCCTTGATGTCCCTTGCAAGTGTCACTCTAGGTGAACTTCACCTTTCCTAACACTGTCCATACATGCCAAATCAATGCCACAGACAGGTCCCCTTGTAGACTGGTTTTGCCTCACTCTCCTGATCACAATGATTTCTTTTCTGCTGCAGAGATCTATGTGAAGTCCCTGATTAGTCAAGCCAGAGTTCTGGTAAATGTGTTTTTCCTCCTGAGCACCAGAATTGAGTATTCTTGTGCTTGGGAGATTCTGTCCTTCAAGACCTGTAAGATTTTCTGGACTCCCCTATCACTCCCGACGGGAGAGATGGAAATGCGGACAACCAGATTGATTAAGCAATGCCAATTTTATTATGGTGGAGCAAGCCTTTTATAATGCAGGTGAGAATCACATGATATAATCACATGGTATAATTCTTTCTGATTGGACAGTTAGCTTTGCACATGCTCCTTAAACTGTCTTCTGATTGGATGAGAACTGCCACATCGACATTGTACAAACTTCTTCCTCCACCCAAAACCACACCCTGAAGTTGTTTAACTTCCTGGGTTCTTCCTCATATTCCAGGGTCATTTTGTCACATCCTTGACGACGCTGAGGCTTTACCAGCCTTGCTCATATACAGGATTACTCACACGCCCATTTCCCCGCAGGAAATCCTTACAAATCCCCACAACTCCCCAGCAATCCCATCTACTAGTTTCCCAAGTAAGACAAAATCTGCTCTCCTAAGGTGCATGGTTTGTACTCTGCTACTTGCTTTTCTCTTTCATGTTGGAATCATGAACTCCATTAGTACACGCTCTCCACACCTAAGGTTGCCGTTGATTTCCACAACCCCAGACAGTTCTTCCTTGTTAGTGAAGAGCAGATGGAGCTGTGCACTGCACAGGTTGGCCCATCCAGGACCTGGACCAGGAAGTCATCCTCGCCTCCATCCAGAAATCCCCATTACCTGCATGACAACACCTTGCCCTCAAGATGAGGCTCAAGTCCCCCATAAGAACTGGGTCTGTGATCTAGAGACTTCCTGGAGTCGCTTAAAGGAGACTCCGCTCACTCGCTCATCCACTCTGCCATGACCCCCGGGTAGTTTCCAGGCAAGTGCATGGAGAAGAAGCTAGGAGCAGACAAGGCCAAACACACGCCGCTTGTTGATGATCAAAATACCTGCAGGCTTTAATTCTTGTCTCAGAATACCACCAAAGCCAGCCTATTTCGGGACACAATTGTTAATAAAAGTAACAGTGAGATCAATGTAGAATGGATAAAATGCAAGCACTACCATTCAGATGGAGAAAACGTAAACACGTTTACAAAATGTAAATACATTTACAAAAATGGATAAAATGTAAACACAAGCAGCCAATAATAAAAAGAAAAAAACAGTAACAAATTCCCAGACAGGACATGGGCTAAGCTGCAAACAAAGCACAGAAAAATGGGAAATGCCAGGAAAGACTGAGCTCCAATCACTGGTCGGTTGAGGGATCTTTCATTTCCACAGCCGGGCTCCTTCATGCCACTTCCATTTATTAATATCTCCCTGCAGTGCAAATAGAAACAAAGGGAAAAGGTGTGAAGACCAAGCATGACACAGCAGTGGTTCCTCAGAGCAGTGCACAGGCAATTTCAGCAAAGCTGCCTCCTACAGCCCCCACCGTATCCTCGACACCGAGCACTTACGTTCACATGTAGGATAATTAATCTCTCCATCCACGCACTCTGGTCTGAATTTCTCAGGGTGTGAAACTTGCCGGTACCACCATTTGCATTCAAAGAGAATAGTATCCCCAGTCTGATAGGTGTAAGTGCTTGACCAGATTGATGACTGTAGCTGAATGTTGTTCCTTTCCATAATAGGCTTAAGCACTGTACAGTTCTCTGCAAAAAGTACTTTCGTTATTTGCCTGTAGACCTCCCACTGGACAACTGATGCTCTGAAACTGTTGGGCCCAGCTGAGAGCCCCTGAGAGGCCTTTCCCCAGCTGGCTTTCCAGCTCAGGTACAGCAGTCAATGGCTTCCTGGGGACACTGCCCCTCACCACCTGCAGCATAAGGATGCTCCCACATGCCCTGGCTCCTCCCCAGGCGCTCCCCCAGGAAACCTAAAGGCCTTCCCCTCAGCTTCAGCACTAAAAGTGCAACAACACAGGGGCTAAGCTGTGGCCAAAGTGGAGATGACTTACTTCCTGGCTTGCACTGTGGATATTCTAACGTTCCCTTCATACACTGTGCTCTGAAAGGGGGAGATTCAGGGTCCGCCATATATCCTCTTTTACACCGAAATTCAATAAAGTCACCCGATCTGGAATACAGCTTTCTTGCAGTGACCCATTTCAGCTCAATATTGTTTCTGCCCATGTCTTCTTCCGATGCTGTACAGGCCGCTTGAAAAAGGCAAGAGAAGAGTGTCATCACTTTATACAGACTCAACACAGGTCAATTTTTTCCCCTAGAGCCTACAAATCTTTGCAGGTTTTCCCCGAGAGCCTACAGAACCTTCTTTGCATCAAAACCCAGTTCCAGCTATTTGCTCTGACCCTCTGTTATTTCTGACAGGAAAGACAAGCTAAAGGGAAAGAAGACCATGGCTGAGACCCCAGGCACCCACGCAGAGCTATGGAGAAGCCTTTTCACGCTGACAGTCACACAGGGCAATTCACAGGTGGGGAAGTCAGCAGGCACCAACACACTTCCCCGTGTCTTTTTTGAGATTCGTCCTTCCCTTCTGCTCAGCACTTCTCCCAATTTGTTTCCTCACGGCCATGTCACGGATGCAGACCCAGAGTTCCCCAGCACTGCCACGTGCTCAGACCCATCCTCCCCACTCACAGCCTGCTGACCACAGCAGCGTCCCTAACTTGGGAGCACTCGGGAGCCTGGCACAGCGATGGAGATCCCCTCACACCACGGGCTTCAGACAAACTCCCCTCCTCCCAAACCCACTGTGGTGGCGAGAGACTGCAGGCAGCAGAGGGGACTACACGAGCGAACTTCAAGAAGAAACTCCTCCTGGACACAAGAAGGACTTGTTGCTCTTCTGCCCTGATGGCATTGCAGCCCCAGCACAAGTGCTGCTGCACAAGCAATGACCTCAGGAGCTGAGAAAAAGACAACAGGAGCAGTCACACAGTGTTTGGCCACACAGCACGTGCTTCAACCTACCGAGGCAAACTGGGGGGCTTGTCCACTGCCCATCAGTACAGGTGATACGCCGAGATCCTTCCAGGACATAGAGACTTGGGCATTTGTATTCCAGAATGGAACCTTGTGGATATTCTTGCATGGGGAAGGAAAGAAGCTCTCCATTTTCAATAACTGGAGGTGGGCCACATTTCCCGCCTTTCCCTGGAAGAAAATTCCCAATCAGAGAGAAAGCCACGAGAGTTTAATTGCAGCAGAGGCCTGGCTACAAATACTACTGGACAGTATGTTGGCACTACTCTGAGAGACGCGGAGGAAAGCAGAGAGAAAACCAAATACCCGGCAGGTGAAAAAGAGCAAGAGTTTCTCATTTCTCCAGTGCGGGACTCACAAGTGCCAGTTCACCCCGTTTGTCCACAGCTGAAGCGCTTGCAGCTGTCTGCAGCACTTCCTCTCATCCTGCATAACGGTGTAGCGTTTGTCACAGCTCTTTCTGCAGAAGAGCCTGACACCCACCTCCTCCCTCCACTGCCTGAGCAGGGACCAAAGCGGATCTGACTGCAAACAGTGACAACTGTCACCCAACCGCACCACTGTGATCACTGATGGGATAATAGCCCCTGGGCTCTGTGCGCCTCTTACAGCGCTGAGGAGCTCACACGTGCCAATCCTGAAGCGCTGCTGCCTCACGGATTTTTATACCTATTCAAGCACCACACTGCCCCCAAGTCTGGCCTTCCAACGGACCTTGCACTGGGAAATCTTCAGAGAAGACCCAGATCCCTTGGTACCAGCAGTGAGCCTCTCTGCACTTGGCATTGCGTTCTGGAGCCACAATATGGAGCCTGGCCTTAAGTCATCTGCTGTTTCTGCACCCCCTTCAGGCTCCCAGCTGGGTGCTGGCTGAGTGAAATGCCGCTGCATTGGTCCCTGTGCTGAAACTTTCTGTATGCCTTGTGAAGACAAATGAGATTATTCAGTGCGCTCATGAAACCCTAGGAGGCACCAACACAGTACCTAGGTATTGGCTCACACAGCACATTCTACCCTCAGCTGATTTAACAGCTGATTTGACTCCACGGCATTCAGTATAGCAATGCATCATCTGCACTATCTGGATGTCAACTAGCAGGGAAGCTGTGGGCTCTGTTCTTGAACAGTGACAACAAAATCTCTTGCTCTCTTCTCATCAGCCAGGCACAGAAGGTAGATTCCAAGAAGTCCAAGGGCTGCGTCTCAAAATTAGACTGGGCCAGCAACTGCTCTTAGCCTCAGGGTGGTTTTCCTGATGTGGCCCTGTAAGGAACTGAAGGAATTGATACCTCAAACGTTCATCGACACAGAAAACCTCAAGGACAAATTGTGGCCTTTGTGATTAGTCGGAGGAATGAATTATCTGCCTAGGGAGGCACAGAGTGTATCGAAGGGTGCACGGCTCTGCTCCCTTGCAGTTTTATAGCCAAATTCCTTAGATAAATTTCAAAGGGAGGAGACGTAGACTGAGGAAAACCATACGTCTGGGTTAATGCCTACACCTTAGTTTAAGACTATAGTCTTGAAGAAGAGCTAAAAGATTGATAAGAGAGATCAACAACCAACACCAGATGGAGTTAACGACTGGATAATTGCCCAAGCAGCAAAAACTGAGGAAAAGATAAAGGTGATAGGGGGAGATCATGATCACCAAGTCAACTGGACAAAAGGGTTAAGGTACCCCATTCCCCCTCAGCGCACACACAGAACCCATGCTACACCATTTCTCAATCTCTCATGCAAATGAGCTCTTGGAATACCTGCCTCTCTTTGTCTACTATGCTAATCAGCCAATAAGAGGAACTTTAAAAGGCAACAGAAAACTTTGCTGGGTGTGCACCCACCACCCAAGATTACCAGTCCTGAGACAATGCTGGATCCAGGGGTGGTGACTGGATTTCTTTGACTCTCTTTCTCTCCTTTCTTTTTCTTTCCTGTCCTTACGTGTCTTTCTTTTCTCTAGATTTGTAAGAGACCACATTGTTTATTATCCTTTTCCAAATTGAAGTTGTTTCTACCTCAAGTAAAACATTTTAACTGGTCATTTGGTGTTGTTTCACCTTGATTTAACCTGAGGGGATCACAGAAGCTTTATGACTCCCTGGGCTCCCAGTCCAGGTTGTAACATGCCCTTTTGAGTGACACCACCTGGCTCACTCAGCTGGTAAACTCACCTGAACAGATACCTGGGAAAATGGCTTTTTCCTGAGTGCACCAGCTACGCTGTGTTTGTGCACGGTAATGAGACTGAAAATTGGGGAGGTAAATGCCACTAAGTCACCTTCATGATCGTCTCACTGACAGATGTGCATTAGGAGAGAAGGCCTCAGCTCGCTGCCTCATATCTATTTTAAATTTAACTTATTTTCAATCTGAGACAGTGTATCTGGATCTTTTGTTGATACTATGCTCACTTTCAGCTTACTGCAAGAGTGTGCCACCTTCTCAGCTCCAAATGTTATCCAAAGGGATCAGGCAATGGATCTCAGAGAGGAACCTCTAGAACAAGTGCCCAAGCCACAGAAGGAAGAATATATCTACACAGAGTAGAAACTCTCTGTTTGTATGTGCAGATGAAAGTGGATGCAGGCATGTGACCTAGAAGCTGGAGAAACATTTCCTATGTATTTCTTAATCTCATTAATAGTTTCATGAGTAAAGAATCTCCAAAATCCAAAAGCCTTGTTTCAGCCTTACTCATTTCAGACTGTCACTTACCAGCTGACAGGTTTGAGCTCTGCAGATAGGATGATGGTCTGGGTGCAGTGCCAGGGGTCAGCTAAACAAATTGACCTTTGCTCCATCTTGTGCTCCATCGGCACAATCTCTGTTGCACAGACCTCTGATAATTATAACAGAATTGAGCACATGCTGGAGATATACTTACTGAGGCATTTTGGCTCTGGAGACCAGCCCCTTCCAGAACAGACTATTCGAACCCAGGAGTGTCCACTTGGGGTTGAATAACCATTAGCGCATTGGTAGTCAACATGCTGCCCAACCCTCATTGGAAAGTAATAGTTTTTGTGGTACTCCAGTGATCCACTTAACTTGCCATTTTCTATAGCTGGGTAGTCACACGGCTTCTCTTGAAACAGAATTTAACAGCAACAATATCAACACATACATGACAGAAAACTCAGGACACAATTAATTCAGATTCAGCTTCATCATCTGAGTGTTTTCTGAACCTGACAGAATCAGGACACCTTGGCAGATCCTAAGGAGTGCGGGAACAACTGCACTCTGCTTCTGGTGTCTTTGTCAGTGCTTATACCTATGTTGCCTACCTCCGATTTTATTGAAACCAACAAAAATCCAGTCAATATTCTCAGTCTCCAAAGGCTGATTCATGAGACCAAATGTAAGTATTTATTCTAAGGTGAGATGACACTGCCTTTTTAGAGTGTCTCAACTATATCTACTATACTGACCATGACGGGAGCCCAGACAGCTACCTTAGATAAATACACTGAACTGTGGACTCTTAAAACTGAGATGACTCCTGTCACCACTTTAATTTGTAACTTTTGGGATACTGCACCAAGAGCTCTTTCTAGCTCTTCTCATTTTTATTTTAAAACTATACTGTTTTTCTTTTGTTCTCTCAGTTCCTCAAAAGAACTGACCCTTTCCAGGGAAAGGTCAAGGATAGAAGGAGGAGATTCCCAGAAGCTTTCATTCAAGTTTACCCCCGGTGTCCTACTTAGTCATGGCAGGTAGGTTCCTCCCAAATTGCTCTGACGCAGAGACTACATGCTGGGGCAGGGGAGATCAGCCACTGGACAGACCATTCAATAATGACTGAAGTCATCTCAGAATGACACCTGAATTTTAGAACCCACACACGTATAGAGAAAAGATTAATACAGATATTAACAGTACCCTTTTTGGGAATAGTTCAAATCATCTTATCCAAAGGTTCATCTACAAGACTGATTTCATCAGGGTTTCTCTCACATTCTGTTTTCTAAGTTTTTCTTTTATTTCAGTGACCAAAGAGTGCTAGATTATGAAATTAATTGCTAATTTATTTATTTATTTGTTAATACTGTGCTTCCTGGGCAAAACTATCTTTGTAGTTATGGGAAGTTTAAGCCAAGAAAGAACACATCAACAAACAAGAATATCTTGTTTGGTTGACAGGTTATAATAGGTAGAATAAAACTGTGCTTGTTCATAACATACCAACATACAACTGCAAGTAAAAATCTAAAGCTGTGATAACCACGATGAAAGATACCTTCTAACCATTCCCTGTGGTTTGGATACTTTAACACTATGTCCTCTTGACTGCCATGCACCACAAGTCAGGTGCACCACAAACCTTCCTGACAGGGAGCTGACTGTAGCACATTCTAACATGTACTTTTGCAAATACAATAATAGATAATACCTGTGTTTATAAACATAACTTAAATGTATATTATACCGCTGGTTTTTTAGCTGATTTTTCCAAACTATCCAATTAAGCTTTACATCACCAAGAAACACAATGAATAAGCATCTCTCATTTCTCATGCTTCGTGAGTTTTTCTCATGACCTTTTTTTCATGGAGATATTTCAACAACTCTACACGTTGTGTCTTCGTTCATGAGAGCTACTTACGTACACAACCTGGAACAGGCACCCAGCCATCTCTGGTGCACTCAGCTGTGCTTTTGCCAGTCAATGTTTTAAAGTGATATCCAGTATTACACTGTACTGTGATTATATCACCTACTACGTAGTTGTCTTCTTGAGGTCTAAAGCTGCCATTGGGAATTATTGGAGGAGAGCATACAATTTCTAAATAAAAAGAGAAAAAAATGGATGCTAATTTGAAGAATATGTTTATATTTATTACATAAGTATATTGATAATACCTGCATAAAATTGTTAAAGATGTTTCTTAGGGCAACTAAAAGGTTACATTTCTCTCCCACTCCTAGAAATGTACAGTTCTGCAAGAGGAGAGTGACAGTTGTTACTGATGACATGCTAATTAGAAGATTAAAAGTTAATTGCAATGAGAATTGTTGGCGTAAGAACTTGAGGTGGTCAAACTGAATTTGACTAATCTCTTCCAGTAGGTCATTCCACAGCTGGAGCTCAAAATGACTTATACTGGGCTCGCTCACAGCTCTTCTGGGCTGCTTTATGGACACTGTCCCAAAGGAAGGCAGGTTCACCAGCAGGTCCTAAATGGAGAAATAACTACACTTGACTAGGAACTGATCATTCAAAGGCTGTGTGATTAAGGTTAGGGTCTTGCACTGATACTGGAAGTATTTCAACAACTGAGAAAGGACAAGAATTCTAAAAAGCTATTCTAAAAAGCTCACGATACCTTTATGCTCAGAAAAGCCAGACAAACATATTATTTGTAAATCAGAGCCTGTCTTTTGGGGTTTTTTGTATTCTACTTCCAGTTCAGAAAATACTACCAACACACTCAGGGCTGGGAGGGGATGACTAAAGGTTGGTCCTGCTGTGGAGTAAGGGTGGGCGAATCAGCTGTATGCATGTACTGCTGAATCATCTAGGTTCAGTGATAGGTCAAGTAGGATCCAGAATCACTTTCTGGGGTATCTGAATATGCCCCAAGTATCAGAGCCCAATATCAGTGTCTGGAAGAATATTTTATTTGACACGTCTCAAAAGCAGTATGTTGCTAAACTGTAGGCAATGCATATTAATTAGCATCATTACTAATATTGAAGCAGAAAGGTCAAGAATTGAGTGGGCACTAAAGACTGACTACTCTTTATTTCTAAAGGAGTCTTTCTGGAATTGGTCCCAGGAAGGTGGGTGGTACATAACATCCTACAACGTTGCCCTGTTGCCAACAATTTTTCCCAGTTTCAAGTTTTTGGCAATTTCTTGAAGACAATTCAAGGCACTAATGATTTCCCCCAAATTTACATCAAACTATTTCAACTGGGACAGAACATGCATATTTATGTTTGTGGGATTTGGAGATTTTAAATATAGTCTTTAAGTGCTGTAGTTGAATGAAACTAAAGCAAAATCCACGATCTAGAGGGCTGGGACTAGCCTCAGAAATTACAGATTTGTCAACTTAACTGCTCAGAAGGCATCTGGGAGTTAGAAGCAACAGGGAGTTTCTGCATTGTAAATATATTAATTGTAGAGATTCTCAGACAATTTCTGATGGGAAGTTTGGACACCATGGATAATGTGGTTGTGCAGTTACAGCTCTGATGACATGAAACAAATTGCTGTCTTCATCCCAGACGAAGGGTCATGGACAGTGGCAGGATTCATGCATACAATGTTACTTTGGTCTCTGTTTATACACCACTTCAGGTACATGGTTCTTGGGGTTAGGGAACTTCAAATCTGTTGTACACGATTCTTGACATAATGGCTGTATAAAAAGTACTATTATTTTCAGCTTTATATATAATCCAGCACTACAATTCCATTGTAAGTTTCAGTTTACACACTTATGGCCATCAATGGACTACTTATTCTTCTGAAATTGGACTACTTCACATTTGCTCAAACTCCTTTGGAAATGGCCATGTCAACTTCAGACTGTTCGTCCTACAACATTATTTTACTATTTCAGAAGAACTCTTGAAAGGCAGCTTACAAACTTAAGTCAGGATTTTAATTTGAAAGATACTTTTGTAATTCCAGTCATTTCTGAAAGGTTGCACAGTACACTATTTCTGACTGAACTTCCATCAGTGAAATAGGGATCATTTTTTAACTGTTCCTCTTTGGTTGGAACTGGTTGATCAGAACTAGTAGTCTGGAAATTTAAAGAATGGATATAATGACTAGCAACCAGGTGCTTAGTTTGCTCAAACTACAGTAAGACTCATCAGGACAAAATGCAGAGGTCAGTACAGTAGGTCAAATGTCTCAAATGTTCATAAAGGGTGAGATGTTGACTAATATTTTACTGAGTGGTTAGTCCTATGATTATAAATAGCAGAGTCTTGGCTATGGTGACACAGCATCTCAGCTACTGAATTCAGAAGACCTGAAGATGGATTAACTTGTATTTCCCCCTCAAAGAACTGCTTGTGATTCATAAGTATGTCATCAAGCTAAGATGATTAGCTTTCCCTAATTTTATTCATACTGCTGCAATTCATATGGTATCAAACAAATACTTCTTTACCCAGTCTTCCAACATACAGCACAGTCACTGACTTGTACCGGTTATGTTCATGTTAAACACACTTAAAAAGGTATCAAGACTTGTTGTGAAGAAAATAGGACTTCAAAAACTATACCACTTCTCTAAGAAGCTGGTTTCAAATGTTAATTTTCCCACGTCATTAAAAATGTCAGATACCTTTTGTAGTTTGACTTTCTTTGATATTAATACTTTTTTTCATGCTTTCTTAAATATTCTTTTTAGTGTCTGATTTTTCCACTCCTTAGATAAAACATTTTCACCATATTTTGTAGAAGGTAAAGAGATTCAGCTTTATACTTCCTATTTGTCCCAACTAGGATTTTTTTCTAACCCAAGAAATCTGTTTCCTATGTTCTCCCACTAATTAAGAATCATACCAAAAAAAAAGAATAAAATAACACCACCTGTTAATGGTGCGTGAAGTATTCTATCATCAGTCTCATTTATGCAGTGTACTGGAACAACTATTGCTTCATGGACCTGTTTAACTACACTCAGGTAACAAAACACTGAACTAACTGGTTTTGCTACTGCTCTCCATGAAAAACTCTTATCCAGTTGTTTGGTCTCTTTACCACTTAATCCTACCAGATCTTCATGGGATATTGGTCAGATGTGGATGGATTTCTTCTGTTATGAATAAACTAACTTTTGTCATTACTAATCTCTGAAATTACTTCAAAATACAACAAAAGCGCAAAATAACTTTAGGCAAGGCTAACCAGTGCAATAGGGGATTGGATTCCATCCTGATTCAGTACATTGTGCATCTGCTCTTTCACCGTGTCTGTATCCTTCATCACAGAAAAACTGTAGTTGTTCAGATTCCTTGTACAACCTCTTTGGAGAACGTATATATCCATGTGGAATTTTTGGCACATCACAGTTAATCTCTGAAATTGAGAAAGACAAAATCCATATAGTTTTGTTTATTTGCTAAGAGTAAGTGCCTATTGGAATAAAATTTAGGGGTTTTTTTTTCATTTGACTTCACAAAAACATTTGCATTTGGAAACTGTCTGAAATTTATTTGAGAACTCTTCAGTGACCTGATTGTGGGTGCCGGGTAGAAAGTATGGTGTAGCACAGCATCAATAGCAAACTGGTCCATGAGACAGATTTCAGGGCTTTGCTTTGGATTTTAATGGATCTCAGAATCAGCATATGAGGTACGGGACATTCTGTAATAAGAAACTAGGCTATCTGAAATTTAGGATTTCCATTTTTCAGAAAATTTCGTTTCATTGTAATCTCCAGCAAACCTAAAGCTCTCTCATAGCCAGTAGACAATTAGTTAAATCATGGTATCAACAGGAAAAAAAGAATTAAACTGTCTGGAAAAATGACACTAGAATGCTTAACGATCTATAAAAGAACTTCAGCATCCCCAGCTCCTTGACAAACCCAATAAAACCACTGAGATCTTGCAGTTTCCAAAAACTGCATTCATACAGCCAGAAAATATTCAAGGCTTTGCTTCCTAGGCCACAGAGCCGGCCACCAAAGAGTTCTCTAGGATTCCTTTGCTGGATTTACTTTGTATTTAGGATGAAATATAGCTCAGTGGAATTGTCATTGTTTAATAAAATTCACTATATTCTGCAAATGTTACAAGCACATGTGTTTAATCCCACTTTATGCTGTTCAAAGTATAATAAATGGGGGTTTCAAAGCAGCAAAATGCAGCCCTGAAATTGTGAACAAACCATACATGTATCTGACATCCTGACATATGTACTCTGCTCTTCTAAATGCATACTTCCCAATCAGATAACATATAAATAATCTAAGAAATTTGATGGACTGAATATTTAACAGTAACTGTTACCATAAGCGTCCTGGGATTCATTCTTACATACTGGCAATCCAATCCCATCCAATCTCTATTTGCAAAATAGAAAAATAATCCCATCTGCCAGTACAAACTGCAGGTGGGGCAGGGTGGGGTCGACTAGCTGAAAAGTAGTTTTGCAAAAAAACCTGGGCAGTCCTGATGGACAAGTTGAACAGCAGCCAGCAATGTGCATTTGCAGCAAACCATTAAAACAGCATCCTGGGCTCCACTGGGAAGAGTGCTGCCAGCAGGTCAAAAGAGGTGATCCTTCCCCTCTGCTCAGCACTGGTGAGACCACATCTGGAATGCTGTGTCTAGGTCTGAGCTCCCCAGTACAGGGAAGACATGGACATACTGGAGCAGGTTCAGTGAAGGGACATGAAGAGAACTAAGGAATTGGAAAAGCTGACAGATAAAAAGAGGCTTGAGAATCTAGAGAAAAGAAGGCTTGGTGTGGAGGGAGGATCTTATTCGTATGTACAAATTCCTGACTGTGGTGTCACTGGCACCCAGTGACAAGATGAGAAGCAATAGGCACAAATTGAAGTACAGGAAATGCCACTTAAACGTAAGAAAAAACATTTTTACTTAAGAGTGGTCAAACACTGGAACGGGTTAGAGAGGCTGTGGAGTCTCCATCCTTGGAGATGTTCGAAAGACAACTGGACATGGTCTTGAGCAACTTGACCTAGCTGACTGCTTTGAGGGATCTTCAAAGATCCCTTCCAACCTCACCTATTCTGTGATGCTGTGGTTCTGTAAAAACTAAACATGAATTAACCTTCTAAGTTGTCAGAACACATTAGTCTGAAGAAAGAAAAATCCATCATGATTTCTTATATTTTATATACCCTAAGAACACGAGTGTATTAAAATCATACTTGTTTTTTAAACCTGGTTCACATAGATTCAAAATTGTTTGTAATTACTGTGGTTAAATCAACACTGAAGTGTAGACATACCAAAGCTAGTTTCAAAGAAATTGACTGCAGACTGGCAAAACATACAGCTTGTAGTGAAAATGTGGGACAAACAGATGGTCCATTATGACTATATTAGCATCCAGTATTCTCCGATTTCTCTTTCTTACCCTACTTCTTCTGCATATATGCAATGGAGATTGTTTACAGACAAACTCTGCTTAACTGCTGTGGAATAAAGTAAAAGCTTTGTAGTTTCCCATATGGTAACCAGTCCTTAGAAGCCTGTGAGAATAAAGCTTCTTAATTACAGATAATAAATAGTGTCCTTTTTACCTTGGCACTGAGGTACATCATTATTCCATTTTCCATTAGAAGAGCAAATTATTTCTTTAGATCCAACAAGCCTGTGTTTTGCATTACATTCAAAATTTACAACCTGGCCAAAGGAATATTCTCGACCTAGCTCAAATGCACCAGTTGTAATTATTCTTCCATTTTCTGGTGCTTGTACAGGTAAACACTTTGCCACTGGAAAACAAAATAAAACAAAAGGAATGAAAAAAAGCAGTCATTCTGAGGTCTATTCTGTAAAATAAATTTTCAAACAAAAATGTCAAAATACAGAAAACTCACTGTAATTTCCTTATACATTTTAAAAATATACACTTTTGTTATGTATTCAGATACCATTTGCAACAGATGATATAATATGAAACCCTTAGCAAAAAGACAGACTGACATAGGAGGAAGCTTGTGGACTGGCTCTCATCATCCTCTTCTCTGCCCTTGAAGGCTAAAGACCCATTCAGAGGTCCCTTCCAAACTCACCTACAATACTGACCATGATACACTAGATATTAGGAAGCATTTCTTTACAGAACGTGTTGTTAGGCGTTGGAATGGGCTGCCCAGGGAGGTGGTGGAGTCCGCATATCTGGAGAGGTTTAAGAGACGGGTCGACATAGTGCTAAGGGATATGGTGTAGTTGAGAACTGTCAGTGTTAGGTTAATGGTTGGACTAGATGATCTTCAAGGTCTTTTCTAACCTAGATGATTCTGTGATTCTATTTTAGAAATTGGAGTACAGATTCCTCAGGATTTTTAGAGTAGATGGCCTGAGTTATGCCGTATCATTTATACCTCTATTACAGGAAGAAGCATAAAAATTAAGAAACCCAAAGATATCTACTACTACAACTAAATAATAATATTTTTTTTGTCACCAGAATACTATTAAAGGCCCCCAGTCAAATCTGTGACTCCATTCTGCAATATACTAAACAAACAAACACAGAACTCTTTGGGAGGACCAACAATGAGGAACCCTGCACCACACATCTTAGCCAAGCACAAAAGAGTACGTTCACAAGAAGGGGAGAGAAACAGGTAACAGCAGGACTTATTTTTCCTCTTAAAGAGAGGTATCTACAATTGATCAGATGTGCTATGCATCTGAAATGCAAATTTTTCCCTTTGGTTTAAGTAAAAAGGGATAAAATGTCCAACATCATGCACCTTTATTTACAGTTACTTCCCCTCTGCACTAGATTTACACACCCCCTTACCGTCAGCAAGTGTATTTGTGCTGGGAAAGCCAATTGCCCTTTGAATAAATAGTGTCTGATTGTACAGGCAAATGCACGTGAACAACTGCAAAATTACACACAAGACGTATTTGATAGATCAAAATTATTCAGGTATGGTGCATATTTACCAGTGATACAGGAAGGAAACTCGATATGCCCATTAACACACTGCTTGATAGAAGAGGCTGAGAGTTTAAATCCTGTCATGCATTTGAAGTTTTGCCACTGACCACTTTGAATCAAAAATGTGCGCCTTTGTCCATTGGAGAGAAGTAGGTTTTGGGCTTCCAGTTGCTGTTTTGTAATGGTACATGGTGCTAGGGGAAAGACGAAAAATTAAAAATTAAAAACTTTACTGACTTTGCAAACAGCGGTGATGGTCTCAAGAGGTACTGACTTCAGGAGACAGTAGTCCTTGACATAATTAATGAAATCCGAGGGAGCAAGTCTAATTTTATCCCTGTTGTGTTTCCAATACCTAGGATTAAAAATGAACTTTGAAAGACTTCTAACAAAGAGCTCCAAGGAGGAAACTGAGACAGCAAAGCAGCTTACGACAGCAGCGCTCCCCCCGCATATGAGAGACAGTTAGGAAACTACATGAAAGGATGTCTTCACAAACATGATCATTGCGGGAAAGGGGCCGACACCACTGTCAGTACCATACCTACTGTGCAAGTTCCTGGAAGTACAGGCAAAATGTTTAACTGCTTGTAACCTTCCGGACAGCTCCAAAATTCTCACAATAAAAACCATAACTGAGGGTAAAAGATTTTGGGACACTAAAGCCCAAGATCCACAAGTTAAGAAGTACTGAATCCAGGGAGTAATTTTGGTCTGTTACAGACTTGGTAATCAAGCAACAAATGTAAACCTAATTCTGAAACTCCTACTCCAAGAACAATTAGAATTGTCTAAAAGTACAAAGTCAATCAGCAATAAAAGTTACACTTACCCAAACATTGTGGTGGTCCAGGCACCCAGATTTTTTCATGGCATGTTACCCATTCGGATCCTGATAACGTGTATCCAGGGTTGCACATGTACTGCACTCTGTCATTTTCCTCATATCCTGATTTATTCCCACTAACAACATCTCCAAAGTCAATGAGAGGTGGGTCTTCACAGGCTGCTCCTGTAGAAGCTGTGCACAAATTCTTGTTATTTGTCTGCACATTGACTTTTTCTTCTTGTCCCGATTTATCCCTACTAGCAATTTCTTCAAAAATCAATGATGGGCGGGTGCTTGCATGCTATCCCAGCAGAAACCATGCACAAGTTCTTGTTAATTGCTAGATACAGGACAGTACTGACAGCTGCAAATAATGGCACTACGCAGGACTTAATATTCTGATGGCCTACATCCCTTCATCTGGGAAAATACAGTACTAATAAACAGCACTATCTCCTTGTTCTAAGAAATTGTTGTCTTTACTATTTTCACAGTCTTTGCATTGAAAAAACTAAACTGAAAACATTTTAATTGAAAATATTAATAAACTTCTGAATTTCTCAGAGTACAGTTGCTGTTTTCCAGAACTGAAATAAAGTTTCCAGAAGTGGAATAAAATTTTACACATGCAGTCATGATTCTCAAATTTCTTTAATTCTACAAATAAATCCATTTGTCACAGCTTCCTAAAATTAGTTCCACCATTTTAAAATGGAAGAAGTCGGATCATTTTTTGAAAGTATAAGGTATATATAAGAAAGCACTTTTAAAGGCAGAGGGAGGAGAATGACCCCGATATGATGAACAGATTTAAATGGATTAATCATGGAGTTTAAAACTGGTTATTTTAATAAAGGTGTATATTCAGTGAAGATCTCCTTCAGGCAGCAAGTTTTTCTTATCATACAACTTCTTGAAATAACAAAGTACCTGTATTTTTAAAGAGTTGTATAATCTATTACAACCAAACCAGTATTCTGTATTTTTAATTGTACGTATTCAGAATAACAGTAGTTAAATTGAAATACAAAGGAATTTATATGGTTTAATGTATTTTAAGTGAGTTACGTCTTCTAATATGCTAGGTTCTTTATGATAGTCTTTAAGTTCAGGCACAAGGCAAAGAAGCAAGCTCATACAAGAAAATACAAAGCAAATCTTCTCAAATGCATTGTTCTAAATTACAACTCTGATTCTAAACTTCTGAAGGGAATTTGGTAAAAAGTAAACTGTACGGTTGAGGGGTTTTTTAAGTTCATTTTTCTTGATTGCCACCAGCTACATCACTTAAAAACGTAGTTTTCCATTTAATAACTTACCTCTACATGTAGTACAGCCCATCCACAGCAGAACCACTATGGTGTGGCTCAGCAGTGTCATTTCCAAGCTTTAGAAGTTAAATGTCCTCTGCAACAGAGCTGCTGTTTTCTGTACTCCAAACTGCATGTACTCCTATTCACTCCCAGGATTCCTAGGGCTGTCCTTTCAATCTCCTCCTCTACTTTTCTTGCAACACAGCAGTTAATCTGTACAGATAAATTATGCAGTCGTTGCAAAAAAGCTTCAATAGTTTTTTCACAAAAGTTTTCAGACTGAACTGTAACACAGAAGCATTATGAAACCCATAACCAAAAACTCACGATGTGTTTATAATACACAATATAGTGCACTTAGCTTTTCAAACTTAAAATTTTGTAATGGGCAAAGCCACCTTATATCTGGAGACCATAATTTATTATAAGTCTGCTTAAAATCCTAACAGCCTAATACAAATACTAAGTTATTGTTAGTCCACTTCCAACAATGCTAACATTCATAGTCCAAATTAATGCAAGATAGCCTCAGTAATGCAAACTTTTTTAAATAAAGTGTTTTACAGAAAAACCTGTCCTGTACCTAACCACTTCCTCTGGTGCTATGCTCATCCTTCCTTGGCTCCTCTGGTTGACAGCACCAGGGGAATGCCACAGTGAACCATTAGTGTACAATGGTTTTTGTTGGGAAGAGCTCAATGCAAATAGCAGGAGTCCCTTCCTCCTAAGTACTGAGGTCTCCTTGTGTTTACATGTATGTATTTTCTTAATACCGTCTCCTTTTTTGGATCCCAGTTGTTCAGTGTCTCTGTTCATCAAAATTGGGTCTACCTGGACAAGACCAAGTTGCACTTCTGCTGGGGCCGCTGCTTGGCCACTGTGGCTTGTTTTTAGTCTTTGACCTCTGTTCATCCTTGTCTCATCCCACATTCTCCTTTTCCACACCACATTTTAGTCTGGAGTCATAGATAGCTCAATAACTGTTTGTTACCGGTAGGAATTAGAGCTAAACTAAAAAACATTTAGGCAGCCAATGGGGTGATTGCTAAACAACTGCTATCTCAGCTAAACAAGCCACAATCAGCTCAAGACAAACCCAGCCAAGCCTAGAGATCCTGCTCTTTTATTAGCAATGGCAAAAATCATATTTATTGGGCTACACCAGCAGGACAACTTTGACTGAATGGAGCTCCATCCTCACATGACAATACGAAGATTATTTTCAAGACCATTTTCTGTGGAATTTCTTACACAGTCTTCTGGTTTAGGACATCCTCATTTTTTTCTTCCAATGCACTTGCTGCTAGGAACTGTTGTGGGTTAACTAACCCATAGGATTAACTAACATAGCAATTGACTTTGAGTTGTTTTTTCTCCCTTCAAAAACACACATGGCATTGTTTTGTTTACTGAGTAACACCCATCTGAGGACCAACAGATATTGCTATTACTATACACACTAAATTAATTTCATCGTTATTGATATGCCACTTCATACAATCGTCAGAATTTCAAAACACTTTGCGGAAAAGCATTCTTCTAAAAGTTGACAAAAGTCTCAGTAACAAATATCCAATATTAACAGCTATATTAACCATTTTTTAAGGAACCAAGCACATTCCTTAGACAAAACCAGGAATATAAACATGCCACTAATATTTCTAGGGGGAGGTATTATTTATTTGTATTTTAGATTGTTACATACTAGTCCAACATGACCATAAGCAGTAACTGTCATTTATGGAGTCCTGGCAGGTTTGCAATATAAAACAATGAACCCCACAAACAGTATATAACAAAGCTTTCTGGATTTCACTCTGAGCCCAGTCTTTCTGGCTCACTTCTTCCTCACCTTCTAATCCTTCTGTGCTTCAGAAAGACTGGTCTCTCTCTCAGGAATTTTTCCTTTTAGTATAGCACTAAGAAGAACAAAAAAGGTCAAGTAAAATAGAATTAATTTCCACCTTATCTGCCACCATTCCTGCCCCTTTTCATAGGTCATTAACTTTAATCATTAACTTTTGGCCTCATTTGTAACTCAGTCACTGGAAAACACTCTAAATAGCAATTGCGGATCAGGCAACCATTTCCAATAAGTCAGCTCCAAAAGGGTTGCATAATTTCTATTACAGGACATCTAGATTTCTTTATTTCTTCCTTTCTCAGAAAAAGGAACTTCATTTACTGCCAATCAAATCAGAATAGGGTAATGAGAAATAAAACAAATCTTAAAACACCTTCCCCCCCACCCCTCCCTTCTTCCCGGGCTCAACTTTGCTCCCGATTTCTCTGCCTCCTCTCCCACAGCAGTGCAGGGGGCAGGGGAGGGGGGTTTTGGTCAGTTTGTCACCTGTTGTCTCTGCTGCTCCCTCCTCCTCAAGGGAAGGGCTCTCACACTCTTCCCCTGCTCCGGCGTGGGGTCCCTCCCACAGGAGACAGTCCTCCACGAACTTCTCCAAAATGGGTCCTTCCCACAGGGCTGCAGTTCTTCACAAACTGCTCCAGAGTAGGTCCCTCCCACGGGATGCCATCCTTCAGGAACAGACTGCTCCAGCACGGGTCCCCCATGGGGTCACAAGTCCTGCCAGCAAACCTGTTCCAGCGTGGACTCCTCTCTCCACAGGTCCACAGGTCCTGCCAGGAACTTGCTCTAGTGTGGGCTTCCCACAGGGTCCCAGCCTCCTTTGGTGCTCACCCACCTGCTCCTCCACATGGCATGGGCTCCTCCTCAGGCTGCAGGTGGAGATCTGTTACCCCGTTACCTCCATGGGTGCAGGGCACAGCTGCCTCACCAGGGTCTGCACCACGGGCTGCAGGGGAACCTCTGCTCTGGCACCTGAAGCACTTCCTCCTCCTACTTCTTCACTGTCCTTGGTGTCTGCAGAGTCCTTTCTCTCACATGTTCTCACTCCTCTCTCTGGGTGCAGTTGCCCTCCCACAGTTTTTTTAACCCTTTCCTAAATCTGTTATCCCAGAGGTGCTACCACCATCGCTGATGGCCTTGGCCAGCGGTGGGTCCCTCTTGGAGCTGGTTGGCATTGGCTCTGTTGGACATGGGGGAAGCTTCTAGCAGCTTCTCACAAAAGCCACCCCTGTAGCCCCCCCAGTACCAAAACCTGCCACAGAAACCCAATACTCTTGGTTAAAACGTGCCAGTCTGAATCAGCACACACAGCACTCAAAGTTTTGACTGTTACGGGAATTCCCCTGATTTGTGAGTTTATATCCAGACAAAAGTCAGTTTCCTCAATTATATACCATGGACACTGAGAACTTAACTGGAAAACAGAAATTACAATCTATGAATAAATCTGAGTGCCTTTTCAGCTGATGTTTGCAAAACAATGCATAAATGCAAGTTTGTTAGCAAGAGGAAAGGCCTCTCTGTCATTATAGAACAATGATTTTAAACTGAAAGAGGGTGGATTTAGGCTGGATATAAGGAAGAAATTTTTTACAATGAGGGTGGTGAGGCACTGGCACAGGTTGCCCAGAGAAGCTGTGGCTGCCCCCTCCCTGGCAGTGTTCAAGGCCAGGTTGGACGGGGCTTTGAGCAACCTGGTCTAGTGGAAGGTGTCCCTGCCCATGGCAGGGGGATTGGAACTAGATGAGCTTTAAGGTCCCTTCCAACCCAAACCATTCTATGATTTTGTGATTTGGACATCTGTATTTCTGTGAGATCAGGGAAAATAATATTGTCAGATAAAATGCTGGCCAAAGGAGAGACCTACGAGGTAGGCTTGGCTTGCATTATGATCTGGAAATCTAATTGCTAATTCTGTTACCACAGAAGAAGAGATAACTTAAATAGCCTTTTTTTTTTTTTTTTACCCTCTGCTTATTTGACATGCATCCTCGCTAGACACAGAGACACACAACACTAAGCTAGAACAAATTTCAAAGAGTGCAAATGCTTTTGTGGCCGAAGGGTGCCTTCCCTATGAATGTTACGTCCCCAGCACTGCATCCATCATTGCCACAGCAAAATGGCTGTGGTAGTTCTCAATGAAGGTGACCAACCCTCTGAGGTGCTTTCATGCCTGCCCCCACTTCCTATAGGTATATGCATAATGCTGGATATTTGTCTGTGACAGAATGTGGTGGATTACAGAAATGAAGACAGCATCTTGTTGATGAACACTGAAACAAAGAAAGCATCGAGTACTTCAGTGTCATGTGGGGTGGCTGTCACTGAATCACCTACCCCACTGAGTGACAGGTCAGATTTTTCTTCTTTACTGCTTTAATGCTAGTGTAGTAATAGAATATCTTCTTCTGACCCTTGATGTCCCTTGCAAGTGTCACTCTAGGTGAACTTCACCTTTCCTAACACTGTCCATACATGCCAAATCAATGCCACAGACAGGTCCCCTTGTAGACTGGTTTTGCCTCACTCTCCTGATCACAATGATTTCTTTTCTGCTTCAGAGATCTATGTGAAGTGCCTGATTAGTCAAGCCAGAGTTCTGGTAAATGTGTTTTTCCTCCTGAGCACCAGAATTGAGTATTCTTGTGCTTGGGAGATTCTGTCCTTCAAGACCTGTAAGATTTTCTGGACTCCCCTATCACTCCCGACGGGAGAGATGGAAATGCGGACAACCAGATTGATTAAGCAATGCCAATTTTATTATGGTGGAGCAAGCCTTTTATAATGCAGGTGAGAATCACATGATATAATCACATGGTATAATTCTTTCTGATTGGACAGTTAGCTTTGCACATGCTCCTTAAACTGTCTTCTGATTGGATGAGAACTGCCACGTCGACATTGTACAAACTTCTTCCTCCACCCAAAACCACACCCTGAAGTTGTTTAACTTCCTGGGTTCTTCCTCATATTCCAGGGTCATTTTGTCACATCCTTGACGACGCTGAGGCTTTACCAGCCTTGCTCATATACAGGATTGCTCACACGCCCATTTCCCCGCAAGAAATTCTTACAAATCCCCACAACTCCCCAGTAATCCCATCTACTAGTTTCCCAAGTAAGCCAAAATCTGCTCTCCTAAGGTGCATGGTTTGTACTCTGCTACATGCTTTTCTCTTTCCTGTTGGAATCATGAACTCCATTAGTACACGCTCTCCACACCTAAGGTTGCCGTTGATTTCCACAACCCCAGACAGTTCTTCCTTGTTAGTGAAGAGCAGACAGAGCTGTGCACTGCACAGGTTGGCCCATCCAGGACCTGGACCAGGCAGTCATCCTCACCTCCATCCAGAAATCCCCATTACTTGCATGACAACACCTTGCCCTCAAGATGAGGCTCAAGTCCCCCATAAGAACTGGGTCTGTGATCTAGAGACTTCCTGGAGTCGCTTAAAGGAGACTCCGCTCGCTCGCTCGCTCATCCTGATCAGGCGGTCAGGACACTCACCTCTGCCATGACCCCAGGGTAGTTTCCAGGCAAGTGCATGGAGAAGAAGCTAGGAGCAGACAAGGCCAAACACACGCCGCTTGTTGATGATCAAAATACCTGCGGGCTTTAATTCTTGTCTCAGAATGCCACCAAAGCCAGCCTATTTCGGGACACAATTGTTAATAAAAGTAACAGTGAGATCAATGTAGAATGGATAAAATGCAAGCACAACCATTCAGATGGAGAAAGTGTAAACACATTTACAAAATGTAAATACATTTACAAAAATGGATAAAATGTAAACACAAGCAGCCAATAATAAAAAGAAAAAACAGTAACAAATTCCCAGACAGGACGTTGGCTAAGCTGCAAACAAAGCACAGAAAAATGGGAAATGTCAGGAAAAAC
Organism: Strix uralensis; assembly: GCF_047716275.1. Classification (NCBI taxonomy): domain Eukaryota; kingdom Metazoa; phylum Chordata; class Aves; order Strigiformes; family Strigidae; genus Strix; species Strix uralensis. Next base: position 25,981,804 of record NC_133979.1, on the reverse strand, counting down.
TGAGCTCCAATCACTGGTCGGTTGAGGGATCTTTCATTTCCACAGCTGGGCTCCTTCATGCCACTTCCATTTATTAATATCTCCCTGCAGTGCAAATAGAAACAAAGGGAAAATGTGTGAAGACCAAGCATGACACGGCAGTGGTTCCTCAGAGCAGTGCACAGGCAATTTCAGCAAAGCTGCCTCCTACAGCCCCCACCGTATCCTCGACACCGAGCACTTACGTTCACATGTAGGATAATTAATCTCTCCATCCACGCACTCTGGTCTGAATTTCTCAGGGTGTGAAACTTGCCGGTACCACCATTTGCATTCAAAGAGAATAGTATCCCCAGTCTGATAGGTGTAAGTGCTCGACCAGCTTGATGACTGTAGCTGAATGTTGTTCCTTTCCATAATAGGCTTAAGCACTGTACAGTTCTCTGCAAAAAGTACTTTCATTATTTGGCGGTAGACCTCCCACTGGACAACTGATGCTCTGAAACAGGACCAGCTGAGAGCCCCTGAGAGGCCTTTCCCCAGCTGCCTTTCCAGCTCAGGTACGGCAGTCAATGGCTTCCTGGGGACACTGCCCCTCACCACCTGCAGCATAAGGATGCTCCCACATGCCCTGGCTCCTCCCCAGGCGCTCCCCCAGAAAAACTATAGGCTTCCCCTCCCAACACAGGGGCTAAGCTGTGGCCAAAGTGGAGATGACTTACTTCCTGGCTTGCACTGTGGATATTCTAACGTTCCATTCATACACTGTGCTCTGAAAGGGGGAGATTCAGGGTCCGCCATATATCCTCTTTTGCACCGAAATTCAATAAAGTCACCCGATCTGGTATACAGCTTTCTTGCAGCGACCCATTTCAGCTCAATATTGTTTCTGCCCATGTCTTCTTCAGATACTGTACAGGCCGCTTGAAAAAGGCAAGAGAAGAGTGTCATCACTTTATACAGACTCAACACAGGTCAATTTTTTCCCCTAGAGCCTACAAATCCTCGCAGATTTTCCCCGAGAGCCTACAGAACCTTCTTTGCATCAAAACCCAGTTCCAGCTATTTGCTCTGACCCTCTGTTATTTCTGACAGGAAAGACAAGCTAAAGGGAAAGAAGACCATGGCTGAGACCCCAGGCACCCACGCAGAGCTATGGAGAAGCCTTTTCACGCTGACAGTCACACAGGGCAATTCACAGGTGGGGAAGTCAGCAGGCACCAACGCACTTCCCCGTGTCTTTTTTGAGATTCGTCCTTCCCTTCTGCTCAGCACTTCTCCCAATTTGTTTCCTCACGGCCATGTCACGGATGCAGACCCAGAGTTCCCCAGCACTGCCACGTGCTCAGACCCATCCTCCCCACTCACAGCCTGCTGACCACAGCAGCGTCCCTAACTTGGGAGCACTCGGGAGCCTGGCACAGCGATGGAGATCCCCTCACACCACGGGCTTCAGACAAACTCCCCCCCTCCCAAAGCCACTGTGGTGGCGAGAGACTGCAGGCAGCAGAGGGGACTACACGAGCGAACTTCAGGAAGAAACTCCTCCTGGACACAAGAAGGACTTGTTGCTCTTCTGCCCTGATGGCATTGCAGCCCCAGCACAAGTGCTGCTGCACAAGCAATGACCTCAGGAGCTGAGAAAAAGACAACAGGAGCAGTCACACAGTGTTTGGCCACACAGCACGTGCTTCAACCTACCGAGGCAAACTGGGGGGCTTGTCCACTGCCCATCAGTACAGGTGATACGCCGAGATCCTTCCAGGACATAGAGACTTGGGCATCTGTATTCCAGAATGGAACCTTGTGGATATTCTTGCATGGGGAAGGAAAGAAGCTCTCCATTTTCAATAACTGGAGGTGGGCCACATTTCCCGCCTTTCCCTGGAAGAAAATTCCCAATCAGAGAGAAAGCCACGAGAGTTTAATTGCAGCGGAGGCCTGGCTACAAATACTACTGGACAGTATGTTGGCACTACTCTGAGAGACGCGGAGGAAAGCAGAGAGAAAACCAAATACCCGGCAGGTGAAAAAGAGCAAGAGTTTCTCATTTCTCCAGTGCGGGACTCACAAGTGCCAGTTCACCCCGTTTGTCCACAGCTGAAGCGCTTGCAGCTGTCTGCAGCACTTCCTCTCATCCTGCATAACGGTGTAGCGTTTGTCACAGCTCTTTCTGCAGAAGCGCCTGACACCCACCTCCTCCCTCCACTGCCTGAGCAGTGACCAAAGCGGATCTGACTGCAAACAGTGACAACTGTCACCCAACTGCACCACTGTGATCACTGATGGGATAATAGCCCCTGGGCTCTGTGCGCCTCTTACAGCGCTGAGGAGCTCACACATGCCAATCCTGAAGCGCTGCTGCCTCACGGATTTTTATACCTATTCAAGCACCACACTGCCCCCAAGTCTGGCCTTCCAACGGACCTTGCGCTGGGAAATCTTCAGAGAAGACCCAGATCCCTTGGTACCAGCAGTGAGCCTCTCTGCACTTGGCATTGCGTTCTGGAGCCACAATATGGAGCCTGGCCTTAAGTCATCTGCTGTTTCTGCACCCCCTTCAGGCTCCCAGCTGGGTGCTGGCTGAGTGAAATGTTGCTGCATTGGTCCCTGTGCTGAAACTTTCTGTATGCCTTGTGAAGACAAATGAGATTATTCAGTGCGCTCATGAAACCCTAGGAGGCACCAACACAGTACCTAGGTATTGGCTCACACAGCACATTCTACCCTCAGCTGATTTAACAGCTGATTTGACTCCACGGCATTCAGTATAGCAATGCATCATCTGCACTATCTGGATGTCAACTAGCAGGGAAGCTGTGGGCTCTGTTCTTGAACAGTGACAACAAAATCTCTTGCTCTCTTCTCATCAGCCAGGCACAGAAGGTAGATTCCAAGAAGTCCAAGGGCTGCGTCTCAAAATTAGACTGGGCCAGCAACTGCTCTTAGCCTCAGGGTGGTTCTCCTGATGTGGCCCTGTAAGGAACTGAAGGAATTGATGCCTCAAACGTTCATCGACACAGAAAACCTCAAGGACAAATTGTGGCCTTTGTGATTAGTCGGAGGAATGAATTATCTGCCTAGGGAGGCACAGAGTGTATCGAAGGGTGCACGGCTCTGCTCCCTTGCAGTTTTATAGCCAAATTCCTTAGATAAACCTCGAAGGGAGGAGACGTAGACTGAGGAAAACCATACGTCTGGGTTAATGCCTACACCTTAGTTTAAGACTATAGTCTTGAAGAAGAGCTAAAAGATTGATAAGAGAGATCAACAACCAACACCAGATGGAGTTAACGACTGGATAATGGCCCAAGCAGCAAAAACTGAGGAAAAGATAAAGGTGATAGGGGGAGATCATGATCACCAAGTCAACTGGACAAAAGGGTTAAGGTACCCCATTCCCCTTCAGCGCACACACAGAACCCATGCTACACCATTTCTCAATCTCTCATGCAAATGAGCTCTTGGAATACCTGCCTCTCTTTGTCTAGTATGCTAATCAGCCAATAAGAGGAACTTTAAAAGGCAACAGAAAACTTTGCTGGGTGTGCACCCACCACCCAAGATTACCAGTCCTGAGACAATGCTGGATCCAGGGGTGGTGACTGGATTTCTTTGACTCTCTTTCTCTCCTTTCTTTTTCTATCCTGTCCTTACGTGTCTTTCTTTTCTCTAGATTTGTAAGAGACCACATTGTTTATTATCCTTTTCCAAATTGAAGTTGTTTCTACCTCAAGTAAAACATTTTAACTGGTCATCTGGTGTTGTTTCACCTTGATTTAACCTGAGGGGATCACAGAAGCTTTATGACTCCCTGGGCTCCCAGTCCAGGTTGTAACATGCCTTTTTGAGTGACACCACCTGGCTCACTCAGCTGGTAAACTCACCTGAACAGATACCTGGGAAAATGGCTTTTTCCTGAGTGCACCAGCTACGCTGTGTTTGTGCACAGTAATGAGACTGAAATTTGGAGAGGTAAATGCCACTAAGTCACCTTCATGATAGTCTCACTGACAGATGTGTGTTAGGAGAGAAGGCCTCAGTTCGCTGCCTCATATCTATTTTAAATTTAACTTATTTTAAATGTAAGTCAGTGTATCTGGATCTTCTGTTGATACTAGGCAGGAGAACTGGGAGTAAGTTTGGGCATAGGCACCTTGTATCAGGTAAGAATCACTGGGGAGGTCAGTGATTACCATCTCCCCCTTGCTACAGAGTTCCAAAAAGATAACTCACCTAGAAGAAAATAGATATTTTCCCACGGTACTGACTTCCTTTATGTTTTCTGTATTTCTTGGAGCCCCAGAAAGGTTAATCTCTGGAGGATCAGTTCTCTGCTTAAATCTCCCTCTGCCCCGTAAGGAAACTCTACCAATCTAGATGTCAAAAATCTGAGTACATAGGACATCATGTCTGCTCCGGTGACAATGATAGGGAGTTCTGAAGCCTTTATGCTACTCACTGATGCACTTTGGAGGTGGAGTCCAGCCATTCTCTTGACACTGTATCTCTCCTGTTTCTTGTCCTTCTGGAGTTACAAAGCCAGTACGACAACGATAGGTGACCTTCTCCTGTAAATGAAATGTTGTCTCTCTCAAGGTGAAATAACCATTGTCAAAATTGATATACTGGCATTTTTCTGAAAGAGATAGACAGAATTTACTCCAAGTAAAACACTGCTAAACTACATGCTTATAATACACAGAAGAAGAAGGACAAATGAAGCAGCAGCGGGATTTAGAACATTTTTAAGAGCACATGAATTTCTGCTTCTGCATTGAGCTTTCTTCCTGGGGGGACAACTGGAAAGTGAACAGTCAAAGTTCACAGTTACCAACTCGTGCAGCACAAACAGGGATGGACAGGAGTTTGATTTGCAGCAGTCCTGCAAGTTTCCAAAACTGTATGTCCATATCTGGTCTTCACTAGAAATGAAATTCATGTTGGGCATGCACAGCACTGTGCATGCATAAAGAGGACCTTCTGTCCATATTGCACACCATGGTGACCCAGAGTGCACATACTGCAGGGCTAAAGCAAATTTGTAGCAAAGGACCCCTTCTTGCACACTAAAACACTAGTGCAGACAGACCCAATACTGCAACTGATTTCACATCACTTGGAATACATTGTTTAAGCCAGTCTAAATGGATGGAAATCAGTAGTCTTGGTTGGATGTTATGGTCTTCTATTCTGAAAGAAAACTTCCATAGTATACTAAATGCTTTACTAATAGATCGTTCTGTGAAGGAGTTTCTCCATTTTTAGAAATTAACACTACAACAAAGAGCAATATTTGCACATTACAGAGTCAAGTAAATAAAGCTATGAAAAAAAAAATTGAGGATGTATTTGAATGTTGGGAGCAGAATTAATGATACTTTAGTGCAACAGCTTCAGAAGTTTAAATTTCACTTCAAATGTTTTGGTGTTTATACCAGTGATAACCATAATTGCCTAATACTAGGAATCATAAAATTTTATTTTGCTTGCTTATTGCTATGTCAAAATCTCAGTGGGTGGTTGTCCAAAACATTCTATGGTTGATGTCTCTATCAGGGTGGAATTGTTTCCTAAAAAAATATTTTTATAGTCCAAGAAAAGTTAGGTTGAATTATTTCTTTTGTCCATATGAAAGCATTATCTAAAGTATTTAAAGTTCCTGTGAGACATTCTAGCAATTTCAGGCTTGGTGCAAGTCAGGAACAAAAGCTGGAAACAGTTAGGAGAGGTAACCTTGCTATTCCTCCCCCCTTCCAGTATGATGCCAACTGGAAAGGAAGAAAGAGAAACAAGGACCAGGTGGCATAGTGAGAGGCTGAAAGGAGACAAATAAAAGGCTGCGCAAGGGGAAGGATTACTAATTATTATATTACTGCACAGCTATGTTATAAGAAGATTTCACTACTGAAGACAAAGGGACCATGACTCCCATCCCAGAGCTTACATTCTAGGGGATCTGAATGAGCCACACGTGGACGTTTGATCAGGGTTACATTCTGCATGTTTGTACAGCAGCTGACCTCAGAGGCAGACAGAGACATGAGAGCTGCATGAGACAGTTCAGAGAATCACAGCATTGTGTTTCAGTTGTAGAGCACTTAGACTTAGATTTACAAAGCGGTGGTGACAGATTAATGTAGGTGATGTGATGATGGATTTACTGGTTTTAGCTAGAAACCTCAACAAAATGCAAGCACACTCACTTTTACGGATGCATCTGGGAGGAGGTGACCAGCCATTCTTTGCGCATGTGACTTCCCCACCTTCATGTTCAGTTTGATAGTCAGCATTGCAGACATATTTAACTCTTTCACCTTCCCTGTAAACATCCTTCCAGCTCCGTGAGAAATAACCATTTTCCAGCTGCCTGGCATCACATATTTCTAAAGAAAGAAGATAAGTACATTTAACCACAGTAATTTGTACAGCTACAACTGAGATAAATCGTTAAGAAAACAGTTACTAAAAAATGGGCCTCCGAGCACCTTTCTGTAGATTTCTATCCCCAAAAGACATTCATGTTCAAACCTGAACGAAAGCATGTTTTGTTTCACTGCCCTGAGATTAACAAATCACACGAACAGGAGCACAAGTCATTACATAAAGTGCTAAGAAGTGGTCTACTAAACTGCAACTTACCTAGTATCCATAAGCAAGTCTGGCTAACTTCAGTGCATCTAGCATCATGTACACCAGCTCTGCTTTGGACTGCTACATCTCTAAAATGTTGGCTCTACAACATCCTGCACCCCCAAGAGCCCAGACACAAGGAATATGGCTGAAGGAATGCTACAGCTGTGTTATTTGAATAAATGGTCCTTTCCTCCGGGCAGGACTCCACTCATTTTCTGCACTGGGCACCACTCCACTGAGGGCAACAGGGAAGGATCAACCTTCTGTAATTCACTTCCAAGCCCTACCAGTAGGTAGGAACTTTACTGTGACTGAAGATGTGTGTTAGGAGAGAAGGCCTCAGCTCGCTGCCTCATATCTATTTTAAATTTAACTTATTTTCAATCTGAGACAGTGTATTTGGATCTTTTGTTGATACTATGCTCACTTTCAGCTTACTGCAAGAGTGTGCCACCTTCTCAGCTCCAAATGTTATCCAAAGGAATCAGGCAATGGATCTCAGAGAGGAACCTCTAGAACAAGTGCCCAAGCCACAGAAGGAAGAATATATCTACACAGAGTAGAAACTCTCTGTTTGTATGTGCAGATGAAAGTGGATGCAGGCATGTGACCTAGAAGCTGGAGAAACATTTCCTATGTATTTCTTAATCTCATTAATAGTTTCATGAGTAAAGAATCTCCAAAATCCAAAAGCCTTGTTTCAGCCTTACTCATTTCAGACTGTCACTTACCAGCTGACAGGTTTGAGCTCTGCAGATAGGATGATGGTCCGGGTGCAGTGCCAGGGGTCAACTAAACAAATTGACCTTTGCTCCATCTTGTGCTCCATTGGCACAATCTCTGTTGCACAGACCTTTGATAATTATAACAGAATTGAGCACATACTGGAAATATACTTACTGAGGCATTTTGGCTCTGGAGACCAGCCCCTTCCAGAACAGACTATTCGAACCCAGGAGTGTCCACTTGGGGTTGAATAACCATTAGCGCATTGGTAGTCAACATACTGCCCAACCCTCATTGGAAAGTAATAGTTTTTGTGGTACTCCAGTGATCCACTTAACTTGCCATTTTCTATAGCTGGGTAGTCACACGGATTCTCTTGAAACAGAATTTAACAGCAACAATATCAACACATGCATGACAGAAAAATCAGGACACAATTAATTCAGATTCAGCTTCATCATCTGAGTGTTTTCTGAACCTGACAGAATCAGGACACCTTGGCAGATCCTAAGGAGTGCAGGAACAACTGCACTCTGCTTCTGGTGTCTTTGTCAGTGCTTATACCTATGTATATGTATATGTATGCCTGAATTATGCCATATCATTTATACCTCTATTACAGGAAGAAGCATAAAAATTAAGAAACCCAAAGATATCTACTACTACAACTTAATATTTTTTTTGTCACCAGAATACTATTAAAGGCCCCCAGTCAAATCTGTGACTCCATTCTGCAATATACTAAACAAACAAACACAGAGCTCTTTGGGAGGACCAACAATGAGGAACCCTGCACCACACATCTTAGCCAAGCACAAAAGAGTACGTTCACAAGAAGGGGAGAGAAACAGGTAACAGCAGGACTTATTTTTCCTCTTAAAGAGAGGTATCTACAATTGATCAGATGTGCTATGCATCTGAAATGCAAATTTTTCCCTTTGGTTTAAGTAAAAAGGGATAAAATGTCCAACATCATGCACCTTTATTTACAGTTACTTCCCCTCTGCACTAGATTTACACACCCCCTTACCGTCAGCAAGTGTATTTGTGCTGGGAAAGCCAATTGCCCTTTGAATAAATAGTGTCTGATTGTACAGGCAAATGCACGTGAACAACTGCAAAATTACACACAAGACGTATTTGATAGATCAAAATTATTCAGGTATGGTGCATATTTACCAGTGATACAGGAAGGAAACTCGATATGCCCATTAACACACTGCTTGATAGAAGAGGCTGAGAGTTTAAATCCTGTCATGCATTTGAAGTTTTGCCACTGACCACTTTGAATCAAAAATGTGCGCCTTTGTCCATTGGAGAGAAGTAGGTTTTGGGCTTCCAGTTGCTGTTTTGTAATGGTACATGGTGCTAGGGGAAAGACGAAAAATTAAAAATTAAAAACTTTACTGACTTTGCAAACAGCGGTGATGGTCTCAAGAGGTACTGACTTCAGGAGACAGTAGTCCTTGACATAATTAATGAAATCCGAGGGAGCAAGTCTAATTTTATCCCTGTTGTGTTTCCAATACCTAGGATTAAAAATGAACTTTGAAAGACTTCTAACAAAGAGCTCCAAGGAGGAAACTGAGACAGCAAAGCAGCTTACGACAGCAGCGCTCCCCCCGCATATGAGAGACAGTTAGGAAACTACATGAAAGGATGTCTTCACAAACATGATCATTGCGGGAAAGGGGCCGACACCACTGTCAGTACCATACCTACTGTGCAAGTTCCTGGAAGTACAGGCAAAATGTTTAACTGCTTGTAACCTTCCGGACAGCTCCAAAATTCTCACAATAAAAACCATAACTGAGGGTAAAAGATTTTGGGACACTAAAGCCCAAGATCCACAAGTTAAGAAGTACTGAATCCAGGGAGTAATTTTGGTCTGTTACAGACTTGGTAATCAAGCAACAAATGTAAACCTAATTCTGAAACTCCTACTCCAAGAACAATTAGAATTGTCTAAAAGTACAAAGTCAATCAGCAATAAAAGTTACACTTACCCAAACATTGTGGTGGTCCAGGCACCCAGATTTTTTCATGGCATGTTACCCATTCGGATCCTGATAACGTGTATCCAGGGTTGCACATGTACTGCACTCTGTCATTTTCCTCATATCCTGATTTATTCCCACTAACAACATCTCCAAAGTCAATGAGAGGTGGGTCTTCACAGGCTGCTCCTGTAGAAGCTGTGCACAAATTCTTGTTATTTGTCTGCACATTGACTTTTTCTTCTTGTCCCGATTTATCCCTACTAGCAATTTCTTCAAAAATCAATGATGGGCGGGTGCTTGCATGCTATCCCAGCAGAAACCATGCACAAGTTCTTGTTAATTGCTAGATACAGGACAGTACTGACAGCTGCAAATAATGGCACTACGCAGGACTTAATATTCTGATGGCCTACATCCCTTCATCTGGGAAAATACAGTACTAATAAACAGCACTATCTCCTTGTTCTAAGAAATTGTTGTCTTTACTATTTTCACAGTCTTTGCATTGAAAAAACTAAACTGAAAACATTTTAATTGAAAATATTAATAAACTTCTGAATTTCTCAGAGTACAGTTGCTGTTTTCCAGAACTGAAATAAAGTTTCCAGAAGTGGAATAAAATTTTACACATGCAGTCATGATTCTCAAATTTCTTTAATTCTACAAATAAATCCATTTGTCACAGCTTCCTAAAATTAGTTCCACCATTTTAAAATGGAAGAAGTCGGATCATTTTTTGAAAGTATAAGGTATATATAAGAAAGCACTTTTAAAGGCAGAGGGAGGAGAATGACCCCGATATGATGAACAGATTTAAATGGATTAATCATGGAGTTTAAAACTGGTTATTTTAATAAAGGTGTATATTCAGTGAAGATCTCCTTCAGGCAGCAAGTTTTTCTTATCATACAACTTCTTGAAATAACAAAGTACCTGTATTTTTAAAGAGTTGTATAATCTATTACAACCAAACCAGTATTCTGTATTTTTAATCGTACGTATTCAGAATAACAGTAGTTAAATTGAAATACAAAGGAATTTATATGGTTTAATGTATTTTAAGTGAGTTACGTCTTCTAATATGCTAGGTTCTTTATGATAGTCTTTAAGTTCAGGCACAAGGCAAAGAAGCAAGCTCATACAAGAAAATACAAAGCAAATCTTCTCAAATGCATTGTTCTAAATTACAACTCTGATTCTAAACTTCTGAAGGGAATTCGGTAAAAAGTAAACTGTACGGTTGAGGGGTTTTTTAAGTTCATGTTTCTTGATTGTCACGAGCTACATCACTTAAAAACATAGTTTTCCATTTAATAACTTACCTCTACATGTAGTACAGCCCATCCACAGCAGAACCACTATGGTGTGGCTCAGCAGTGTCATTTCCAAGCTTTAGAAGTTAAATGTCCTCTGCAACAGAGCTGCTGTTTTCTGTACTCCAAACTGCATGTACTTGTATTCACTCCCAGGATCCTAGGGCTGTCCTTTCAATCTCCTCCTCTACTTTTCTTGCAACACAGCAGTTAATCTGTACAGATAAATTATGCAGTCGTTGCAAAAAAGCTTCAATAGTTTTTTCACAAAAGTTTTCAGACTGAACTTTGACACAGAAGCATTATGAAACCCATAACCAAAAACTCACGATATAGTGCACTTAGCTTTTCAAACTTAAAATTTTGTAATGGGCAAAGCCACCTTATATCTGGAGACCATAATTTATTATAAGTCTGCTTAAAATCCTAACAGCCTAATACAAATACTAAGTTATTGTTAGTCCACTTCCAACAATGCTAACATTCATAGTCCAAATTAATGCAAGATAGCCTCAGTAATGCAAACTTTTTTAAATAAAGTGTTTTACAGAAAAACCTGTCCTGTACCTAACCACTTCCTCTGGTGTTATGCTCATCCTTCCTTGGCTCCTCTGGTTGACAGCACCAGGGGAATGCCACAGTGAACCATTAGTGTACAACGGTTTTTGTTGGGAAGAGCTCAATGCAAATAGCAGGAGTCCCTTCCTCCTAAGTACTGAGGTCTCCTTGTGTTTACATGTATGTATTTTCTTAATACCGTCTCCTTTTTTGGATCCCAGTTGTTCAGTGTCTCTGTTCATCAAAATTGGGTCTACCTGGACAAGACCAAGTTGCACTTCTGCTGGGGCCGCTGCTTGGCCACTGTGGCTTGTTTTTAGTCTTTGACCTCTGTTCACCCTTGTCTCATCCCACATTCTCCTTTTCCACACCACATTTTAGTCTGGAGTCATAGATAGCTCTACAACTGTTTGTTACCGGTAGGAATTAGAGCTAAACTAAAAAACATTTAGGCAGCCAATGGGGTGATTGCTAAACAACTGCTATCTCAGCTAAACAAGCCACAATCAGCTCAAGACAAACCCAGCCAAGCCTAGAGATCCTGCTCTTTTATTAGCAATGGCAAAAATCATATTTATTGGGCTACACCAGCAGGACAACTTTGACTGAATGGAGCTCCATCCTCACATGACAATACGAAGATTATTTTCAAGACCATTTTCTGTGGAATTTCTTACACAGTCTTCTGGTTTAGGACATCCTCATTTTTTTCTTCCAATGCACTTGCTGCTAGGAACTGTTGTGGGTTAACTAACCCATAGGATTAACTAACATAGCAATTGACTTTGAGTTGTTTTTTCTCCCTTCAAAAACACACATGGCATTGTTTTGTTTACTGAGTAACACCCATCTGAGGACCAACAGATATTGCTATTACTATACACACTAAATTAATTTAATCGTTATTGATATGCCACTTCATACAATCGTCAGAATTTCAAAACACTTTGCGGAAAAGCATTCTTCTAAAAGTTGACAAAAGTCTCAGTAACAAATATCCAATATTAACAGCTATATTAACCATTTTTTAAGGAACCAAGCACATTCCTTAGACAAAACCAGGAATATAAACATGCCACTAATATTTCTAGGGGGAGGTATTATTTATTTGTATTTTAGATTGTTACATACTAGTCCAACATGACCATAAGCAGTAACTGTCATTTATGGAGTCCTGGCAGGTTTGCAATATAAAACAATGAACCCCACAAACAGTATATAACAAAGCTTTCTGGATTTCACTCTGAGCCCAGTCTTTCTGGCTCACTTCTTCCTCACCTTCTAATCCTTCTGTGCTTCAGAAAGACTGGTCTCTCTCTCAGGAATTTTTCCTTTTAGTATAGCACTAAGAAGAACAAAAAAGGTCAAGTAAAATAGAATTAATTTCCACCTTATCTGCCACCATTCCTGCCCCTTTTCATAGGTCATTAACTTTAATCATTAACTTTTGGCCTCATTTGTAACTCAGTCACTGGAAAACACTCTAAATAGCAATTGCGGATCAGGCAACCATTTCCAATAAGTCAGCTCCAAAAGGGTTGCATAATTTCTATTACAGGACATCTAGATTTCTTTATTTCTTTCTTTCTCAGAAAAAGGAACTTCATTTACTGCCAATCAAATCAGAATAGGGTAATGAGAAATAAAACAAATCTTAAAACACCTTCCCCCCACCCCTCCCTTCTTCCCGGGCCCAACTTTGCTCCCGATTTCTCTGCCTCCTCTCCCACAGCAGTGCAGGGGGCAGGGGATGGGGGTTTTGGTCAGTTTGTCACCTGTTGTCTCTGCTGCTCCCTCCTCCTCAGGGGAAGGGCTCTCACACTCTTCCCCTGCTCCGGCGTGGGGTCCCTCCCACAGGAGACAGTCCTCCACGAACTTCTCCAAAATGGGTCCTTCCCACAGGGCTGCAGTTCTTCACAAACTGCTCCAGAGTAGGTCCCTCCCATGGGATGCCATCCTTCAGGAACAGACTGCTCCAGCACGGGTCCCCCATGGGGTCACAAGTCCTGCCAGCAAACCTGTTCCAGCGTGGACTCCTCTCTCCACAGGTCCACAGGTCCTGCCAGGAACTTGCTCTAGTGTGGGCTTCCCACAGGGTCCCAGCCTCCTTTGGTGCTCACCCACCTGCTCCTCCACATGGCATGGGCTCCTCCTCAGGCTGCAGGTGGAGATCTGTTACCCCGTTACCTCCATGGGTGCAGGGCACAGCTGCCTCACCAGGGTCTGCACCATGGGCTGCAGGGGAACCTCTGCTCTGGCACCTGGAGCACCTCCTCCTCCTCCTTCTTCACTGTCCTTGGTGTCCACAGAGTTGTTTCTCTCACATGTTCTCACTCCTCTCTCTGGGTGCAGTTGCCCTCCCACAGTTTTTTTACCCCTTTCTTAAATCTGTTATCCCAGAGGTGCTACCACCATCGCTGATGGCCTTGGCCAGCGGTGGGTCCCTCTTGGAGCCGGTTGGCATTGGCTCTGTTGGACATGGGGGAAGCTTCTAGCAGCTTCTCACAAAAGCCACCCCTGTAGCCCCCTCAGTACCAAAACCTGCCACTGAAACCCAATACTCTCGGTTAAAACGTGCCAGTCTGAATCAGCACACACAGCACTCAAAGTTTTGACTGTTACGGGAATTCCCCTGATTTGTGAGTTTATATCCAGACAAAAGTCAGTGTCCTCAATTATATACCATGGACACCGAGAACTTAACTGGAAAACAGAAATTACAATCTATGAATAAATCTGAGTGCCTTTTCAGCTGATGTTTGCAAAACAATGCATAAATGCAAGTTTGTTAGCAAGAGGAAAGGCCTCTCTGTCATTATAGAACAATGATTTTAAACTGAAAGAGGGTGGATTTAGACTGGATATAAGGAAGAAATTTTTTACAATGAGGGTGGTGAGGCACTGGCACAGGTTGCCCAGAGAAGCTGTGGCTGCCCCCTCCCTGGCAGTGTTCAAGGCCAGGTTGGACGGGGCTTTGAGCAACCTGGTCTAGTGGAAGGTGTCCCTGCCCATGGCAGGGGGTTGGGACTAGATGAGCTTTAAGGTCCCTTCCAACCCAAACCATTCTATGATTCTATGATAACAAATAAAAGGCTGGTCTTGAAAAAATTTGCACAAGCCAAACTTAGTGCAGAAATATTATATCATCCATCTTCTCCCAAGCCAGCACTATCACTGTGAAATGACAGAGTTGAGATCTATTGCCATTCTGATGCTATTGGAAGGCTCTGATATACAAGGAAAGGCACCAAAAGAAACAAAATAATTCTTTTTATCATGCCTCAATCAAGGAAAAAATCCAATTATTTTCTCAATATTTCATGAGAAGGCAGGGAGGAGACCTTATTTCTGGCTTTGGCTTCCTTGTGGGAGAGTACAGAGGAAATAGAGCCATACTCTTCTCAGAAATGCACAGTGATACGATAAAAGACAACAGACACAAATCTACAACAAAAGAAGTTCTAGTTAGATATTAGGAAAAAAGATTCACCGTGAGGGTGGATAGACATTGGAACAGGTTGCCCAGAAAGGTTAGAAAACATCTTCTTGCAGATACTAAAAACTCAGACAGACAGGGACCTGAGCAACCTGATTCTTATTCTGCAATTCTATGCCTAACTATGCAGACAGCCAGCAAAAGTTCAGAACTGTTGTAGGGTTAAATTGAGGTCTTTGGTATGTTGACGGTTATTTTAAGAACTATTCTAGCACCACGGTTTTGTTAAGTCTAAGTAAATAATGCCAAAGATAAAAAATAATTCTCTGCTTCCAAATATACTTAGGTCAGAAACACTCCTGGGCTTGTATGTCACTGAGCCTCATTTGCACTGTATATTCCACATACACTAAGCACAGTGTTTTGGCAGATGTGCTTCTGGCATCTCAGCCACACCAGGACAAGAGCATGCCTGAGCTGTGTGCCTGCAGCAGCTTCTCTGCTGTCACAGCAGCACATGTAGCTAATCTATGTCTTCCCGCACAGCCTAGCCACATTTGCATGAATATATTCTGGGAAAATTAAGGTAGTGGAAAGGAGTCATTAACAAAGTTTCCTTGCCCTCCAAAAAGCAACTTGATCACTTGCTGTGTCTCCATTAACTTCTGTCAGAACTCTGTGTTCTGTTGGCTTTGTAACGTTCGTCTTGTCTTTCTTTTTCAAGATTTCACACAGATATTTCTGAGGTTTTTCAGGTTCTGAAACCCAAGCTGTAGCTCTCTTTTTCATTCACTTAATTCTGCTGTGCTAATTAACAGAAATAACACAGCTCAAGATTTCAAATTGCAAGCACCAATTTTATTTTCAAATAATTCATGCAAAAAAAAGTGAAAAATGAAAGAAATCCACGTTCTTTTTACCAGAGAAAATACCTGGATGCCATCCTGAACATGGTGAAGAAAACCCCAAAAAAACAATAAAAAGCCACGAGAACAAGAGACTAGCAATACACTAGCACAGGCTGGTGTTAGGAAGCAACTGGGAAGATGCTGATGCTATCAGACCTGAAACAGGCACCAACACAGTGATACATGGGTGCTCCATCCATTTGTCTCAAGTGTTCCTCCCTGCTAGCTAGAGAATGTGCCCTCCCTTCCTGCCCTGAATGGGTCTTCCAGACCATGGAAACAGGTTTGATCTCTGTGGTACAGTCAAGACTATGGATTTGGGGTTTCGGCCTGACCTAAGCTAAGGTGATCAAGCACAGAGCTCCTTGACTGGTAGCCCTGGAGAGTCTCAATTATATCATGAGCATACTTTATTATGCTTTTTCTTGTTTATTGATCTTCTTTTCACCATGTTTGTGCTTCTCTTTCTCCACCCTGGTCTCCTTCCAAATAAACAACCTGTCACAAATTACTTTTTCCCCATTCGCCCCAGTTTGGTTACATCTGTATTCAAATTTGTTTTTTCTGATACTGATACCTAGGTAATGTTGACCTACAGTGTTGTTATTGTGGTGGTGGTTACAACATCAGTGGTGTTACTGATATGGTCACAGATGTACTAATTGCCTTGCAAGATTTTGCTTACAGATCTAGTCCATCTTGTAAACAAGCTTCATGTTCAAGGGAAATGGAGTTTTTTCTTCTATCTTTCATAGACACAGAAATGATTAGGATGTAAAAACTCAGAGACTGAGGTGAATTTCTATGTTTTTGGGCCTCAGCATAAATAGCTTCTGGATGTATAGCAAGCCTACATGGCGGCTATTAAGATGCTCAATACACCAAAATTTACTGGTTAAAAACTTATCACCAATCATTTTGTTTAACCGAGTTCTTACATTATTTCTTAACTGAGAAGGACTTACCAATTGACATTACTCACAGTCATTATTCATAACATGACCTAGAAATAAAAGCTATAGTGAATATCTAGTTCAGATCTATATGTCACACATCAAAAGTTTATTATGTTAAATTGCTAAATCTTATTGTTATTTGTCTTCATTTTTAAATAGCACTTTACAAAGCAATGACTTTCTAATATTTAGAAAGCATTTTGGAATGCTATTGTAAATAGCATGTAAAATGTTATTTTTATGAACCTCTTTTTCCCACCTAATGATTGACTGGATTTTGATCAAATAAGCAGAATTTGTCTATTCCTTGAATGCTTAAATTTCTTTTTTGTTTTATTTATTCATGTAGCACTCACAAAAGCCTTGGAAAACCATACAGAACAGCATACATGCAACGTTATCACAGAAAGATGGAGTTTAGACATAAAATACAGAAGAAATCCTTACAGTGACTTTTTTATTAAAGCATACTAAAAGGGAAGTGAGGCAAACATTGTCCATATTCCTGAATTTTCTTCATATCTTCAGTCACACAACATGTTCACAGGCAGAGCCCCAAGAGTACCAATGTTTAAGTGTCATAGGAAATAATACAAAATTAGTTGGACTAGATATTTTAAGAATTTAAATGCTCTCAGTTAGCAAAACAAAGATGCTTGCTCAATTTTTTCAAAGAATAATAATTAACTACTCAGTAGAATTTGCATATTTTTAGGTTTTAAATGGTTTCATAGATCCCTTAAACACGTCTTTTTTTTGAATACTTGCTTTTTTCCTTGTCCCTCAAGCCTTGTCCTTTAGAGGCTTCTTACCTGTGAAGAGACGTGGATGTTGTTAAGATGTACAAAATAATAGGCCTCTCCTTTCTCACTGTAAAATTACAGTTTAACATCCATTTGAAGAGCATGAAATTAAATATCAATTTAGCTATATGCTGTAGTCACAAAAGCACTTATGCTATCAAAATCACCAATATCCTCACAAAGGGCAATACTTGCTCAGCATCTTCTTGTTGTAGCACTTTGCTCAAGTCCTCCAGATTATGATGCATCCTCAGATTTATCACTGTAAGCCTTGTAAAACTCCTTCATCCTAAATTTTTCACACGTATGCCAGTATTGCATCCTTCTGCTGCATTCCCAGTCCTCATACCACAAAGCACTTTCACTTCCCTCCCCCTTGAGCTCAGACCCAACAATGTCACTGAACACTCATTTCTCAAAGCTGACTATAGTGATCTTGAAAACATGAGGCCATCTTAATTCAGCTGTTAATACTAGATAAAGAACATGCACATACCTCTCCTGAAGCCCATACTTATCTTCCTCTTTCAACACACCTTGGATATGTCAGCTGTCCTCTCTTACACTGCACTTGAAATAAAGTTGTACCAGATTCTGCTCCAAAATGGTTCTGTTTACAGTAAAATCCAACATAATCCCCATGGTAAAAGTAAACTTGATTCTTATAGAACCCTTGCAGCAGCACATTATTTTTCTCCATTTCATTTTTTGACAAAGTACAGGGCTCTAAAGAAGAGAGACTTAATCAGTGTTAATAAATTGTTTTTGAAATAGCATTGTTCTGACTAGTCTATACTAAAACTGTATATTATTCACATTTTCTTATTGTATATGAAATCACTGTATTTTTGGATACTGCAGGCATGTCATATTTAAGAAAAATAAGACAGACAAGCTTACACTTGCTTCTGTTAAAACTTTCATCTCTAACTGAAAAAAACAAAGCTGAGGTCTTGAAGTTCTACTTGACAATACTCAATTTATAAACTCTAAGTATCTAAATTTAGAGTTGAGGCTGTTCAGCCTGGAGAAGAGAAGGCTCCAGGGAGACCTTACTGCAGACTTTCAATACTTAAAGGGGGCTTATAAGAAAGATGAGGACAAACTTTTTAGCAGGGCTTATAGTGATAGGACAAGGGGCGATAGTTTTAAAGTAAAAGAGGGTAGATTTAGACTAGGTACAAGGAAGAAATTTTTAACAGTGAGGTTGCTGAAACACTGGAATAGGTTGCCTTGCCCAGAGTGGTGGTAGATGCTCCATCTCTGGAAACATTCAAGGTCAGGTTGGATAGGGCTTTGAGCCACCAGATCTAGCTGAAGATGTCCCTGTTCATTGTAGGGAGTTGGACTAGATGACCTTTAGACGTTACTTCCAAACTATTCCATGATTTTATGAATTATAGAGAGAAATAAGTGCTTATTTCTCTTATCACACCTACCTATACAAACTGGTGGTGAAGACCACTGTCCTTCAGAACAGTAGATTGTCTCAGATCCTTGCAAAAAATGGTAGTCAGAGCAACTGTACTGAACTGAAGAACCATTGTCATACTGGGTCAGGGGTGGGAGAGTAAGAGCTCCATTTGCAACAGAAGGTGGAGGGTCACATTTTTCTGTAGGAGCTGGAATAACATTAAAAACATTTGAGAAACATTCAGCTTAAGAAACTAACTAATCAGCAGCTTTAACTGCTTGTCAACACTAGATATCTATCAACTCTCAGATAGTGTATTTTCTTACTATTTCATTATGTCTCAGATCAGAATGCAATCTCCTGCTTAACCATAAAAAAATCCCTTGTGTGCACTTAATTGCTTACTGCTGTCTTTCTACAGAGCTTTGAGTTCCCTGAGCTTGGAGAAGAGCTCCTCCCTCCTTTCTACAGCCTTCCCCATCAAAGGAAGGTGTATTGTTTTTCCATGCTTGGATATATTTAACAATATATCTGTCTTTTACAAGGGTGTCTGTGCATATCTGTACTGTTGAATCCTAAACATCTATTATTTACAACAGATTCTAGGCCTGCACTGTCAAAGCAAGTTGTTTCTAAATAGGTCTGAGATTGATTAATTAAAAAGGCAATAAAAGAAGTATTGTTTTACCTTGCATAATGCATTTTGGATATGTCAGTCTGCCGTGGTTACACTGCGTCCTTCCAGGAGATGGAATGGTAGTCTGGAGAAAATTGTATCCTTGTTTACATTCAAACTCTATGAGATCACCATGTAGGAAAATTAATTCTTCCTGTCTCCATTTCAATTCTATGTTGTTGCTGTTCATATCAGTTATATTAAGAGTGCATGGTTCTAGGAAATAAAAGCATACTCCAGTAAGAAGCAACCTTAAGTGATTTCTTAGCTCCCTTTTGTAGGAGTTAAAGTGAAATCTAAATCAATAGTTCCAAAATGTTTTCAGATTTTGAATCTTGCAAGAAAAAAACCTATAGATGCATTAAAAAAAGAATGCAAATGTAAAGAAATGGGCTGAGGTAACAGAAATAACATCCAAGAAAAAGCTTAAACTGGGAATAGTAAATCACAGAAAACACACACTTCTGACAAAATCTAGTTTCTACAAGTATTTGTAAATATATGGCAGCCTGGGTTTACCTCTGAAGAACAGAACTTCTTTACTGTAACTTGAAAGGACTTTTTATAATGAAAATAGTCATCCATCAAAATTAACCTGTCTGATTTGGCTGAATGGTTTGGTAAGCCCTTCGAGGGTAGTAGTAGTTAATAAACAGTAAATTTAAACTGTTAACCTAAGGAATTGTTTTGACAATTCCCTTTTCTTTGTTTTGTCACTGTTAAAAGAATTTAGACATCTTCCAAAAACCTTTTGGAAGTTTTGTGTTCTTCTTTGGGCTTTTTCAGGTTATTCAAGGTCAATATTGTTTTGGTTGTTATCTGACAGGTTTCTTAAAATTTAGTGTCAGGATGACATCAGGTAGTCTAGCTTTCCATTAGACAGTTAACCTCATTCAACTGTTCAACTTCAATAAAGCCCGACAGAGGGACAGTTACAAAAATAAATTTCTACAAGTTCCATGAGAATCATTGCCTGAGAGAGGCTCTTATTAATGCTTTGCTGAGGTAAAAGCAAGAAGAAATCTTTTATTATGCATTCTGATAACAGCACCATCACAACAAATTGGTATGGATATTTTCCTGAACCTAACTACAGCATGTTCTGGTCTGATTAGGTGAGGGTTGAAAAGAAATCTCAGAAAACATGGAAAGGATGATGTTGTTATTTGGATTCTTAAGAGACAAATAACACTCTGTGCTGGTGCAACTTTCCACCCTGTCTTCTCTTGGGCTGCCCGGTACTTAGTGCAATTCCCCCCTCTCCTGCCCCCGTCACATGTCAGTCCAAGATGACTAGAGAAAGGCAGTGAACCAGAGCATAAAGGTAATTCCTTAATGTTACTGATTCCTATCTTCCCTATTGCTTGGAAACGGTCTACATGTCAGGTCAAATGGATTAGGAAAGGCAGACTGTTAGTCGATTAGAAAAGCAGAGAGTTAAGGTACCCCCTTAGCCCACTTGGTTTCTTTGCCCTCCTCCCCAACCATCTGAGAGCAATGACAAAGACAGTGGGCCAGAGTGTAAAGGCACTCCCTTAGCACACTTGGTTTCTGCTCCCCTCTCATACTGCTTAACGACAGTATCAATATCTCCTGACAATATCCATACTTGGGTTGTGGCCCAAAGTTGGTGATACCGAAACTCCAAGATCTAGCAAGTTCTAGGCTTGCACAACTGATAGAAAGTACCAGAATATTCCATCATCTAAGTTGGGCTGAAACCGAAAGGTGCCTCATGAAAAAGACAGTTATCTCAGACCCTATAAATAGCAATTCTAAGCAAGACCCTTTAAGCTCTCCTGGATCGCAGCGGACTCTGACCAGCATCTCTCCTGAGCTGGGATGCCTCTCAGGCTCAGACTTCTTGAAATTTAAAGATCATCTGCCCACAAAGTTGAGGGAAGGCCAGGGTGAAGTCAGACTTCTCAAATCTGAATTATCATCCGTTGAGAAATATCGATGCATTGTGAGTATTTGCTCCAAACTCGAGAAGAGGGAAATTTTAACTATAGGCTAGCCTCTTCCATCCACATCTTTACCTATCCATGTGCTTAAATATGCATATTTGCCTTCACGAATGTGAATGTCTATGTATTTCACTGGATATTGAAATATTTCCATGCTGTTTATGTGTGTATTTTGTGTTTATACATATGTATACTTAGATTTAGAATTCCTTGTAGTAAGTTATTATGAATCCTGTCATTCTCAAATCTGTAATTAAGTTATTATTTTAACCATAATATAGTCTACCAAATCACCCTGTTAATCTTTAAATTGGTCAATCATTAAATGTTCCTAAAATTCAACCTTTTCATTCATCTCACACCATTAATAAAATCTTAAATTGCTGCTAAATCATAACCATGTGAGATACTGTCATCCGTGACACACTCATAGAAAATGAGCTTTCATTATTTCACAGGATTTGAAAATTTGAGTATTCAGATCCAAGAATGCTGATCTGGACCTTTTAATGCAGACAAGGTACATTTTATTCATTTAGAAATAAGTAATTAAACTGAACTGGTTATTTATTTGCATTTTCACAGTAGATTACAAACTTAAAGTGAGTTAGTTTAACAAAGATGCTAGTAAAATAGAATTCTTTCATTACAAGAAGGAAGGAAAGAAAACCAAAGAACTATTGTAGATCATCAGAAGTAGTATTCCTGCTAGTGCTGGTAAATTCCTAATGGGAGTTCTAGACATTGTTTTGGACAGCATACATAAGAGCAACATGGAAAAACTAGAAAGTCCAAAATGAAATTATAGATATAAAGACATATAATAAAAACAAAGGCTGAAGATTTAAAAATGAAAGTCCAAGAAGTCATTGTACTCCTTGTTAATCATATCTAACGGCCATTTTGGCAATGGCTGCAGTCATTCCTTCTAAACATCTATTGAAGGACAGAAAGAAATTCACTGAATGGAGAATATGGGAGAAAGAAATTAAGAGAATACTCCTAGGTAACAGGAATAGCTATGTTCTAGAATAGCTCACTCAAAGAAACAGAGGAATCTATTTAATTGGGTGTTTATAAGAACACGCCAGAGGACACCTAGCAGGAGTGGCCTAGGTATATTTGATTTTGGTTCATCCTCATGTTTCTGGAATCTTTATTAACACAAATGAAAGAGAAAAGCTGGTCATGAAAGGATTATCTAGAGGCTCCTCCCCATATTACCATTCTATATTACATATGACAAGACTTTCTTTTTCTTACAAGACTTACCTAAGCAAGTTGGTTTTTCTGACCAGTTTCCTTGTTCACAGTAAACAGTACTAGGTCCATCCAAAAAATGGTAATGCTGACAACCATATTGTACTGAGGAACCATTTTTGTAACTTGTCAATAACGGACCAAGAAGAACACCATTTTTAATCACAGGTGGAGAGGTACAGTCTTGCTGCATTTCTAACACAAGGTAGGGAGATAGGTAATTGGATCTTTAAAACGTTAACACTGGCAAAAGTATCAGACTAATAATTGAGCAAAAAATTTACACACAACTAAAATGTAAATAATATAATTTCTTTTTCAAATATCATTTTCAGAAACTCTACACTTGCCTTACTGAATTGCAGGACAAGCATTCTATTTCCCTCTATGCTTCTCATCTATGTCTGCTCTTGACTTTTTCTGGTTTACACTCAATATAGAATAGTTCTTTTTCTGCGATGACATGGTCTTTATTTGTTGCTTTAGCCCATGTGTGGTTCAAAATAAACAAAAGAACCCTCACTGGAACTATTAATCAAAGGATCAGCAAAATACTCATGAATTTGCATGTTCAGACAACATTAACAGAAAGCGTACAAAACGACTGAAGGTAAATGCTAATGTATGAAATAAAATTACAAATACAGGACAGGTTTATAGGCGTAATTTATGATCACTAGAAACAAGCAACACTGGCCTTTCAGTCATTCAGACTGCTACACTGACATCTGTAGCACATGCAAACATTTTCAAGAGTAAGGAAATGTACTGTAGCAAAAGAGTAGTAAGAGTAGTCATAAAATGCCTATAATAGCATTAGAGTACAGAATTCCCTTTAAATAGAAAAGCAATGGTCACCTACTCATATCTTCGTTGCGATATGTTTTGCTTGCCCTTATTGCTGCATCTGCCTCAAGTGATGGTGGTGTCTCAGATTCCCATTTATCCATAGTTCCTATAACCATAGCAGAACCTTAGAACTAGTTTTCTCACAAACAACTAATTTTCAAACACCAAAAAAGACAGACACTGATGTATTGTAAGATGTAGTAAAAACAATATTCCAGGGGAGAACTACATAACACAGATGTCAGTTGAATTTACTTAACTCATCCTTTTTCTTTAATATATGAACAACAAATTGTCTGCAAATTATGCAGCACTTCACCTCTCAAGCATTTTAACAGAGGAGGACATAAACAGTTTTGCACATATGGAGACTGAGGCTCTCCAGAAAATTAAGGCATTGTTTGAAGAATCGTTTCTGTTCAGTTGTAAATTGTCACAAAAGTACTAACCAATACAAATAGGGGGTGATGTCCATTTTCCTTTTTCACACTGGATTTCCTCAGATCCTTTTATTCTAAAGGTATTTTCACACCGTATATGAACTTTGTCTCCATTATGATATGTTCTTCTAACTGTGATGATACGGGCATGAGGAGGAAGTGGTGGTGGAGGACATTTATTTTTCACATCTGAAAATAAAAAATGCATATTGTTTTCTCACTAATCAAACCCCAATTAATTTTACTATACAACATGCAAGCCTGCCACTCAGAAGACATTTTTGGTTGACACAGAGTGATGGCTTACTCCCATTTTTTTAACAAAAAGCCAGAACAGAGAAGTGATTTTATATTCAACAAATACAAAATAGAGGTATTATGCTATTGCATTGCTATATACAAATTTGTAATTTCTCCACATAGACTTCAGGAAATAGAGATGTCCCATACCCTCCATTGATATAATATTTAAAGCAGCTTATATATTAATTCTAATGCTATAGAAGCAGCAATAATCGTAGTCCATTTCCTATCCACAAATTAAGTTTGCTATTACTGTATCCTCAAAACTAGATTTCGGCCTTGTTTTCATTCTTCTGAGCACCCTACCTTCTCTGTACTCACTCAAGAGAAATTCCTGCTGTGTCATCAGAATAAATAAAGGGCTGGGGTCCTGACACATGCTATTTAATTGAGACATTTCAGTGCATTTTAAATGCTACTGTATCTTCTAGGAAAGGAAGATGAATTTCATCTTTATACTCAATCACATAGTCTTGTACAATATCAGCTATAAAGGAACTACAAAACACTAATTTTACTGAAAATTGTGCTGAAAACATCTGTATTTTTTAAGGCTAAATATAATTTCTTTAATCTCAAGCACAACTATTACTAAATTTGCTTTAGAAAATATACTTCATGGGAAAATATCCTGTAAAAATATATGGGGAAAAGGATACCACAGATTTGTCTTAAAGCAAAAAAATGATAGATTGTCCCATCCTCTGTCATCAAGACCTGGCATTGCTTGTATATAAAGCAGAGAATTCATTACCATGAGGCAGTGAGATCTTCTAAAGCTCAGAAGTAATCCCCATAAAGGGGACAATATCCGGATAAGACGATGAACCACAACTATCCAGGTATGTTGAACAATATTATAAATTCTCAGTCAGCCTAAATGTTGATTTGCACTGTTTTCTGCTGTATACTGTATCTCATCTGATTTACTAGACCTTTCATTCTTTTGAAAGTTTCTTTTCTGAGAATCTCCCTTATCTCTCAATGATTGGGGAAGTGATAATTGCTAAAGCTGTGTTTGTCCTCAAGATGACCTTTCTAGTTAATTCTGTTGAAAACATGTACAGTTTGGTGAGGCTATAAAACTCTAAAAAGTATCACAATCCCCAAACTCAGGAGGAATTTGTTACCAATTTTACTTTTAATGCCTCTCAAGAGGCATGTTCCCACCTCACAAGGCAGGATTAAACATGCTTGATTAAATCTTCATGTAATCTGAACATGGTTTAATGTGAGCTTCAGGGACTGAACAACTTCCCTGTAATTGTTGATTCTCCAGGATACAATGTACAGAGAAACAGCAGCAAGAGACCTTATCTGCTCTACTGTTAGAGTCCACTGAAAACTAATTCCAATTATCATTGCTTCCCTCTCTGCTACCTTGGCTCCATGCCCTTCAGCTAACACTTTATTTAGGCTGTGAACTGGTACAGAAAGTATATTTTTATTTTGTGTTCATAAAGCATTTCATGAGAGAAGGTGCTAGTCTTTCACGAAGAATTTGACATAATAAAACTATAAAAATAAGGTACCTTCACACACTGGAGGGTCTGGATACCATCCAAAATAATAACATTGAATTAGGTCAAATTCACTGAGAGAATAATTTTCCTCACAGAAAAAGTGAACTACATCTCCTTCTTCATAGCTTTTCTTCACAGGATAGAAACCTCCATGTGCTATTGCACTCAAAGAGGAGCAAGTTATTTCTAGGAAGAAAAAACACAGCAGTGAAAACCAGTTGAGGAAGGCTTACCCACCCTGCCAACAGCTTATAAAACAAGCCTTTTTAGAAATTTTTGTTCATTTGTAGAATAAATTTTCCAGCGCATTACATACTAGTGCAGTTTGGAGTAAGGGACCACCCATGTGTTAGACACACGGCTGCTTCTGTAGTGTTTCCTCCTGCAGTGTGGTATCCCTCATCGCATTTGTATAGCAGTGTTTCATTCAGTTGAAGCTCTTGTTGGGCTGTGAAGTAGCTGCCGTGATTTAAATTGGGTACTTGACATGATTCTTAAATAAATAAAGCATATACATAATATTAATTGCTTTCCATTTCAAGTTACTCATCTAAAATTTTCCTTAGCTATACCTTAAAAGTGGTTATATCCAAGACAAAATCTTTGCAAATAATGATTAATTAAAAATGCAGTAGTTTACATAAGCTTTCCAGTCATCATTGGGGAAGAAGGTTTGGATGGCAATGGATTTATTTGAAACAATGCGATTTCATCTATACCAATGCCTTCTACACACAATTTTATCTATACAAATTCACAAAACTATCAGTATGTGAAATCTGACAACTTCTTTCCATGAAGTAGAGCTGAGAACCTACTTTAGGAGTACTCAAATTATAACCTGGTATAGGCAGTTTGGCCCTACAGGTACAGCAAGGACAGTAGAATTATATACATATGAGACAGACTATAAAGGAGAAAAATGCAGAATCCTACCAAATTTTTTAGTACAGCTTGGACGAGAGGACCATCCTTCTAGCTGACATTGTACTGTATCTTCAGTACCACCGCTTGGAGTATGGTAGCCTGGATTACATTTGTATTGCAGTTTCTCATGTATTTTGAAGTATATTTCTGTACCGTAAAAAAAGCCATTTTCCAAAAGAGGCTTGTTACATTTTTCTAAGTGAAAGGAGACAGTTTGGTTAGGAAGAATTAGTGACTATTTTTCTTCTCTGATACGCTAAAGAAGAGGGTTTTTAGCTATCTTGATCTAATTTTGTTTTCTTGACCTATTGAAGAAACTCTACCACAATCATCAAACAATACATCAAACCAATTGTAATAACATGGAACATGACAACCAAGGAATCTAGAGCTAGGGAGGTTCTAGAGAATAAACATCTGAAGGGAAACTAATCTATTAATTTTCCCAAAATAAGGAAAGTGGACACTTTTCTTGAAGTTCTTATAAAAACACGTATGGTAAAAGCCCTTAAAATATGTATTTTTGTAAAAGTATTCCATATATAAACATATGTAGTTTGTATACATAAAGGTTTGATTTCACCTTGTTGTCCTAACTTATGACATCTTAACCCTTGTTATGCAGCGTCTGTTCCTGTATGTTCCAGGACATCCAGCTAGCAAAGTTTCCTCCTGGAAGCAATGATGAGATTAATAAAGCTAACTCACTGTAGCATCGTGGCACTGGAGACCATCCTTCTGCTGTACAAGTTATTCTTCCATCTTGAGTCCCAGTTTCAGTGGTATAACCAATCATACAAGAATAGGAAAGTTTTTTTGCCTTACGCATAGGGAAATAGTGACTTCTGAAATTATAATAGTACTGGGCAATCTTTCCGTTTTCTATATGTGGCAAACCACAAGGTTTATCTGCAAAAAGATAAATATATTTCTTGCTAAAAATCTCAGCCCAGATATGAACTTTTTTTGCCTTTATTTAATATCAGTTAGATTGATTCAGGCTTTCAAACAAGGTGAACAAAATTCAGAATACTTACAAGCATGAAGGGTCTTGTAAGACTCACTGAAATGAAGGTATATTAAAAATATATCAGCTTTTGTTCTTTAAGTTAGGAATATCCACTGTAGAATTAAACTTCCTAATGTAAACTGGGCAAAACTGATTCAGGACACATTTATTTGACTCTTTGTTTAGCCCAGAAGATGTAAGCATGAGCACCCTTTGCTGCATAAACATACGATGCCTGCTCTAAAATCCAGTGGCGACAGCATTGAGAGCTATGGCACAGCTCCTCAATTCAGCAAATGTTATCAGAACAGTATGACAACTGCCAGGAGGCAATATGAGAGGTAAGCTTGTTGAAGAACGGAAATTTAAGAACAGAGTCAATGGAAAAGAAAGAAGGAATGGAGGTTAAGAAAAGAACATATAGAACTGCAATTAGAAAAATCCCAAACCAGAATAGGAGAAAGCCTTTAAAAGGAGTTGTGCTGAGTATGACATTAATTTATTAAAAAAAAAAAAACCAAAAAGCAGTACTTATGTCTGGATTTCTCATAAAATTATCCTTTGGGTCTCAAAAATGCTCTCTATGGCATTACAAGGCGATCTAACCTGAAGAATCATTTTAAAAACTGAATCACCACTGAATCTCATTATAAATGGGCAGAATTTTCCCACAAGTTGGCACTGCTGCATTAACCTTACACATATTAGAACCAAAATAACAAACTATTGCTCCTTCACTCAATAATGCCACTAGAATTTACTGCAAATTTAGTATTTTTACTAAATAGAAAGTGCCAAGATTTTTTAAAAAATAATTCCTTTCCTCACACAGGCACTGTATCACCAAATAACTAAATAAAACAAACCTGAGGCTAATTAAGATTTTTAAATAATTAAAAGACAGAAATGGTTGCTACCTACATACCTTTTGACAGGGTAACAGTGTAATTTCAACTGCTTTGCATAAGGACAAAACTCTAGTGAAGACAGAGGTAATTAATGGAGCTGTACCCTCATATACAGTCCACAGCTTTGTGAACTTGCAGTTCAAAGAGGTATGTAAACTATATAAACCTGGGAATTTTAAGCAATGTTGCAGATAAGGATAGGAAATGTGGAATCATCCCAGACTAGCTTCTGCAGGATCCATTTAACTTCCGCTCTCTTGCTCCGTGGTAAAGCCGACACTTCAATCACCAAGACACTTCAATATATAAAATGTTTTAATAGTACAAAATTTAATTTGTATAAGTGCCTCGAAACTGCTCAAATACATTTCAAAAGAAACTTTTTCTGAATAAAAGCCTGAACCTTTCAATATTACAGCTTTGAAGCCTAGATATGAACATGTAGCCCCGAGCTACAGTGACAGCTGAATCATGATCACCAGCCATCTCGCAACAAAACTGTATCTAAAAAGCAGTGTTTACTCTTGGTAAAGATATGAAAGACATTGCACTTAAGTTACCCAGACTACATGTTCTAGATTCAACGTACATTTCTTAACAATAGAATTCAGTGTATTTACCTTCTGCAAAGAGTTTGCCTGAATACATCGTAACTAGGAAAAAAAACCAGCTTTTAAATCTCATCTTCATTACTGCCTCCATCAACAGTTTCCACCATCTGTGAAAACTCCCTAAATACTACTTTTGTAAATAATTAACTGGATTTTCAAAGGTATTCACTAATGTCTTAGTGTCCATAGTGTTTTGAAACAAGTGAAAACACTATTTTCATTTATTTTAGTTCTCCAAATACCCTAACATTAGACTTGCAGAATTCTACTTCCATTTGGCATACTTTACATCAGTAAAGAGGACAGAATTTATAATTTTACAGTAAAATCAGGCAACAAGCTTACAGAACAATTTAAACTAATTGAACACTGTTCCCCTCTGAACCCTCTGATTTCCAAGTTTAAAGGGCATTCTGTTATCAGATTATTTATCTTGGCTGAAATAAGAGGATAAATAGAAAATTCCCTTCTCCTCCAGTCTATCCTCATATAGTCAGTCAGTTGCATTCTATACATTATTCATTCTGGAGGCTCTTACATTAAGAACATAGCCACTACTATTTATCTGTCTGTTTTGTTGTATACAGCTAGCCCCTTTGAAGTTGCTTTTCAAACAAAAAAAGCCCCAAACAAACAAAAAAAGCACCTCATTTACAATGCATTATCACCTAACTGACTAATGGCTACCAGTTGATTCAGCATCCTTGGGAGGCATAAATCTTTAAATTTGGGAGTGGGAGGGTATAGGTTTTACAGTTTTCATTTTCTTGGTCTTGCTCTAAGAAAATGCAATTCCAAGGCACAAGAAAACAGAATTTCAGGGAGATGCTGTGATGAACACCCATCTATTCAGCCAGATGAGATGCATGCTTGTACATACTGCTCACTTGATAGGAAGAAAGCACTCACAAATCATCTCCCTTAAACTATTGGATCAGAATTTCTAAATTCACCCTTACAACATCCCATTGTTCCATCATAATCCTGCAGTGTTAAAAAAAAAAATTAGGAATTAGAAAAACTTTTTTTTCCTAGTCACATGTGATCCCTCAAAACCTTACTAGAAAGTAAATATGAGTTCCCCCCAAAAAGTAGCCAGTTTTGAAATCCACAGACTATGCCTCCCTTCCTACCCATACCTCTCCAGATCAGACAAGCCAACATAACTGTCCCACACAATCAACTGTTTTTAATAGAATTCTACAATATTTAATCAGAGTGAGGAATACCATGCTATTTGTAAGATTCAGAGTTATATAATAACAATAGATTACTTCACTAGTGAAATTTCCAGGGCTTATGATTTTATTGTACAATTGCTTTTGGTAGTAGTACAAAATAGGATTTCAAAAGCTGTATACAATACAAAAATGTTACAGAAATGTTAAACTGCAATTTGAAAAAATATTTTCAAGAGTAGCTTGACACTTATTTTCTTTCTTTCAGATCATTTAGCTGTCTACTACATACATGCTGTACAAATACATTTGCATATACATCATTTACATTTCAGTAGCAGGCAATGCCAAGTGTATCCATCACCATCAGAATTGCTTGCAGAGGATCCACAATTTCTTGCATGTTATCTTTCCTCAAAACCCAGTCTGGTTTAATTCTGTGAAAATATTAGAGGCTTGTCATTCAAATAATATATTGCCACAGCAAAATCAGCAGATGAATTTTTAAGCTCTTACCTTGAAACTGTTTTTATTCTTAAAGGAGTTACTGGAACAAAGGAAGTTCCACTTAAGAAAGTGTTTGTTTTCTGCTTCACAAGTGTTCTCTCTGCATCCATTTTGTGTTTACGAGCTGTAAATTTATATAGGCTCTGAATGCAAGTAACAGCTCTTGGTAGGCTTCGGATTTCCTGAAAAAAGGTGAAAAGAGTACGTAGTTAATACCACAAGTTCAAAAGCAACTTAACCAGTCAAGAAATCTGTTTTATTCAGTGAAAACTGAATGTTTATAATTTAAGCAGAACTTCTACCCACAAGTACAGTGAAACCATTTTAAAGTCAGCACATCTACAAGTCAGTGGTCTAATGCTTTCAAAATACTTAACAATTGGTATGTGACTTGAGATCCCAGAAAATTCAAGCTCTTACAAGTCAGATTTTACTAATTTCTCATTAAAATAAATTTGCCCATATGTCTTTGGTATACACCTTCAACAACTGGTACAGAGAGACAAACTGGTGTTTGTATCCGTCTTCACAGCAATGAAAGAATAATGCAGTGGTCAGAAGGGACTGGATAACTTAAGTACTTTTATCTGATGGATAAACAGCTAATGATTTTATAACATAGAACTCAAACTACCTTAATAACCTTATTAGGGATTCTAGCAATAGGCATGAACAAAGGAAATTTCTTTCAATAACAGGCTATGTCTCTGTTACAATGGACTATGTCAACACAAAGCCATGGACAATTATATTGCTAGTTGTTACTAACAATAAAGACTTTAACTTTATCTGAAAAGCAACAGTAAACTTTCAGAAATGGAATAAAAGTTAATTAAGTGGCAACTAATCTATATCTAATGCTAAGCAATTGACAGAAAGTCATCAAAACCCTGTGGAACGTAGGGATTGCAGTATCATAATGTTGCAAGGATTGCCAGATCAGAACCTCAATGTTGTACTGAATAGCTCTGGGTGACCAGGGCATATAAAGCACAAAATAATGAGTGTTTTCTTAATCAGAGTTTAATCATAATTAATATTACAGCCGTAATAGGTATGGTAGAGAGGGAGAAAAAAAAAAAAAAATTACAAACACCCCCAAAACATGCAAGAAAAGCATGTTAAATCAAATTATTAAACGCAAACCACATTTAAGTCTTACCGAAGCTCTTTTTGAGTCCTTTGAAAGGATGGCCAACAAACAACAGGTCTTTGTGAAAATGCTTCCTCCTTTCTCTGAAATTTTGTCCCCAGCTTTCCCTCTATACATTTGTAGTAGGTCTAGTAATGTATCTATAGAATTTTCTACTTCATAAACTGCTTGAGTAGTTCTTTCATACTGTTATACAAGAAAGAGACAAGAGAGGTTATATAGACAGATCTTTAAAATGTCTTTCAGGTTAGAGGAAAAAGCAAAGTCCATATTCTCCTCTAGATTGAATTTGTAGTTGTTCTGGCATTCCAGCGATAAAAATCACTTCTGTATGTTACACCATCCTAACAGGTTACAAAAAGATACCCTTTGTGCTTCCCCCCTTGTTTAGAAACCCCTAGAATCTGATATTATGTTTAAAATAGAAGAATAAATTAGAGTAAGTTGAGAGAAATTTAAAAGTAAATTTAGCCTAAATGTTAAAAAATTTTCTGGAAATAAAAAGAATCTAATGTAAATGCCTGTAGGATGGATATAAGATCAAAAACTATGTTTAGCAAATATTTTAAATTTCAAAGTAAAAAACTCTAGAGCAATTAATCTGTAGTCAATAACTACAGTACTACTACAGTACTGAAGTAGTATACATAAGTATTTATGAAAATAATCAGTTCTGTAAGAAATAAAAAATGTAAATATAGTCTATTCTATGACATGGATTTGGAAAAGTAGCCTGTCTTCTGGAAATATACATTTTTACCTTAAAAAAACTTCACATCCTAACTACTACTGGTTTTCATTTCTACACAATTTGATGCATTTCTACAGTTTCATGCAATACTTGAGATACTCTGCAATGTAATCAGTTAAAAGTAAAATTATTACTTTAAGCCCATGAAATAATTTTCTTTTGCCAAAAGGAAAATTAAATCATAATTATTATGAAGTCGATAATCTGTTTCAAAATAACATAGTTAAAATTCAGAAGCTTGTTTTTTATTCAAAATTATAACTTTTATTGTTTCAAACATATTCAGAAATTTTGTGGATAGATCCTACAATTAAGTAGTCTACAGCTTATAAACCTACAAAACAAAAAATTAAAGTTACCTTTGAAACATTAAGTAGAACCTGAACTGAATATCTGATCACATCCATGCATGGAACACTCCGGTTGCAACTTCGGATCAGAACAAAAATAGTGAAGATTGCTCTGCTCTGGGCCATATTTTCACAACAGAGCGGGGACAGCCTGGTAGCCACCTCTATGATAATTAAATGAGAAAAACATAAAGAAAACTCTGAAGCTTAAGCAATTTCATTGCAAACCAGGGGTTTCTCTTGGCTTTAAGTAGAAGTGCAAAGAAGCAAAAACCACAATTACGGATTTAAACAAGTCTTTCTAAATCAATAGTTTTAACATTCCGGACTAAAAATTAAGCAGACAAAACAATCCACAGACAACATATACTGATAGTAAATATAATTGACTTATGTAAAGCATAGTACTATCAGGACAGCCAGGAAATTAGAGCAATCATGTAGGATTTTCTTCCTCTACATAACCATTTTAATATTGTTCTTAAATAATAATCTAATTTTAGTCTGGAAAAAAAATACATTATACTCTCTAACATGTTCTCATTTTACAGTCATACAGAGAGCCTAAATACCATTATGAACTCTTCTCAGCTGAAAAATTCCAGTTTCCTATCAGTTATAATAAAATGAAATACTGACCAAGATGTTTTAACGCTGCAAGAATGTAAGAGAGATGTTTGTATTTTAGAAGATATTCAATAGCAATTGCAGTTCTGTTGCACAATTTGTTTTCTTCTCTGCTCTTTTCATTAGCCTTTTCTAAACTACGTCTTAAAGCTTTAGTCTTTGCTGTGTCATTATTCTTTCTCCAAGAATATCCTCTCCACAATGCCTACATAAAAGGAATTTCAAAGAGAGAAAAAAGTTATGAACAAGCGACAATAGAACTTCCATGACCATTTCAAATCAATTTTACACAAGTCTGACAAAGTATTTAATTATCTGGGTTATTAATTTTTAAGTAATTACCATTCAGTGTTTAATCTTCCAAATACTGGATTTTCAAAACAAAAGACCAAAACAAACATGCATATACACTCTGCACACACTCCCACTTATGTCACCTCAACCAGTATTTGCTTAGTATTACTTCATGATCTGATGTGTTTGCATTTGATGTCTAAACTAAAGCTGACTTGGCTTGCAATTTAACTGATAAATTCACCAACTAAAGTAAACATCTTACCTCTTCCCAAAAACCCATGAGAGTAAAATGAAAAGATAAAAATAAAATTTTAAAAAACATAGTTTTTTTACAAGAGGTATTTACCTGAAATTTAATTATTCCAAATGCAAATTTTCTCCTACGTGTGCAGGCAAGGAATCTTCGTACATTTCGCTGGATTATGGCTGCTGCATCATTTCTGTGATTTAGCCAGCCTCGAATCACACGTTGTAATTGAATGATTCTTTGATAATCTCTTCGAAATCTCTTTTGTTGCATTTTTGCTCGGAACCATCGCTGTTTAAAATTAAAGTACCTTTCTATTTATTTAAGACTTTTCCCTAAATTCCCTTTTCCCATCCTAAACAAGCATTGATAAAAACTGATGAACTATTTTAACATGAGCTTTGACAGATACAGGCACTATAAACATCACTAGCACACACATAACCACCATAACACAGCTCTGATTGACCTTGGGGTAGTTGAAATGCGAAGCTGTGAAATGAAATCTTAACTAGGCACAGTTAGGGAAGCATTCTGTATAGAATAGACCAGAACATTTGCAGTTGGAAAGGACCTACAATGATCATCTAGTCCAACTGACTGACCACAAGATAAAGCACGTTATTAAGGGCATTGTCCAAATGCCTCTTAAACACTGACAGGCTTGCAGCATCAACCACCTCTCTAGGAAGCCTGTTCCAGTGTTTGACCACCCTTGGTAAATACATGCTTCCTAATGTCCAGTCTAAACCTCCCCTGGTGCAGCTTCGAACCATTCCCATGCATCCTGTCACTGGATCCCAAGGAGAAGAGATCAGCACCTCCTTTTCCACTTCCTCTCCTCAGGAAGCTGTAGAGGGCAATGAGGTTGCCCCTCAGCCTCCTTTTCTCCACCCAAAGTCCTTAGCTGCTCCTCACAGGACATTCTTTCCAGCCCTTTCACCAGCTTTGTTGCCCTCCTCTGGATGCCTTCAAGGACCTGAACATCCTTCTTAAATTGTGGGGCCCAGAACTGCACCCAGTACTCAAGGTGAGGCGGCACCAGCACTGAATACAGCAGGATAATCATCTCTGTTGACTGGCTGGTCATGCTGTGTTTGATGCACCTCTGGATGCCGTTTGCCCTCATGGTTGCCAGGGCGCAACTGCTGACTCGTACTGAGCCTGCTGCTGACCAGCACCCCAGATCCCTTCCTGCAAGGCTGCTCTCCAGCCACTCCTCTCAGTTTATACTTGTGTCCGGCATTACTCCATCCTACTTTTCTTTCTCTAGGCTGGCTTTTAAGGAGAACCACCACTCCACTTTTCTAATTTCCCAGTTCTGTTTCTTCCCCTCTATATACAGAGAAGGGAGACAAGGCACTGTATGCCAAATCTGAGCAAAAAAAGCCTTTTCCACCCATTCGCTCTTGCCTTAAGGGGAAAATAAAACTTACAGGGAGAGAGAACAGATCTGTATATATGGAGGAGTAGGGCAAAGTTGGCCATAACATCCTTAACTAGAGAACAGATATTCCAGGGTTCCTATTTCAGCCTCTCAATTTATCTAATGATGACCTTCTATTATTGGGACTAAGTTAATGGTCAGTTTGGAAACCTGAAGATAATTTTTACTATTAGGCAGTGCTGCAATACAGACCTGATTTTTGATCTTGCTTTTAGAGAAGTAAAACATGGTTATACTAAAAACGCTACAACTTAGGCTCTGGTACCACTAGCAGGTTAAAAACATCCAGCCAAATAAATCACTGCATCCCAGGGGATTGTTTGCGTAAGGAGATGCTCTTCATGTCATGAGCCTTACAGGTTGTTGTGTCTATCTTTCCTACTTCCAGTCAGATATAAAGAATAGGCTAAAATAGCACTCAGAATCCTTTAGCAAGCTTGAGAGTCTGAAGGAAACATAAACTTTCCCATCCATCTTCAACTTCAAAGTGCTTAAGCCTCCAGAGCCTGCCGAGATCCACTCTATTATGCTTAGCTGGGTATAAGCAGCATTATTTAATAAATCATTAGCCTCCATAATTTAGCTTTAGTTTTACATGTTAAAGAATTACAGTGTCTTAGTGCTACAGCTTAGCTGACAGAAAAGAAATTAGACTGTGTTACACAAAATCATTCATCCTTAATTAGACTAACCTGTATTATAAGAACAGAAGAGATCTGGTTTTGTGCAAGTTTTAAGATGAGGTGAATCCTATACACTCTTTGAATTTTAATTGCAGAGATATGATGATATGCAGCTGCTGTAAAATAAAGTAGTCTCTTCTTTTGTTTCTGTTCTGAAATCTGTAGAAGGAAAACAAAAAAAGGAAAATCATTAATTTTCATACTCGGAGGTAGCTGAGTTGAATTTTGAGTTCAACAACAAATGATCAGGTTTTCTTTTTCTTGCCGGCCAGAATTAATGTTAAAACAGCTCTAGAGATACTTTACATCAAAGTATAGTTTTAATTTAAGTATACCAACCTTTTTTCTGACTAAATAACCCCGTATAAATGCTTGTAGTTTAACGATAGCTCTTCTAGTTTTGTTGTATTTCATAAATTGAAGCCTGCCTTCCTGCCAAGCCCTCAGATGTTTTTGGATAATTACAGCAGCAGTTTTTTGTTGAAGAAGTTTCCTTCTTGCCTTGAAACCTCTGTATGCTTTTTGGATCAAACATGCAGCTTCAAGCTTCTGAAAAAGATTTTAAAGAATGCATTGATAATTAAACTTTTGTTCATTCCTGTCACAATCAATATACATTTTATATCTTAGGTCTAGATTTCTTTTACATAAGAAAAAAATAAAATAGGAAATACAAGCAAACTCATGCAGCACTGGTTTACATGAAAACTAGTTTATATAAAAACACTTTTACAATTTGGAAGGTCTTTTCCCTTACCCTAAATGGGTCAAAATATGGGCAATTTACTTAATCCTTTGTAAGCAATAAAGCCAGTAGAAAATTTTACATTTTATCTTGTTATCAGTATAGACAGGGGTAATTCAACAACTGAAAGTGTTCAAAAACAAGAATCAGCCTTGTTGCTCACGTATTTTGAAGATTGAATAGTTTTGATTTGAACAATCTTTGTTCTGGCCCCACCTTTTTTCTTTTCTATACTTCTGCATATTGCTGACAAAAATCACTCAAGTACACTGAAAACTTCTAAACCAACAATGACATAGCAAGAGTACAAGTGAAAACATACCTTTTTTAAAAGTCTTCTAGCCCTGTACTGTCTATATGCCAACTGAATCTTAACTGCAGCATTCTTAGTTGCCAGAAACTGATGTCGAATCATTCGTGCAGTAAGCGTTGCTCTCCATCTTCTCTGAATGGTAATTGCACAGAACTTCATTTTCAAAAACCTAACATGAAAATGCATTCTGGTTTTTTTCCAAAAGTTGAGAACACTTGCATTTTTGAAGTAAGAAAATAGTGATGGTTTATAAAATTAAGATAGATATTGTAAAAGCAGAGCTGTTATCAATCAAATCTTGGAACACTAGAACAAGGGGATAGCTAGCAATGCTGGCAGAAAGAGTGGTTTAAAATAGAAGATGCTTTGTTTTCTCAGGGCAGGTACTTCCAGAACTTGCTGCCAAAGGAGGTTAGTGAGGGAGACAGCAGTTTAAAAGGCATTAGACAGATTGACACACAACAGGTCCATGAGAGGTTAATAAAGGGAATAGGCAAGGATGTAAATTCTAGCATCCATAATCTAACAAGCATGGATGTTTAGGAGGATCTTAGAAAGTAGTCAGGTTAATGTACTCTCCCTAAACAGCATCTTCTGCTGCTACTGGTAGAGGATGCAGTTCTGAATGAGATGAGCTATCAGGCTGATCCAGTAGAGCATTTATTGTAAAACCATCTCACAGCAAAACAAACACAAACTAGTTTAACTATCCCATTATGCTTTATAATGAAATAGCTTTTCATCCTATTACTTTTATGCTAGAATTTTAACAATATCCACAACATCCTTTCTGTAAAGAAAGGTAAGTGAAAAAAAAAAAAAATCGAGGCCTACTCTTTCTAGATCCCCAATATGCAAAGTTTAAGTTTGTGAGGTAGCTTCCAGTCCAGAAAATTATTTAAGCATAAGACAAATCTTAGGCAAAAGAATAATCCTATCTGCATTAACAGGATTGTGTACTACATATGTAATAATTATGTACAGGACTAAGCAGTACTAAATAATTATATAATAAATGCTTTGAAAAGTAGAGAAATTTATATCAAATTCAGTATTACCAGGTCCGCTGCTGTTTTGTTTTGAAGTGACTCTGAATAACACGTATAGCTTTTACCATAGATGCATACTCCTTTCGTGCTCTGCAGCCTCGAAACCAGGCTTGAATTACTTGTGCTGCTCTCATTTTGTTAACCCACTGCCTGGCTTTATATCCTCTGTATGATGCCTATTAAATATAAAAAAAGAAAAAAAAAACAAACTCAAAACTTGATTTTTTTTTTTGTTTAATGGAACAAACAAAATTAAAAAGAAAAAAGTCACATTAGCATGAAAGACTTTTAGGATTCCAGTCTCTACAGTATTGCAAATATCTAATTTCTCATGTCTAGAAGATATTTTCTAAAGCAAGTGAAACACATTCAGGGAAATACCACAAATGTCACTCTCTAATGTCTGCAAAAACAATTATGTCATGAAGAAACAAATACAAGAGAGATTACGAAAAAAAAAACCCAAAACAAACCAACAAAAACCACCTTCTGGGATTACCTGAATTCTAACGGCAGCTCTTTTCATTTGATGGTATCTTTGCTGTTCAATATTTCGCATCTGGTGGGCTCTATAGTGCTGCTGTATTAATACAGCAGAAAACTTGCACTGAAGGTATTTCTGTCTCTGAATAAATCCACGGAATAAAGCCTTAAACGAAAAAGACATAATCTTGGAATATTTCACCATTTGCATGGTACGGACTAGGAAGATGTTTGCATATTTTAAAGTACAGCTGTACTTACGGGCTTGTTAGCAAAACAATATAAGTAAATATATTTCTGTTCTCCCAATTAATTCTTTTTTTCTGCCTTTTAAGCAAACTAACCATACTGACATTGTTCAGGATATACAAGTTAAACATTCAGAAAGTAACTAAGATGCTGTCACTTCCCCCAAAAACATGGAAGTGATGAAGGCACACCTGTTTTCTTATCCGTTAAATAGAGCATGTGCTCTCCAAGAAGATAGTAATAGTAGCCTAAGAAATTATTTATTTCCCTTTTTTCCCTGATATGGAGGAAAAAAAATCCTTTCATTCCAATAATACCCTGAAGAAAACCCCTTCCCTCAGGGTAAAATAACTAAGGCCACCACAGAAAGTCACTTAAAGTTTTTCCCAGCAGAAAAAAAAAAAAAAGTCTACTCCCACTACATACAAATCATAATTAATCTAGAGAAGGAAATATACCTTCCTCCCTCATCTTCAAAAAAAACCCCAAAAAAGCATGTCAAAGTAACTAGTCTAAGCTGCTTTGAACTCACACTAGACAGACATTTAGCTTGATACATGGAGATGAAGAACAATTCTCATTCCTTCTTGCTGACCACACTTTTATGGCATCAATGACGGAAGAAAACACATCAAACTAAATAATTACCACTTCCTAGAGTACCTCTGAGAAGTCAGATACACTTTCACACTAAGTTTTATGTGGTGCCACTCAAGGTACCAACTGAAACATACAATAAGAACGCAATTTCTCTCCTTACATTCCTCTTCAAAATGTTAGCTAGGCACTCAAATTAGTCTAGGGCCATTTAATAAATCTAAAAGAACTAACATGATTGATTTACATCTTCCTGAGTTTTAAAAAATGCAGCAGTCATGCCTTTTTTGCCATTTACTTCACTTTATACTCAAAACCAGTGCCCGCTCACTTCATGTCAAGACAGCTTTCATTCACAATCCAATCAAAGAAAACATTCATTAACTAATACTTATGTAGGTGAAAGCCAGTTAGGACAAAAATATTCTTAAAAGAAACACAGACACACACACACAAGTATCAGAATTCATCTGAAGCAGTAAAATTCTAGGGGGAGAAACAAGAAAAAGGGAATGTTACTTTCCAAGATGAGCACCTCAGCAAGGAAAGACAAAACAGAGCTGAACTGAGACTCATTTCTGTGCACTGTGGTAGTAAGCTTTATACAACTGCCATGTAACATACTTCAGAAATTGATTTTACTTTAACATATAGCTTTAAACTGTTGTTTGCAAGAGCAGTAATCTTAAAAAGCCACAAAAGAAAAAAAAAAACCCATACTCAAAACCCACTACTATATATTCAGAAATACCTGAATTTTTATTGTGCTTTCTTTAATTCTGTGAAACCTCTTCTTTTCGAGGAATCCTCTGATTCTAGCCTGCACAATGATAATGTTCCTTCGGGTTTGTAAGTAAGTCATTCTTTGGTATTTCACAGTCAAATGGGATCGGTAGCATCGTTGTAAGATGACTGCTGCTTTTTTATAGCTTGTATACTGTGATTTAGTTTTATGCATTAAGTAATAGGCTTGTAACGTAATAGCTGCTGTTCTAAGTTGAATAAATTTTCTACGCTGCACAGCCATCTGAAGAAAAGACTGAATCTTGCTTGCAGCTCGTATTTGTCTTGCTATTTTTCTTGCTTTCATACCACGGAAGGCAGACTGAATAATTACTGTTGCTTGTCTTTGAGCAGAATACTGTGCTTTCTGTAAACGAGCCCTGCGACATGCTCTGTACCACCTCTGAATAGCAACTGCTGAACTCTGAATCAATTTGTAGCGCGTCCGTGTTCTTTGGCATCGGAACATAGACTGGATCATTATTGCTGCTGCTTTCTTTGCAAGAAAACGCCTCCTCTCTACTCGCATTCGTAAGAATGATTGTATGCACCGTGCAGCAACATTGGTTTTATACAGCTGCCTAGCTTTTTTAGCACGAAAAGAGGATTGAAGGCAAATGACAGCCTTTTTTATTTTTGCATAGTTTTCCATGTCAGCTTCTTTTACCATTTTGGCTCTGAACCTTTGCTGTGTAACTCTGACAGCCCAGCACAACTGTTTGTAATATCTACGTTGTACGTACATGCGATAACTAGTCTGTATTACAATTGCTGAAACGTGCATGATTTTCAGTCTCTGTCGTTCCTTCATGCCTCTATATGATGCTTGTATAACAAGAGCAGAATTCTTCATTGTCAGATATTTCTTTCGTTGATTTTTTCCTTTAATGTAGGATCGATAGTAGTTCTGTATAGTAATAGCTGCAATTCTCATATTTTGAAAGGACCTTCTATTCCTGTGCATTCTGTAGGCTGACTGTATTGTACTAGCAGCTAAATGCATATGCTCAATACTCTTCCTCACCCTGATACCTCTGTACACAGCCTGTATATGAATAGTTGCTCTGCGAAGAGAAAGGTACTCTGAAGTATGCCGTCTTGACAGAATCAAAGCTCTGTATCTTCTCTGAAAGACAAGAGCAGCTGCTTTAAGAGAGAGGTATC
Organism: Strix uralensis; assembly: GCF_047716275.1. Taxonomy (NCBI): domain Eukaryota; kingdom Metazoa; phylum Chordata; class Aves; order Strigiformes; family Strigidae; genus Strix; species Strix uralensis. Next base: position 25,939,979 of record NC_133979.1, on the reverse strand, counting down.
TTTGACGTTCCCTAAAAGCTTTAAAATTTTTCTGAAGAACAGTAGCAGCACAGTGCATTTCTCGATGTTGTTTTTTTGCTTGCATGTCTCGAAAGGCCTTCTGAATACAAGTTGCTGCTTTCTTTAATGAAGAGTAATGCTGTACTGCAATTTTCTTCAGGTTATTGGCTCTGTATCTCTTCTGTATTAGCTGGGTTGCCCACTGAACTTTTCTGTAATGGCAGTACTGCCTATACATTCGGTAGTTTCTCTGTATTGTAAGTGCTGCCTCATGTCTTTTCTTCAAGAAGCATCTTGTTTTCATTCCTCTATAGGCAGCCTGAAGAACTAAAACAGAATTGTACAGTTTTAAGTATGTTTCTCTCACACGCTTCCCTTCCCTGTAGGCACGATAACGTTGCTGTATGATTACAGAAGCAAGCCTGACAGCTTGATAAGAAATGTAAATTTTACGCATTCTTAATGTTGCTTGAATAACTGTAGCTGCTTGATGCATCTGTTGCATTTTTTTTCTTACTACAAAGCCTCTATAAGCAGACTGTATGATAACAGCAGCATTAAGGAAAGAGAGGTATTTTTGACGTTGAATTTTTGCTAGTTTTGTTGCTCTGTATTTTCTCTGAATTACAATAGCAGCTGTCTTAATGGAAAGAAAATGTTTTCTTTTGAGAAAGGTTCTAAATCTTCTTTGAATAAGCTCAGCTGATTCACTCATAGTTCTTATAAGTCTTCTTGCTTTCATACCACGGAATGCAGCCTGGATTCGAAGTGCAGCACTTTTCATAATTATATAGTTGTGAACTTGGGTATTTCGCTCCTTACAAGCACGGTACCACTGCTGAATCTGCCTAGTTGCCAGCAACAATTTTCTGAAATCCCTCTGTTGTTTGTGCATTCGATAATAACACTGTATCACTGCTGCTGACTGATGCATAGTTTTTAAGTCCTGTCGGACCTTCATGCCTCTACAGGCAGCTTGAAGGATAACAATAGACTTCTTCAGTTCCAAGTACTTTTTACGTTGTACTTTGCCTAAACAGAAGGCTCTATATTGTCTTTGAATTATAATTGCCGCCATTCTCATTGCCTGATATTTTATGTTCATGCAATGCATCTTAAACGTGGCTTGGATACAAATAGCTGCTCGATGCATACAGTGAACTTGTCGTCTAACTCTTACACCTCTATAAATTGCCTGCATTTTGACTGTGGCTTTTTTTAAAGACAAATATTTCTGGTTTTGACATTTAGCAAGAACGATGGCGCGATAATGCCTTTGAACTACTATCGCTGCAGATCTAAGTCTTTTATAGTCCTTTTTGGCCAGGTAAGATTTGAAGGCAGCTTGTATTGTTGTAGCAGCTTTGTTTAGTTTGTTCAATTGTTTCCTCACAGTCATCCCACGGTAAGCAGACTGCAAGACTAACACAGCTGCCTTTGTCTTTAGATAAATTGCACGTTGTTTTTTTTTCATAAAGTAAGCTCTGAAGCATTTCTGAATCACTAGAGTGGCTTGTCTTAGTTTCTTATATTTTAGTTGATGTACATGCATTCTGTAATAGGACTGAATAATTGTTGCAAGATCATGTTTCTTTCGAATTGTTTTTCTCACAGTTTTCCCCCTCCATATTGCCTGAAGACACACTACAGAGTTACGCAGCTGAATATATTCTTGCCGTTGTTTCTGGCCTATAACACTAGCTCTGTAATGTTTTTGGATAGTTAGCACGGCACCGATCATAAGCCTGAATTTTTTCAGAGCCATGAATTTTCTGAAGGCAGACTGTATCTTAGTAGCTGCAACACATTGTCTTCGAATCTGCTTTCGTACCTTCCAGCCACGAAAAGCTGCTTGTAAAGAAAGCACTGCCGCTCTTGTCATTAAGTAGTTCAGTCTTTGCCTGTTACCAGTCTTATAAGTTCTGTACCACCTCTGAATCACAACGGAGGCCTGAACCATTGCCTTATATTTCATTCTTGCAGCATGAGCTCTAAAAGCAGTCTGAATTTTAACAGCAGCTCTATATTCAAGTTTAAGGTTTTTACGTGCTTTATAACCCCTGTAGGCTGCCTGTAAGCACACGGCTGCTTTTCTAACTTGCAAGAACTGCTGCCTCTGACACAGTTGCTTTTTGTATGCACAATAATGTTTTTGAATGACAATGGCAGCACTATAGATGCTTAAATAACGTTTCCTGTCCCTTCTCATTCTGTAGCGTGCCTGGAGAAATACTGCCATCTCTCTCCACCTTTGTATTTGTTTCCTGATGAGATAGCCTCGAACTACAGCTTGAATTCTTATGCAAGCTTCCTTCAACTTCCTATAATCTTCTCTAAGTTGAAAAGCATATCTGTGAGAGCGATACCTTCGCTGGACATAAAGTGTTGCCTCCCTTAATGCACAATAATACTTATGTGCTTGCTTCATCCTTACAAAAGATTGAATCTTCACTGTTGCATCTTTCAAGTTTTTAAATCTCTTCCGGACAACATAAGCACGGTAACTTGACTGAATTTTTATCACAGATCTCAATACGCGAGCCTCCTTCCTGGCTTCCATTCCTCTGTAGGCAGACTGGAGGACAATAGCAGCCAGACGCATCCTCTGGAAAGAAGCAGCTGCTTTTTTAGAAGCGACATGTGCCCTATACAAAGTCTGAATTACAGAAGCAGCATTTTTAATCTCTTTGTATCTTTTTTGTTGTTGATATTTTCTCACATGAGACTGTAATGTAGTAACAGATTTTTTTAATTGTAGAAATCTTAGTTTCTCTTTTTTCATTCTCCACAGTGATTGAACAACACAAACTGCTTTTGTTTTTCTGTATAGTTCACGTGCCTTCATGCCTCTAAAAGCAGCCTGAAGAACTATCACTGCGGCATGCTTTTGGAAATAGTACTCTCTTTCAATTTTTCCTAGTTTATAAGCTCTGTAATACTGCTGAATTGTCACTATTTTTGCCCTGTGTTCCTGGTAAATACGTCTAGCAAGCTGACATCTGTACCAAGCCTGAATCTTGATAACACTGCGCTTAATACATCGATACTGCTTCAGATCTCTGTGCATCCTATACCAAGACTGTATGACAAGGGCAGCCCTCTTTCTTTTAGCCAGTTTTGAAGATTGCCATTTTCGGAAGTAAGTCTGAAGCACTAAAGTTGCTTTAATTTTCTGTTGAATTTTGTACTTTCTCCATCTTCTGAATGCAGACTGAATAGTAAGTGCTGAAGACTTTAAGACTTCATATCTTTGTCGATCTTTTTTTGCCAACTTAGATGCACGCAGATGACTCTGAATTGTAACAGTAGCCCAAACAATTCGTTTATATGCAGCAACAGACTTCACCATCCTTATTCTTGCTTGTACAAATATAACATAGTGTCTTAACTGTAAATATCTTTTCCTAGCAGAGTATCTCCTCCAATAAGCCTGCAGTAAAAAACAGAAAATTTAGTATTTTCTTCATGGTGTCTCAAGTCAAGCCTAAATTTGAGGACTAACAACCTCAGATTTTTTAAGATTTCTTTATTCTTACTTATTTTTAATTTACTTATTCTTTATTCTTACTTAATCATTAGGAAAATATCTATGTAAAAGGAAAAAAAAAAAAGCCAAATGCTTGAATCATTGCTTTTTTAAGCATTTTAAATTCTGGGGAAAAGCTAAATTTGCCCTGGCAACAAAAGGCTCCTTTTTAAACTATTTGATAAATCAGTGATTCTTTAATCTCCAATCCAAAAAGTCTTAAGAATGTATTTTGGGTAACAGTGGGAAAAGTACCTTGAGAAACTGAATTAACTGCCCAGCTACCAACTGGTAACTAATGTCTGCCATTCTGGATGTGCCCACTGCAGGTGTCATAACACTAGAAGAGTAAAATTATTTTTTTTAAAGCTTCTTTAAGTAATGTTCAGCAGCTGCGAAGAGGCAAGCCAACACAATTTGATCAGTCCTTACGTTGACTGGTTTAAAGCTCAGTGTTTTAAGGTTTATAGTATACCAAACTATTCACTAAGAAGGAACACTTGTTGATTTAATAGCACATTACCATTTCTCTCTGAAGAGAGAAATTACTAAAACATCTCAAAAGGTAAAGAAAAAAAAGAAGTAGTATTACATTTCATGAAGACATCAGTTGCTGCAAGCAGAACAAATGACCCTGAGCAAGCCTTTTTCTTAGAGGTTTCAGAGGATTTCCTTGCTGTGCAATCTTACTTTAGATTGCATTACCTGAATGACTGTGGCAGATTTACTTCTGGCTTCTTCCAGTTTTGTCTTTTTCAGATTTAAAAAAATCATCCTGGCTAAGTATCTTCTCCAGTGCTTCTGGATGAAAACTGCTGCATTCACTTTCTTCAGGATGCGCTGACGAGACAGGAAGTCTATTGCAGATTTCTGAATTACCCGAGCAGCTCTGTCTCTTTCCTACAAAGAGTAAATTTCCACTGAACAGTTAGGATTGGAATTTTCACTCAAATTCTTGATGTATTAAAATAACTATCTAAAGCAATTGCATAAAAATTAGGCTTGTTGATACCACAGCTTTTCTTTAGTAAAAGAACTTTTCCAAGACATTTATTTCAGCACCAAGTTCTTTGTAAAAGGGTGGTATCACTTAAATCTGCATCCTCATAAATCATCCATCTTCATAGTTCTTTCTCTTTGATACCCAATTTTTCAGCACTCCTAAGCAACTCATTTTTAAGCCTCAGTTTTAGCTCTCATTCATAAGAGTTTAAGATACCCTTACTAATAGAGCACACTGGAATGCTCTCCCACTATATTTTAATAATGCAAGAGTATAAAGATAGTCATACCAGCTCATGTCTGTCTAGCCCAGTGTTTTGTTTGCACATACCAACCAGTTTTTATATAGTAACCCAGAGTGCAGCAATAAACTGATGTACAAAGTAAAAAGCAACTAACAAATGTAACACATCAATATTTAGATCATCTTGTCAGAACACTACTACAAGCCTATCTTACCATAGGGCAAAGTACATATGCGCACATTGTAAGATTAAATAAAAACATAATGCCTGCAATGCTTAGGGGTTTTGGTTTTGATTCCCCTTCCTCCTACCAGCATCTTTAATATTAGTTATTTAAAAACAGTTATAAAGGGAATGTTTTGTCATCATCATTAAGGTTGTGTAGTTTTCATAAACTGGAGATGAAAATACCTACGTAAATATAACCTCTGCCCCCTTCTACACCACAGATTCTTAGAATATTTCACTTGAACATCGTTCAAACATCAAATAATATGTATCTCGGTTAGACACAGTGGTAGCATTTATCAACCTTAATGGTGTGATAGTTTTAAAACCATCACAAGACCTAGTATAACTACCAGAAAGGCAAGAAACAAAATATCAGAACTCATGAGGTTCAACTCAACACACTGGTGAAGTTTAGCTCCCGAACAAAAATAGTAAACCCATGCTGAAGTTTAATTACTCTTTTCATCTTGTAGACACTAATATGAATTAAAAATTAACTACTCCCTTTTTGCTTTAAGGAAGCAGTGCAGATATTTTATATTTGAAATATTGGGAAGAAGGCTTAAGGGATGACATGTTCTAATCGGAACGCAAAAGAAAGAACAGTAGCCTTTAAACAAATGTAATTACTTTGGAATAGTCTTAAACAAAAGTGGGTTTTAGTAGATTACACCACCAAGAAGGCCATATATTTTGATAATAAAAATGGTACTCATTAATTTAAATGCCAGTATTATTCTAATAAACCTGTATACTCCGAATAGTGAATTTATAATCTTTATTTAGCATTTCTTAAAGTAGAAGCTATGAATATTGCACAGGCAGAGAGTACCTGAGAAAGTTTCAGTTCCCTTTTCAGCCTGTAATTCCTCCAAGCAGACTGAATTAATTGTGCAGCTCGTGTTTCTTGCCGAAGATCTAGAAGCCGTGAACACAGAAACGATAGGTAGGTAATAACAACCTATATAAACACAGAACACAGAAAGTTAAGGGATATATGGAAGAGCAGGACACGTTTACAGGAGAGCAGAACACGTTTACATCAACTCTAGAGGCATCTTACTTTCTCATCAGGAATTGTATTTGACATGTCTGAGTGATGGATCATTGTTGGTATTCCACCTAGGTCTGAAACTGCAGCATTGATCAGCTGGAAGTTTCTCCTTTCATTGTCCAAGAGTTCCTTGTATATGACTGAGGCAGTTAAGGCTTTGCAAAGAGAAAATATTTGTCAAATGAAACTGTGCATAAAAGAAATAGATTTAACATGAACTTTTGTGTATCAAATAACTTACTTTCATCAAACATTCCTTCCATAACATTTAGAGAAGTATCAGACTCTGAAGAGGATGAGGAGGAAGAGTTTAGTCCCACTGTATGAGTTCTTGAGCATTCTACTGTTTGAGTTGTACGTTGGCACACAGCTTCCAAAGGCATGTAACATGGATGATAATGATGAATCAAATGACATAATACTCTACCATCTGAGAAACACACTGTGAAATTTTCCACCTGTTAAATAAAATCCAGTAAGATACAAGATCCTTGAATTTTTGTTACAAGTTAATTGATATAAACTGGATATAGAATTTGTTATCTTGTACCTCTAAAAGCGACCAAGTGCAATTTTTTTTTGAACAAAAAAAGCGTATGTAGCTAGTGCTTCCTTTGAACATTCACTGTACAGTGACATACAGCTGTGAGAAACCAGAAACAAAGAGGTGTGAATCATTATACAGTGAATCTCCAACGGAAACATTTAAGAAATGAAAAAGTAAGCAATCTTTCTACAGAAGGATCCCAAAGAAACTTCTATAGATACCTTTACACTAGGTATTCAGTGCAGAAATAAGTTCTGAACTTGCATCAGTCTTAAGCACTCTATTTCACCCTTCAGAAAAACTAGCAGGTCGGTCTGTGTGACCAGAGACAAGTCTCAGAACAGGGCTTCTCTTCTAGGAAGGAACAAACAACATGTCCCTTCTAAACAAACATCTCTGAGGAGAGGAATTCCCCTTATCCCAAACATTAGTTTAATTCTCACTGTTCTGATAAATGGTAAAAATTTTATGCACAAATACTTTTAGGATTAATGCTCATTAAAAAAAGACAAACAATACCATATTCCAGCAAAAACATTGTATTTTTAAAAGGCATTTTTATGCATAAGACTAACTGGAAGGGGAAATCCTTTTGCTCAAATATGTTTAAAAAGAGAGCTGCAGCTAAATGCACAGAAAGATGGTTACTTCAAATCAGGTTAAACAAAGTCCAGAAGTATATTTAAAACTCATTACCATTGGCTGCTACTACATATTTGATAGTTTGAAGAATTTTGCTCTATAGATCGCTGATAAGAATAAGCATTCTTATGACAGCAAAGGATGTACTTGTCAAAGTGTACATAAAACTATTTACCTTGATATTGTAAAATTGACAAACAGCATTAACCCATGCCATCAGCAGCTTCACATTTTCACTGTAACTTTGAGGTGAGGAGTTACTACTATTATCTTCTTGTATTCTACAACAATTTGGAAAAGTCTTGAGAGGACCCAATTGTGTCTTCCTCTTGTGTGCGTTCTTCAAAAACTCAATTTCTTCTTTTAACTGCTCCACATTAAGAAAAACATCCACCTATTAGGAAGAAAAAAAAAATATTTATGTCACCAACAGTCTAACATGTCATGCATAATAGCAGGTGGGTGCAGAGGTTTTAGATAAGGCATTTTAAAGAGAAACTACTCTCACTGCTTAGCAGTACCTGCCACATTGAATCAGTAATGAATAACGTGGACTTGCCGGCACAGATGGCAGTGCCCGTTACCAACTGCTTCAGATAAAAGAACCTAAACCCACACTCCCACTGTTCTGTGTAAAACAGTTACTTCATTTAGTTAATAGTTGGGGGAAACAGGGAAATGCCCTGAAACAGCCTGTGTAATCTCATCATACTTTCAGAGGAAACAGCAATTTCAGAGTCTCACCCACATTTCTACTGAGTCCATGTACCCCTCCTCCTCATTTAAGGGATTCTGAGGGGACTTAAGCTGGTGTTGTGACGGTGTGAGAAGATTTGGAGAACAAGTAGCATATCCACAGGGCTTAAAGCCACTGCTCATAAATTTATGTCTTTAATCAAAAGCAATGCAACTGTGATACATGCATCAGGAATATTAACTGGAAAAAGCTACTCAATACTGTAACAATAGTTAAGAAAGAAAACACTTAAATTTGATTTATTTTATGTTCTTCTGGCTCTCTGATAGTTCTGTGGCTAAACTCTTTGAAATTCTTGCTTTAGATATAATTGTACTTGTATTCCTGACTACTTTGTAGTGAAATTCCACCTCAATTTGTATCTTATTTTACCTTTAATACTTTATGTTTCTTCCAAGCAGATGTGTCAGCTAGATACTTATTTTCAAAAGACTATTTGACTCAAGTTAACCCTTAAGAAAACTATTTTTGCTTCCTCTACTAAATTTTTTCCAGTGGCTTTCCCACTGCAGTAATGCCTCAGCAATCTTCATTCTTATTTCAAGAATGTTTCTTCAAATTGACTGTTTCAGACAAAGGGAAAAAAGTAGAAGAGCTATAGCTTCAGAGCTTACTCTGTCATTGTCTATCAGTGTAACTTCAAAATTGCCTTTTCAGTTAGTAAGAGCTTACCAGCATTTTGAGACCAACATTATTTTACTTTTAATTATCAATTCTGTTTGCATACAGCAAGAACTCAAAGTTAAGTTTTTTCCAAAAACTTGTATGTATGTATATAAGAAAAAGCACAGTTAAAATGTTATCTAAACTGTAGTTAGGGAACAGTTAGCAGGTTTAGGTAAAGTTTGCATGGCACTTTGCACGTACAAAGCAGATAATTTCAGAGTCTAAAATTTGATTAGTAAAGGTTTTCACAGACAATAAATATTCCCAAAACACTGGTGTTTTCATTATCACTCATTTGTAACTAGTAACAAACAAACAAACAAAGTAATTGAGTAGTACCTGGAAGGCAAAGACAATTTTCCACAGGAGTGCTAACGTTCGTTCTCTGTGTCTATCCACAATATCCCTGGAGTCAATTGAAGCACCTATCAAATAAAACAAGGAATGAAAGTGTGCACTAGTCCTCCGATGCACTTAGAATAACCCCGATTTCTAGGCCTTACCACTTTCATCTTTCAAGTGAATTCCTCGCTCTTTAAGGACATTAAGAGCAATGTCAACATTATGCATCTTCTGTAGACGACTTATTGCAGGAACTCTCAGCTGTTTTGAAAGATTCCAGTTTTTCGTAAGAAGTTCCATTGTTCTCCTAACAAAGGGAATTTCACAGTTTAATACCTTAGCTGAGCTCATATTAAGTATTATATAAAAGAAAATAAATAGTTCAAAATAATTCTGTATCAACGCACACAAGACGAATGCCGCATTGCAAGTCCACAGCCAGATTTGTTACAGCAAAATCAAATTCATCAAGTGGAGTTTGAATATGACTGACAGGTAGTCCTAAGAAACCAAGATGGCGGGAAAGGTCACCTTCACCACTCAGGAAGTCCCGAGAAAATGCAAGCAGAAGGTCTTTGCTAGCCTAAAAGAAAAAAGGAAGATAATCTTAACCCTACAATATTTGTCAAACAGAATACAATTTTCATTCCTTGTCCCTCAAATTGCATTACCTATTTCCATGCCCAGTAATTCTAACTTTTTAAAAAAAATTTATTTTTAGCCTGTTCACACAGCTTTAATTTTCATGGTACCTGGCTACCATATTACAGAAAGCACCATCAAACTCTGGAATAATTTTTTCTCACTCTGTCTGTCTACATAGTACAAACCCAAGTAAAGTGATTTTATTTGAAAATAATGTATTTGTTAATCAAAGCCTTTTTATGACAAATGTTGCATAGTCTTTTTTATCACACCAAGGTAACAAAAAAAACCCCAGAAAAGCCCATCAAACTGACTTGCAGTTTAAGATTGGCTACAGTATGTTAGAGTGATATTTAAAAATAATGGAGGAGCTTAGCTTTAAAGAGGAAAGCCAGATAATGGAGTCCTTCCTGCAGGACCAACACCTCAAAATTTTCTTGGGAATTCCTTTACATGACTGTTGGAAGTGTGGAAAAAGCAAAACAGCAAAAAATCTGCAAAACACACATTTCCTTAACACATGGTGCCCAGAACAAACACAGAATAGGATGGAGATCCAATGATTTGTGTTGCCTTGGCACCAAGGAAGGCCACAAAGTCCTGCTCTTCCACTTTTCTCAAGGAACACTTGACATGACTATGCAGATTTATCTCCTGCTCTTCTCCTTCTCTCGAGGTCTGTTTTGCAGTACACCCTGCGGACCTTCTCTCTCATTCTTCCTCTTTTCCCACAAAAACAGTGCACCCCTCACACCAAGGAATGTGCTGTGTCGTTACTCAAGAAACAATGGCTTGACCACAGTCCCACCCACTCACACATACGTACATAGGTAAATACTACCCCAAGTTTGTATCTACCTCAGAGGGACGATAATCTGATAGCAAATCGGAGGGACAGATCGACAGGTTTGTGCTCTCGCCCTGCTCCCCCTCAGAAGGGACACCTTTTGGAAAGATTTGAGCCCTCGGCTACGCCAAGTGATTACCCAGTAATTAGGTGTGTGTGATTGCAATCATTTTTCTTTTGTGTGTAGTGCTATATAGCCAACCTGCAGTTTGTGCATCTATTGCAGGCAATCCTAAAGAATCTGTAAATGTTGCATAAGAATAGACCGTACTATTCGTGAACCTGACGGCTTCTCTTGAGTGCAACCGGACTTACAGCATATGGGCTGTTCGTGCTTCTGGTGTCAGGCCTATAGTTACGGCCATAACTGGCATAGCTATTAAGAGCTAAATCCAGCTGCTCCTAGCCCCTCTGATCTCTGAGGACTGGCTAGAACACAAAGGGATTAATCTCCTACCAAATTAATTCATAACCTTAAATGCAACACATGACTATCAGATGATGTGTTGAGAATGTTCATGCAAAAGGCTGAAGAGTCAAGACTTGTTAAAGAACAGTACATAGATTAAAAAAAGAAATAAGAATTTCTACATTGAGTCTTAGGACAATATTGGAGGGAGATGTCAAATCACAGCTCTCTTACCTTGAACTCTGCATCCTTACAAAAGAGGCAAGGGTCATGGTCAATCATTCTGGACCGTTTGGCACAATCCAGAAAGCAAACTAACAACAGCAATTTTTTCAGCGTGAATTTTGACAAAGCTTCTTCATGACCTAAAAAGGTAGAACCCATTAAATAATAGTCCAGAAATTAAGTGTGAAAAATAACCTATTCTTGGAAGTAGTAGTTACCTTCTCGGTAAAGGTGAGGCACAGTGGGATGTCTGTATTCAGCTGCAATGTCAGGGTTCCAAAGCAAGCGATTAAGGATAAATATTGCTAAACCCACAACATCACTATTACTCTCCAAAGCTATCAGTTCTCCATAGACAGTCTAAGATGAAGTGAGGGGAAAAAAGCAGAACCATTAAAAATTACCTTAAATACTGTGAGGGTTTTTTGAATAACATACATTACTGAAATCCTGAAGTAGTAAACAGTAATAAGGCTCTAAAATCAGTTTTTCAAATCAGTCATTGCAGGATCAAACTAAAGGAAAATTCAGAAGATGCAGTCTCATTTCAGAGCATGTACGATCATCTCCATCTGAAGAATCAATCAGGAACTTCCTTAAGACAATTGCATTTTTCTCCAGTTTAGTGAAGAGAGAAACTGATGGCAAACTGCATTTGTGTTAATGGTCAGGGCGTTAACTTCCACTTTTCTTGATTAAATATTTTCCTTTTTAATAAGGTAAGCACTTTTTAAAAGCAAGTCAGTTGTAATAATTTAAGAGACGTAAACATATTATAACTGAAATGAACCTACCTGAATTAGAAAACAGAAAATACAAAGACACCCTAAACATCCGCTACTAAAACTCAAAATTGCTAGATGTCCTTTAAACTTTGATTATAGACCATAAATTCTGCACTTACCTCCAGACCTATACGCAGCCACAAAGGGTTGTAAGATAAAAGCCAGTTAAGGACTTTCTGCCTCTCTCCTGCAAGAGAGCATCTTGTAATATTACATCCAGCAAATGCTTCATATTATAGCAAAAATTTCTATCAACAAACTTTAGATTAAATCAACTCAGTGTGTGAATAATCCTTTTTCTGCTTACAAGAGAGGATGCAAATTTTAGTAGTCTTACCTACATCTTTCCAGAGGTGTCTGTCTCTACGAACTAGCAAACGTCTAGTTTCAATCTCAACTTCCAGCTTCTTAATAGCTTTAACCATTGTTTCAGATGTAAACAAACGGCAAGCATCACGTCGTAACTTATTCAGCTTACGATGAGCTGTATAAGCTTTTAGAGATGCTTCATCTTTGGTTGGTGCTTTAGGAACACTGGTTTTATGATGGTTCTCTTCTCCCAAGATAAGAGCAGCTGCATTTACTGTTTAAACGCACACAAAAAGCATGCATTTACGTCTCAAATAAAAGTAGCTTTGCCCACCTTTTTCCTCTCTCAGTTCACATTTTGATATTTTCCTTCTGACTAATGATTTTATCCCTCAGGAAGCTTATCAGCTGTTGCACTAAACATATACTGTCAAGTACAGTCAAATATTTAATATAACAACATTTATTTCCTAAGCAAGCAGTGCTACGAATTCAGTTTTAAGATCAATTGTACCATCTTCAATTTGTCAGGTAGAAGTACGTTTACCATTTCAGTAAAGTGACAGCTATAATGTTTTTCAGCAGGTGGGGATTCCCCACTCCACACCCACTGAGGAGTGCTGCAGCCACACGTTCTAAGGTGTATTTCTTGTTGCAGAGCACACTGCCCATTCAGGTGTGTGGTATGCTGTGCCTGGCACGATTGAGTGTGCCATTCACACTTATCACAAGGGAAAATATGACTCTGAGAAGGGTTAGATAGTTACAAAATTCTGCTGCAATGGACAGCACTGTCTCCAAGGTAAGAACTGATTTTGGTTTAGCACATTCCATATTTTCTAGCATAACCACCACTGAAACACATCACCAAATATTTGGTTTATGCTTATCACAGTATAAGTCAAAGGCTGAAAAGGGAAACGCAGGTCACACGTAAAAAATTAAAACTCAAAAATCTACGTTTACCTAAGAGCTTAATGTTACAGAAACTAAAGTGACGTTGGGACTAGTGTTAAGCCAGTGCTACTGTTCACTAATATTAATAAAGTACATTATATAACGTCTAAGAACATTAAAAGACAAAGTGAAAATTCTTGTACTCTTACCTTGCGAGGTGTTTGTTTTTACATTGAAGTCATCAGGGGTAAGTACAAAATTTAACCACCAGGTGAAACCTCGTTGCTGCTTCTCCTTCCAACGTTCATCATAAAACATGTTTTTAGCAGCAAAAGGCATTGGGTGCCTAGGGATGACTTTAAAGAAAGAAAGTAAGTCTCTGAGGTTCTTGAAATGTTTGATAACCGATATACATTTCATTGCAGAAAGGATTAACGTTTGACACTCCATTTAGCACTACAGCAGAAAAAAGCAGATTGTTAGAATCTTCAGCAACTTGCAGATCAGCCACCTTTAAATAAATTTCAGCCACAAAACATGGATTAAGTTATTAAAGCACTAGAACAAAAACAAGATTTCTAGAACCCAGGCTATTTTGCTATGCAAATCTTGGGGCAAAACCAAGTTGAGCTGGATTACATCCAGGAAGAACCATTTTATAAATGCTTTTTTTCTGATCAGATCAACTTAGTATTATGAGCTTTGCAAAATTAGTTATCTTTTTGGTAGGAAGTTTTCTCTTCTTAGGTATTCTGTTGTTGTATTAAAATGTTATCAGATATGGAAGAGGCGTTTCACTGATAACCATCAGTCAGCTAGGAACATATCTTTAATGTAGTTTTTATACTTACAGGCAAAACTAGAGGAAAGTAACATTTACCTTCAGCTGGCCGTGTTTTGCAACCAATTTTTGTATGAGTAGTCAAAATGGAACACGAAAGTTTACGTATATTTTTCTACTAGATATTGATTCATTGTAGATACAATCTTCTATTTCATCTCAACTCTAACCAGCTGGGTCTTACCAATCACTAGCGGTACAACAATTGTGACATTCAGTTCAGCGTACACTGTTTTACTAAATACAGAAGTCTGCCTACCTGTTTTCAGTGGTTTCACAAATGTCAGGTGAGACTGGGCCAATCCAGGGATGGGTTTACTAATTCTGTTGGTAGTTTTAGATGCTTTCTGAAGTGAAGAACCTACAAACATTAACATACAAATATCAACAACAAATATACTAGTGAAAGTTAATGTATTAAGGTTCATATTACTTATAATGCATGGAACTGGAGTAATTCCCCGTGAACCCATACAAAAGACCAATAACCTTCTGTTGATGGAAAAAGTTAAGCTAACCAGTTTGACTCCAGTTAAAAGGGAAAAATAGTTAAGAGTAAAAAAGTGCTATTGTATTTCACAGTTCTTCCATACACTAAAGAAATGTACTGTTTGCAAATCATTATCATATGGCTAGAAACACTCAGCCATAGTGAAGAAACACTTCATTAGAACATGTGAAAGCATGTATTCTATAAACATCTGGGGTAAGAGGTATGTATTTTAGGGCTTGACTCACCTCTTCCCACAGTTAGATTGCATACTACATTGATACGGATTTCGGAGCAGCCTGACTTGTGTTAGTTTAGGCATCAAGGCACTAGCTAGTAAGTATTATCCACCACGTCGCAGTAGAAGGACTTAAAACACAAGGAAAAAAATGCAGATCTAGGCCTTCTGAACTCTGAACACATAAAAATACACACTTTTAGTGCAATCATTTTGTTATGTTGGCACCAAATGAAGGATTAAAAAAGTATGCTGTTGCAGATGAGCTATAGTTGCTGCCTGACACTCCCTGCCAAGATGGTAGTTCAGAAACAAAAAAGAGAGAGATCATAAATTTACAGGTTGCACTCTCCTGCTTAGCTGAAGTAGTGTTTTTCATAGAATGTTCACTTCTAGAGAAGAAGTCATTCCAATCTCTCATGCACTTCTAATAAATTTTAAATACATTCTGACAATTTTTAATAAAGTTGAATCTCAAAAGGATTAAATTAACGATGGGCATTTCAAAGTTAATTTTTAGTAGTGAAATATTTTCCTTGTGAAGCCTACGGACAATGCCTGTGCAATTGAAAGAACAACAGGTTTCATTTCTCAAGAAAAATTGTGATGAAGAATGTAACTCAAAGCTGTCATTATTAGGATTAAGAGACATCAAAGTCATTTTGAGCTCACAGAATACTTCCTTGTCCAGCCCATCTATCCTTACCCTAACAGATGAATCGAAATAACCTGGTAGATAACACAGCTTTTCCTGCTGCACACTAACACTGTTAGTGTGTTATGTTTTTATGTAGACTATCTTAAAAAGCCTGAAATCAAAGTGCGCTACTGAAAGCCCCAAATCAAATCTAGATCACGGAACAGATCATTTGAACTGAAGAAAACAGAGTATGTTATTTTGATCTGAAAGCCATGATGAATTTTTTGTGTTAGTTAAATTGCAGGGACTGCATGAAGATTCTGCAAGTTAAATGCTTCTTTCAGTTACAGACTCTCATTCCAGAGCATATTTGGGAACGGAACATTTAGAAAACCCAAAATACATTGAAATACAAGAAGTCGACTACTTCTGATCTTCAAGCAACGAAGTACTGGAAAATTATACAGCCAGAAAGATCTACACAAGGCTGACAACAAGCTAATTACAGACAGTAAAAAGCAGGCAGAGTGAATAAGATTTGGGAACTACACTTTTGAAAACACGTGACAACAGCAATGGAGTCAAATATTCACAATGTTAAGTGCACACTGACTAATCTCACGCAGTAAGTTTCTAGTAAATTTGAATTACATAACAAGGGCTCTGCTGGAGAACTGTCAGATACTTTCCCTGTTACTGTCATTTAACAAGGTTTACAAAAGAATAAAGAAAATTTGAAGCCAATTACGTAACCAAAACTCTTACCTAGTTTTCAAATTTTTAAAATGTAGATACCTAACAAATTCCAAAGGTCCACATTTCAGAGATATGAACTATTCCCAACTGTTGCTAAACAGTTCAGTTTGCTATAAAAATTTAATTATCAAAGGCATCTTTCAAAAAGTGGTAAATGAAGGAAATACTGCTCACCGGCTTTCCTTCTCTGCCCTACTCTCTCTCGGTTTGTGGGTTTGAAGGCTGATGGTCTCATAGTAGTATGCGTTTTATTGTCCATGCTAGATGTAAGAGTTCTTTTTCTTTCCACTTCTTCCACAGACACTGGAGCTGTAACTCTGTTTTCTACATATATTTCACTCTTCCTCTTACGACACAAAGAAATTGATCCAGTAGGAGATGAATTCACTTTGTCATTGTGACACTTATTTTCAGCTGAAATGGGACCTATAACTGGAAGGTGCTTAGATATTTCTGCTTTTGTACGTACAGGCACCACATCAGCACATTCCATTATTGCTTTACTAAGGCATTTTTTAGATTTTGGGTGGAGGGTTTCCATTCTTTTTTCTTCAGCAGTACCAGGCTTATTTTTTATGACAGTGGCAGAAAGGACCGGACGCTTTTTTGGTTGCTCTCTCCGAGAAGAATTTTGAGTCTGAAGTTCCTCTGTAGAAGGAAAACTGAAGTGATTTTCTTTGGGTTTGTCATAACGAAGTACCTGTGATTCTACATTACGCACCTCAAAGACTTCATTTAACTTGTGTTGTTTATGACCATGTGGTTTTGCCTCTACATCTCCATTATTTTTCCATTTTGAGGGTAAGAAGTTTTTTACAACGTAAGTCTCTGCAGTAGATGATATTAAAGCTGCCTCAAGTTTAGGAGTCTTTAATTGCTTATCTGACAAGCTGTCTTTCACAAATTGATCAGGTGACAGAATTGGAACAGGCTGCTCTATTATATCTATACTCACTGGATAACTGTCATTTACAAAAGAATCTGGACTTAAAATTCTCCTTGTACTTAAAACAGGCACAGATGCTGAGTGCTCTGGAGTGCAAACTGGTGAGAGTGTACAATTAAGAATTACTTCATTGTTTGAACTTGGCAGTTGTGCTAATCCAATAGAACTGTATGCACTTTCAGATTTTAATTCACTGTGCTCATTAAGAAATTTCTTGACGTTACAGCTGTCTATTTCAGGCAATAACTCCTCATTTACAGTGGCGACAATATCTGAAAATGTAGTAGATCTTCTCATCGCAAGTGGTGTGCAAGCAGTATTATGATGTTCCTCTAGCACTGGTGCAATAGGAGATATAGGCAATTTATTTTCTGAGCCAACAAGAGAGTCATTTCCTGGGGATATAGTATTTTGCATTGAGTTCTGATTTTCACATGGCTGCAGTGGGCTTCTAAGTCTATCCACCTTCTGGGAAACTTGAAAGGTTTTATTAACATTTTTAACTTTCAAAGTACTTTTTTTCACTTCTATTGAAGCAGGTGTTTCTGAAGAGTTTTTCTTTTTTATAGTATCCCAAAGACTCTTCTGAAAAAGAACCATAAATAAAAGTTAGTATGTTGACATTCTACATACTTCTAGGCGTAAAAGTGAACATTACTAGTGCATTAATTCAAAGTCTAAAAATGGTATAAGAAGAACACCTAGTCCAAAATTCACAGCAAGTTATTTCCAGGCTTGAAACCAGCTTTTTTGTTCATGTTTTAGTTTTATTCTCTAAGCTGCAATGCACTGGTATCTACTTTCCAACCCAGCTGAAAAATTTTGAAGATAATGGGCATTCCCACAGACAGCATCATTTACCATTGAATTTTCTACTAATAAAAACAGTAGCTGTGTCAGCTATACAAAAGTAATAGAATTAAGACACATAATAAACACACACTCACTTTTTTCTTCAGAGGCTGCTCAGCAACACCCAGGAGCACAGCCTGATGCTTTACAATGCCATTAATAATAAAAGTTACCAGTTCTCTGACTTTTCCTTCCTCTAACGGTGTCCATGTTACAGAAATAAAGATTCTTTGTCCTGACTGTTGGAGAAAAAGAAATGTTTAAGATCTAGCACATTGGTACACTTATGTAACATCAATGACAGAGTAATCAAATCAAATGGGAAGTGGTATACAGAAGTAACATATTCTGACAACAGGAAATGATAAACATGTTAAATGTTTAGATGTCAATTTTCCCCTCAGACATATAAATTTAAGTAACCTCTAGCAAAAATGTTGTTGTACTAAAAGGGCATATAACTCTTAAAGGGCATACACCTCTTAATGAAACTACAACGGAAAACAAGAACACTTACAAATATAACTCATAGTAGAAAGGTCAAGGTTTGAGTAGGGGTAAGAAGAAATTACATAATTTTTTAAACTTATTAACCAAGTAAGTCCTCTGAAGTAATTTTGAGTGAGTGATATTTGGACTAACAATCAGTGGTTAATTTCTAGGACTTCAGCTGAATCCAAGTAAGTGTCAATTTTTTCAGTCAAATGACCCACAAAGATGAGATTTGACACATGAGTTCATTGAACAAAATTGAAGACACTGCAAATGAACAAGGAAGTCGTGGAGCTACGGGTGGTCTGTGTAAAGGTTCTTCATGCACAGTGACCTCTACCAAATCATTTCTGTGCTCTGCTGATATCAATACTAACAGAGCAAAGAATGGTTGTACCTCCAACAAAAATCAAAGACAGTGTGAAAATAAACAATCTCTTCAGCATTTGAATTAGGAGTTCCACCTCTTCAGGCAGATGCACTTAATGAAAACATACAAACTAATTTAATATGTGCTTATACAGTAAAGCCGGTCAACAATAGTTAGTATTCATTAATTGCTATAGGAGCTTGTTATTCAAGTACTTCACAGTGAGATTCCAACCCGTTTTTATAAGCATATTGTTGCAAGAGATCTCCAGAGCTGCTTCCTCTCTCACAAAGACCCTGGAAAGTCTAGACAAGTAGACACATCTGTCTAAATTGTCCTTTTAAAAACCGGCATCAGTAGGATCAACCATAGTTTATATTTCCTTGGTAATCGTAAAGATTTATTCCTAGATTACGCCTGCTTTTCTCTCTGCTGTATTATTAACATGCAGAACAGTGAATTGGTATCCTCCTCAGAACAAGCTCCCCCATCCTTTTTATTAAACAGATGTCCTCCAATTTTTTGAGAGGTCACGTTTTAAACACCTCTTATTTTTCTGTCTCTGTCTTTAAAACCACATTCCCAGAGAACAATTAAATTGATGATATTTTTTTGTTTGTTTGCTTTTTTGCACCTGCTGCAAAAACCCCTCTGCCGAGCCAGGGTTTACCGCCTCCGCAGCCTGGGAGAGCCCCGGGGCACCGCCCCCGGCAGCTCCAGCTCCTCCCCTCTAAGGCGAGGCGAGGCCGCATCCGCACACTCCCCCGCGCCGGGGCGGCAGCTCCCGGGGCACCGGCTGCCCACGAACGTAGTTCCGCGCGGCCAGGCGGGGCGCGACCTGTCCCGCGGGAGGATCGCGCTGCAACGCGGCGGTTCTGCTCCGGCCGCCGGGCGAGCGCCTCCACGGCCCTGCCCGCAGCGCACGGCTCGGGCTGCCCTCGCGCGCCGCAGCCTCACGCACATCCCCCCCCCGGCCCGGTCCCCGCCGCGGCTTCGCCGCCCCCGCCCGGTACCTGCACAGAGAAGCGGCGGCGCTCAATGCTGAAGCCCCGGGCAGACGCCGGGAAGCGGTCGACGACCACCTCGGTGTCCTCCGCGTTGGGGTTCTCGACGGCCAGGAGGCGCGTGCGGGAGGCGCCGAGGCGGAGGCTGCCGAAGCTGAGGAACGGCGGCCGCGAGAAGTGGCTCAGCACCAGCACGGCCGCCGCCTCCTCCGCCGCCGCCTCCTCCTCCTCGCCCCGCCGCGCAGCCCAGCGCCGCCGCCGCGGGCTGGCGGCGGAGCTCGGCTCCCACACCGCCGCCCCAGAGAAGAAACCCGCGGCCATGGCTGAACCGCGGGACGCGCACGGCTCCGCCACAGCCAGCACCCCGCCAGCGCCCCAACCGCCGCGCCCCCGTTCAAACCCGGCGCCCCCGCCAATCCCCGCGCGGGCCCGCCCCCCCGCGCTCCTCCGCCAATGAGCGCTCGGCGTTTTATTTAAACGGCCCGACCCCGCCGGGGCAGCAGCGAGGCGCCGGCCCCGCCCCCAGGCCTCGGCCCTGGCCGGCTGGCGGTGTGTGTCAAAAGGAAAAAACCCAAAAATGGATTTACAAGCTCTCCTCAGATTGAAAAAGAAAAATAAATAAATCAAACAAAGCCAAGTACTTTTCTAAATAAATTTAATTTACAAAATAGTTTAAAATAAAAAGTAGAATGAGGCACACAAATTTGATGAAAAAATTGGCCTCGTCTGTTTATCTTTCATGAGCTTTAAAACTGAAAGACATACAGAATACTGTGTTTCCATGCTGTAAAAAAAAAAAAAAAAAGGGGCAGAAATCAAAACTTTGCGCAAGCACCCCTGCAAGAAATCCTGTGAAGCAAGCAATGTTAAGACAAAAGAACTTTACTTTTCCGTAACAAACAAAATTACACAGGACTGAGTACTTCTACATTTACAGTACACTTCCTAACTTTTCCTTACAGCAAAGAATTTCCCCTAAAAAGACAACTTTACTTAAAGACTTCCATCTAAAATATCAACCTATACAGATCACATTTAAAACACATTATCTCATATACCAGTGACAAAATATTGAGCTTATTTCACCTTATTCTTTCATATAAAAGGACCAACATTTAAACGTGACCCAAATGGTTATGGGGGATTAAAAAAAGTTTGCCATTGTTACCTTTAATCCATCAAATCCTTTTAAAACCAAAACATTTCTCATGAACCATGAAAAAGATCCTTATGGGCTTAAGCAATGTGACTGCCCTGCATTATATTCTGCCAGTTTCATTCTTCAGTGCATACAATGAAACAACCAAACCCCTGTGAGGTGGTATCATAGGAAAAGATCACACGTGACAGTGGTCACAAGGACCTATAGATAAATGCACTCTATTTCCCTTAAGCTTCAGTCATATGGAGAACATGCAATCTGGATCAGTTATGCATGTATGCTCAATATGGAAAAAATTCACATTGTTTTTATTGTTTTCAGGGAAAAAAACCCTATTCATCTACAACAGCCTTCTCAGAATTCATTCATAATTCTACATTCATTAACTTCTACACAGAAATTATTTTAAATTTAAAAACTTGAGTGTCATTTATTCCTTAGCACTCCACACGTTACCAGGTGATTCCTTTGAAGCATCCTTCAGTCATGGATGCTCTTTCACATTCATTACTAGGGAAATAAGCTTAGCTCTTTGATGATGCCAAATAAATCTTTTGTCAGTGTTCTGGCATGACCCATCTTTAAAAATAACTACCCGAATTATAATCCAGACTAAAGTAGTGCTGTATTTTTAAGGAAACCACAGCCTTACAGAAGATATATCATCACCATTACCATTACTGATGTTCAACATAAAAAGAACCCATGAGAATGATACCTCTGTAGGAAAAGTGTCAGTGCTCAAAGAGGAAATTCCAATATAAATAAATAAACTGAACATAAAATTCACTTAAAGAATTAAGGGCAGTAACCCAGTCAACAACCAGAAATTCGTTTAGCAAAAAATACAGAATTCAATGTTTAAACAGAACGAGTGCAGTAAGTTCTCAGAACCACGTAGCAGTTTCGAGTACGACACGGATTCCACTCTTCGCCCCAAAGGTCAGCATGTGGAAAAGACCAACTTTTTGCAATGTGTCACTGATCATTCTTTAGAGCTATTTTTAAGAGAGACCTGCTTCTTCCTTCTTTGGCAACAAACGGTCAACTGAGTCAATGACTGCCAGATAAAACATAACCTTTATTGTAAAAGCACCCTCCGCATCAACAGGACATGCACTCTTGGACGAGTACATATACATCCTAAATGGAGGAACCAGACACCTAAGGAGTTTCGACCCATGCAGTTGTGAGGTGCCAATCTCTGCCCTTCAACTCCAGTCCTCTTAGGAGGAACTGTCCTCCATCAAGCAGAGACCAGCTACATCCACCTATCAAATGAAGTACCAGTCCATGAAAATTTACTTTGCTCATATATATGAATTTTAAATAGATGTAAAGCCATAAGAATTATAGCCCATGATATTAAAAAAATAAAAACTATGTTTCTAGCACATAAGCTTTCCTATTTTCTTTCACTGTCAACTGGCAATGATCCAGCCTGACCAGCAGGTAAAAACACTAACTAGTGGGATTATCTGCAAACAAAAGAATGCCAGAGAACTAGTAGGTCATTTTTTTTCCAGGAATGACTAATAATTCTGGTCACCCAAACAACAAAGATAGCACTCATTTTTCTGAAAAACGAGTCTTTTTATAGTCTGTTTCTTGTTGGGCACCCAAAAACATGAAGCCCTTTGGAAGATATTGACCTTAATGTTTTCTGAATAATCAACTGAACTAGAGAAAAAGCCATTATTCAGAATATATATAAAAGGCACAATCATGAATCAATTTTAAAAAGGACATTATCAAGTAAATATGCTCCAAATTCCATTTTAGTATTTTCCTAGAGTGCCTTCCGAACAGACTGGATTTTAAAAGAAAAAATTAGTTACCAACTATTTTTAAGCCACAGTTTTGTCAAAATCCTACAATACTTCTTTCTACTGTAGGACAGAAAAGACCAGAAATAACAAAGAGTTAGGCTTTTTAGTCTGAGAACTTCACTGACACCATTGATGTCGGGTTATTTTTAACAGTACAATTACAAATGCTGGAAATCATGTTTCATGTCCACACGTGGTAGTATGAATATGGTACATACATGTCGACTTGAAAACTATACATAAAACCACCATTTTCAAGCCATGGAGTGTAAAGATGACAGAGTTTTATTTTGAAAGGAAATGAAGGTGGAGTTAGAAAGCAGGAAGGGTAGTACTTGATAGTGTCCTTTCAGAAGGTGGCATTCAATGGCCTCGTTATTGCTGTATATTTGCTAGTATTCAGCTTTTTACCAGATATATTTACAGCATGACAGTCTGAACATTCCCAGAGCACAGCTCTAAATTTTACTTTAGAGATACAAACACAGAACAGTTAAACATATGTAGTCCTGTTTTAGAAACTGAACTTTTAAAGTTTAGGACTTCTATTGTGCTTCTTTGGCTAAGTCCTATTTAAATATTGATAACACTTAAAATTCTATAACTCTGCCACTACTTAAGAGCTAACAGAAATCTTTGGTGTGTTTAGGTTAAGAATCCATTAGGGTACAAGCTTCAAAATATGAACATTCAGGCATCTCTGGCCCCTCTCCTGCAAACTGCTCAACACTGAAGTAGATGGAGATTAACAGAATCTAACACAGAAGTATCTGAATAGGATTTAAAATGATCCATGCCACTTAAAGAGTTTATAGGACTGCAATGATAAAAGAGCTTTTCACCACAGATCGCTTGTGCTCAGGTCACTGGAGAAATTTAACAGTTACAATAATACACTACATCCAGTTTCCCATTTTAAAGTTTCCTTAAGATAATAATTTAAGAATAGGGAAAGCTGGGGAAGATTTTGCCTTAATATGTCATTCTTGTGAGGAATAATGTAGATTATAAAATTATTTTAGATACTTTCTTTGGCATAATATTCACCAAACAAACACAGAAGAATTACTTTTAAAGTAGGCTTAAAATAGAAAGCTTGATGAGGTTAAATTATACTAGATTTCATGGTGAATTACACTAGACTTGTAGTTCAAAATGGTTCTTTTGGAAAAAACCCTTATGTCTAGTAAAGAAAAAGCTAAAAATAATTAAAGACATAAAATACTCTCAAGAGTTTGACTTTGTTTTATAAACAAAGTACAAGAAAGTGAGAAAACAATCTCATTAGCAACTCACAAGAGATTTATAATTAGATTCGTTCTTTTTTTTTAAAAAAAATAGTTGAGTACTGTTGTGGAAATAATAGCCTTTAAATTTCTTCTCTATCACAGATAACCTCAAAATGGGCATGCTAATGTGGGACCCTGGTGCAATTTATGCTCTAACAAGGATAAACCATGACAATCCTTTATGACTGCTCATAGATTAAAATGACCTTGCAAATTCTCCCATTTCTTTCAAAGTTAGTGTGGGGCACACTTTAGAAGACAAACAAGACTGAAAAAGCAAGAAAAAATCCATATTAAAATTATATAGGACTGTAGAAAATTAGACAACACCATTGTCTACATCTTCCCACATAATTCAGTATTAGCAATCAAAGAGATTAAAAGGCCAAATTTAGGCAGCCTAATAATACTCAGGGGGGGTAACCAAACACTCTGTTTAGTGTTTTCATAAAGTATCTGAATCACTTTTCAGAAGAATCTAGTTCCTGTGTCCATTGGCTAGGCTCCAGAGTCTGGCAGACTTTAAAACCCTCCAAAAATGCCCGAGGGTTCAAGTAAAATTGTATTTTAATTTCTGTGTGAAACATAATTCAAAGTTTGTGTTTTATATCCCTGCCTGCCCTTACAACTTTTAATGAATTTGATATAGTCCTTATTCTTCCAGAACACTTAAAACATTAACTTAAAGTGAGATGCAGAAAGGCAAAGAAATTTTTTTTAAATTAATAGCCAGATATGTAATTACATTTTTCAGCCACTATCCTTAAAAGATATTTCAGAGCATAATTTTTAAAAGACCATCTATAAGATTTTTAAAAACTCTTAAAATCACAAGAAACACTCTTTCAGTATGCATCAAAATGTGCCTAAATGTTCAAATATTATGTAAACAAACCTGTTTTTCCAAAACTATGCAGAAGACTCATGAGTCCAAATAAAATATAAAATATAAATCTTAAATGCCATATCAGCCTGCTGTTGGCTAATGGCTTAGTAAATCAGGTGGAATGTTATGGTCTGATCATGAATGTTCATTGTTTGAAATATTCTGTACAGTAGGAGCTGTATCCAGCCCCAGTAAAGTTCCAAGATATGACTGGTCTCTAGGATCCAACATTTGCTCAGGCCTTACAGGATGAACAATATTTGCAGGTTGTGGAGTAAGAGTATATTTCTCTAGAAATGATAGATCTGTTGCTCGTTGATAATCTGTCTGCTCAGGTTGTGGAGGAAGAATGCCATGTGACTGAGCAGTATGCTGTACTAGATCGGCTTGCGGATCAGACATCTGAACTGGTACCAGAGTCACAGGCACACATACTTCTGTAGATACATTCTGTAGCAAAGTTTTGGCTTCTGATTGATACGCTTTGGACTGTTCCACATATTGTTTAGCCTCAGTTTGGTAAACTTTGTCATCAGAGGTGTACTGCACTGGTAAGGAGACTAGTTTTTCCTCTGAAGAAGATGTCAATGCCTCTTCTGCAGCCTTTGATCCGTGAACATGATCAATATGGTATTTTAGCTTGTCTTTTCGTTTAAATGTTGCATTGCAGTGTTGGCAATTAAAAGGTCGAGCATCTGAATGAATAACCATGTGCTTTGTTAATGTCTTCTTAATTCTAAAAGACTGATTACAGATTTGACATTTGTAGGGTTTCTCGCCTGTAAAGACAGAGAAGTAAGAATTAGGTATTCTGAGTAACACCATGTCACACATAAATATGCAAATACCTACATGGATTATGGCATAGAGACCTAGTATAAAACAATTTTAGAAAAACCAAAGAGCTTATGTTTAGCATCAATTTTGGAATCAAGGGAGCCATTAGAAGTTTGTGTTGAAGTTATATTAGCATACCCTTCTCCTTACATACAATTCTCTCAATACTTGGGATTTCTGTCAAGTACACACAAAGATAATCAGAATACAAACCAAATACAAAAGAAGTCTTTAAAGTGTTATGATACTGGCATTAAATGAGCTCAATCTGTACTTCTACACATTTCAAAAGGACAATGGTTTTCCTAAATATAAGGAAGAAAACCGAAATCAAACAGTTAAGAACATAAACCTTTCCAAAGGTATTTCAAATCCTTGTTTAGATTACCATCTGAAATGTAGTAGTCTCTGGACCACAAAAACGATTGGAAGGTCTGGGTAAATTTGGCAAGAACATACCAGTAAACTGAAGGAAAAGGCACAGAGAGCTTACCACAGACCTGTGTTGAGGATTATCAATATTTCAACTGATACATTCAGAAAGTAGTATTCAGGAATCGCAAACATATGAGAAAGAATCAGAAGTCATGCTGCTTCCTGCTACTCTTGGCCCTGAATGCTCAACAACCATAATGAATTAAATAATTCCATCAATGTCGATGAATAAAAATACATTCCTATGTGTTTTGTTGGGGTTTATTTAGTTTTTACCTGAATGTGTCCTAAAATGCATTTCCAAACTTGATTTTCCTTTAAAAACTTTCTTACAGACTTCACACTGGTGAAATGTTGCTTTGTATCTTCAAAAAAGAAATTACATTTCATGTTAGATACTTTTTTTTTAAAAACTAATTAACAATAAGGCTATGTGCACAGTTCATTCTGAACCTTTAACTTCAAAATAGCTGAATATCAGAGTTTCCAAACTTCCTCACTTACGTTCTTATTTCCTGGCAACTGCATACCAATAAGGCCAATTAGATTTTTTTCGATATTCAATCTTATTCTCTGCTGGGATTGGCACTTAGTATTTAAAGAGTAAAAGCCACTAAAACTTTTCTGACCCCAAAAATATCCTTAAGTAACAGTTTTTGCCCAATACCCACAAGAGGCTTCACTTTGGCAGAATTATGCCATAAATAAAGTACTAGGAGTGGTTTAAGCTACTGGCTACCAAGAAAAACCAGACAGAATAAGCAGACAATGTGCTATACTTTCAACACAGACACATCTATAATGGCTTCTACACAATGCTAATGAGTACAAGCAGTTAAAACACGTAATTTGAAAAACATCTAGGTCTCAGTTTATTTGAAATCTCTGAAAGTCTTATTTTTGGAGCTCAAGAAATTAAAAACCCTATTGCATTTTCAATTTATAGACATAACTCAGGTTTCAAAGTTTTTATCTACTTTCAGAGACACTAATCTGCTACCGGCTTCTAAAATACCTAAGTGTGGGATAGTTCTTACAGTGCTTAAATGATGTCCAATAATTCAGTCTTAACTAGTCTGCAATGACAATATCACAGAAAACCATCAATTTAGAACAACACTGAGACAGCTAAAAAATTGATCCTTTTTAATGTTTTTATTTACTTAATTATGTCACAAAGAAAACATCTTGTTAAAATTGTGAAGGCAATTTTCTGACATCCACTCCAAACCATAATAATGATATCAAGACTAAGGTAACAGGCATTGCAAACACACAGACTACTAAAATTCCACACGAACATGCAAGTCCCAGCAAAATTAGTTACAGTACAGAAGTATTTATGCAGTTGTAAGAAATCCACACTTACTTTTGCCAAACTTTTTCTCCTAAATGAACACTTTTATAATGAACAGTAAGGTGATCTCTACGGCCAAAACATTTTCCACATTCCTCACACTGATGTGCTTTTTCACCTACAAGGGCAAAATTCAATAAATTTTGGTTAAATCTTCTGGAACTTATTAAATGTCTAAGAGCTGTAATTGTAAAACATACAGTAGATCGATCCACGTTCACAAAGTCCAGCCAATCAGGTTCTTCCATACCTTACTCAGAGAAGGATTCTCTGTTATCAGAGAACAAAATTCAGGAAGTAATCTGGTTCTATCAGAGTAAGGATTTTTACCACTTGTTATATATGACTATTACTGACAGTTTGTCATTTCTACAAAGAAATTCACATTCATGAGTTAAAAAACACTCCTCCAGACACCCACTGCACGAGAGGTACAAGTGAATGACTAGGATCTTCATTGTGACCCAAAATGTGGTATCTTCGAAGCTTATTTAAACGTACCAGCTACTTTCAGCTACTGATTTTTAGAACTCAAAATTACATTACAGCACTTATCTTTTTAATTATCCTGATTTACATAGTTACCTTTTTCTTTTATGCTGCTGTTTAAAAGTATCTTGATTCTTTTTAGTCATCTTGAGATCTTCCACAAAGTGGCAGAATATTTCTTCTCATGTAAGTAGGAGGAGTGTGGACAGTCAAAGAATGTAACTTTCTAGAGGGGGGAAAAGCAAATAGAGTAGAAAAGAGGATTTTTTTTTTTTTTGTACTTGAGTTTTCAAAGATTTCTTTATTTTATAGCAGACATTATGATTTCAAACACCAAAAAAGAAGCTGTCCTTCAAAATAAAGGCTCAGGAAGTTTAGACTCTGATCACTTTCATATTTTCATGCTGCCTAGAAAGTATTTTGCCAGAAGGCCACATTCCCTTCGGATCCTGTTCTGAAAAAGGAAAGTCCCCAGTGAATTTTCACTCTTCCTATACATTTGATAACCTTTCCGCTTTCAGTGCAACAGAATTTTTTTTTTCCTCCTGATCATCCCCATCTAGGTGTTCTCAGGGTTGACTCCCACCACCTTCCTTCCTTCCCTCTTCCCCATAACAGAGACTTCAGAAATACCTCTTTGATGTTCTTACATTAAAGTGATCAGTGTACAAACTTTGACAGAGACTGTGACAGCTTCTTCTGTGTTGTGGTAATAGTGTTTCACACAATTGCTATTAAAAAAAAGAAATCTGAACTCATTAAAAAATCCTCCTTTTTCACTTTTGCTTTTTTTTAGTCAATATTTTAAAGCAATTCACTGTTACATGTTTTTGACTGTCCCTGGGCTTTCTATGTGAGCATGGAGGAAACACCTGGCTTTTAAACCTTGAAAACATGTGAGATTAACCCTACTTTAGTAGACCTTAAAAAAAGTGAGAGGAACTTTTATCAGCCCTAAAACACTGCATGTACTGAAAAAAAATCCATAATTAATTTTTTATTTGCTCTTATTTCAAAATAGTAATTTCAAAGTCAATTCTTAAAGAAAATGCCTACCTGAGTGTATTTTTTTGTGTTTTGTCAGATGGTCATGTCGAATAAATGTTTTCCCACATTCTTCACATTCATATCTCTTGTCATCATGGTGGACTCTTAGATGAAGTCTGCATATTTATAGTCATAAATATAACCATAAAATGCAATTTTGTTAACAAAATTTGTACTGCTAATTCAATGCGAAATACCAGAGAACACAGTCTTTAATGCTTCATACAAATATCAGGAAATAACTTTCACTTGAGGTATGCTTAAACTGCTCTTAGAAAGCAAGACAGAACAAAGCTAAACTCTCATATCTGACGCTAATTTAGTAGGCTATTTTAGTTCTCCACTTATTTTCTCTTTGAATAACAAAGATGCAAAAGTTTTAGATGTGCCAGAAAGTCAACTTTGATACAACATTTGTATGGGATTCTGTCTGTATTTAAACCACTAACATATTAAAAATTAAATGACTTCTCACAGATTATTAATATATTTTCAATACTTAAGCATGTTTAAACCATTTACTAACGCTCTCAGAGTTGGAATAAATCAAAACACATACATTACAAAGAATTATGTTGATAACGTAAATGTGTATGTATCACCAATAACCAAGAGAGTTTAGCATCTTATTTAATAAAAATCTGTACCTGTAAGAGCTTCCATGACGAAAACTCTGCCCACAAATACTGCAGAGATGAGGCTTCTCTCCACTGTGAATTCTCAAATGTTCTTTCAAAGTTGTCCTGTTCAACAAAGGCAGTAAAATTTAATTTTAAGCAATGTCACTGCCACTTTAAAGTGAAACAGACTAATTTTTTCAATTTAACTCTGATGGATCACAAAATATCCAAATAACTGTAATTTATTCAGATACACACACATATATACATGCATTCAAAGGCAGTATGGCAACCTACTATTTACTAAACCAGCTGGGTCTAGAAACAATATAAGCAAAGAAACAAAACATCGTCCCAACATACATCTGGACAACATACACTAAAAAACACATCAATTGCAACAATATTTTCTATGTAATAATTTCCTTGTTACTGTATGTATATCTAAGTCAAAGCTTGAAAGTCAGACTAGAAGGAAATGTAGATCACTGACATTAATTTAACTTAACCCAGTACAGAGCTTATTTAAATATATATATACTTATACACACATACATATGTATAAACATGTAAGTCTACTTTTACTATTGTCTTACCAATGTAAAATAAAAAGTGCATGCAGGTGAAAATTCCTCTCAAGCAAAGGAATCAGACAATAAAATTTACTGTATACACAGCTGGTAAGTGTGTGAACTAAACAAAAGAAAATTCTTTGATCTCCTTCCAGTACTAATTATAAATATTATATTTCAATGATATTTGTTATGCTTTACACAAAACTTTTATCTTTTCTAACAAGAGCAACAACATTTAAATATTCAACTGCCTTACATAATGTAAACAGAACTTGAAAGTATTGTCCTGGTTTTGGCTGGGATAGTTAATTTTCTTCCTAGTAGCTAGTATAGTGCTGTGTTTTGGATTTAGGATGAGAATAACGTTGATAACGCACTGATGTTTTAGTTGTTGCTAAGCAGTGTTTACACAGAGTCAAGGACTTTTCAGCTTCTCACACCACTCCACCAGCGAGGAGGCTGGGGGGCACAAGAAGCTGGGAGCAGACACAGCCAGGACAGCTGACCCCGGCTAGCCAAAGGGATGTTCTGTACCATATGGCGTCGTGCTCAGTGTATAAACTAGGGGGAAAGCTGGTCAAGGGCTGCTGCTCCAGAATGGGCTGAGCATCAGTCAGTGGGTGGTGAGCAACTGCATTGTACATCCCTTGTTTTGTATATTCTAATTTTTTTTTTTCCCCCTTCCATTTCTGTCCTAATAAACTGTCTTTATCTCAACCCACAAATTTTACTTTTTTTTTCCCTCCAATTCTCTCCCCCATCCCACTGGGTGTGGGGAGTGAGTGAGCAGCTGAGTGGTGTTTAGCTGCCTATCTGGTTAAACCACTACAAGTGTGTAAACATACTGACTCTTTTTAAACAGAAATTCTTCTTGCATTTCAAAGGGAGCTTTATAGAATTGAAAGACTATCTATGCTTTATAGCTTGTTTGTTTACTATTTCATTATTGCAGCAGTACATTTTCTTTTAACACATGCATACCCTATTGACCAAACTACCAGAAAATACACAGCACCAACAAAACCCATTAGGGACAAATCTTCCTCTTACAGCACATCCAGAGGTCTTTTCCAGTCATTGGAAGAAAAAAAACTAAACAAACAAACACCTCCCCCCCCCACCCCCCCCATACTGCAGTACACAAACTTGGATCTTTTCATATTCCCCAAACAGAACATAACTACATCTTAGTTACAATTATTGGGATGAAGCTGTAACATTCTGACAAAATAAAAAATAATTATAAGGTTTATTGTTTCACAACCT
The DNA here is from genome assembly GCF_047716275.1 of Strix uralensis. NCBI lineage: Eukaryota > Metazoa > Chordata > Aves > Strigiformes > Strigidae > Strix > Strix uralensis. The sequence goes on along the minus strand of NC_133979.1, from coordinate 25,908,429 downwards.
AAACATAAATCATTTGGAAAACCTAAAAGATCTCCTTTATAGAGCAGTGCAAGACACCCGCACTGAAGCCATTTTAACAACTGTTTAAAATTCACATTTTTTTCCCCTCATACCTGTAGATTAGAAAGGGCCATGCTTTTCTATTTCTTGGCCTACCTACAGCTGTAGAAGCAAGAGGGAATCTTACTTCTACAGCTTTTCTATGTTTTCTATATACTAGAATTTATGAGCCAACTTTTAGAGCTTCCACTTTTCAAAGTACTAAATTAACACTTTTTCCCCCATCATTTAGAGAAGCAGCAGCAAAGGTTGTACAGTGTTATTCCATCTTCCATGAAACTATGTTTGTAGAAGTCCAATTTCTTCTTAGTCTTTCTCACCAGTGTTCCTGAGCTTCCTGTCCTTACCAGTATATTTACCAAAATATCTATGGCAGAAAACTCTTCCCCAAACAAATGCAAGATGTTCTTGCACAACACAGGAATCCTAAGTGAAGTGAATTAGAGGTAAGACTTTATGAATATAGTTCCATCCCGTTAGTAATTACCTACAGTTATCACCCTTCATTTTAGAGGTCATCAGAAAATCACATGCTACCCGTAGCTCTCTGACGCAGCCTTTTAATACACTAGCCCTCTGAAATGGTCTTATTCATGTTAAAAACTCAAAGGTAAAACATATTCAGAATTCAACAAAGCACGCCAAATATTTCTCTGTTCTGCTGAAGTTCAAGTAGTCATGCAACTCCTTACCGCTCCCTAACAGATTTTCCACAGATGAAACATGTCCATTTTCTCTTTCCTCCATGAGTACATTCTATATGGCGTTTCAGATTTCCTGTATCATTGAATTGGCGGCCACAAATATCACAAGGAAAAGGCCCTACAAGAAGACAGACACATGTAGTACTATTAATTGTCAGTTAAACCAAACAAGATGCAGACTGGTTACCTGTGAAAACTCTGATCAATTTACAAAGCAAAAGTTTTGTCCAACATTTGTCTAAAAAATGATTAATGTTTAGTATAGTCAGCATACTTTATTTAGACTTTGTGCACTTTCTGCTCAGATAAGTTATTTCTAATACCTGGTATTTTGACAAGTTTCATGATTGTAAAGCAAAAATGTAGAATTAATAGTCAAAAGTAATTAAACCCACTTAGACTGTTTGAAAAACCAATTCCCATTACTATCACCAATCTAGTTCCCACCTGGCAGAAATAGTTAGTAGTAATAAACATCTCTGGAATACTTCAGGAGGAAACACAAAGGTCTTGGAAAACTTCAGGAAGACTCTGACTCCATAGTTGAGAACCAATTTAATGCCAAAAAGTTTTAAAACAAAACTAACCTTAATTATTCTTCCCTCCCCCAAATTTTGCATCTACTTCAGTACAATACCTCCAAAAGACAGCTGAACAGAAAAGTAAAAAACCAACCAACAAAAACCCAAAACCCAACTCCCCCACAACACCAGAAAAGAGAGAACTGGAAAAGGAGGTGGGGTGGAAACCAGACTGATCAGGAGATACAATGGTGGAGGAAGGTTTTACTTTAAATCTATTGTTTACATGTCAGAAGTAGGTTTCTATACCGAGATGAAATTTTTCTTGATGTTTCAGTCTTGCAAATCGAGATTTAAAGTGCTCTTCACAGTAGGTACACTTAAAGGGTTTATCCTGAGAGTGAAGGATCATATGCTCTTCTAAATGAGGTCTTCGAGTGAAGGATTTCTTACAAATCTAAAATGATAATACACTTTGTCAAAGATACATCAGCTATAGCCAGATTTTTTTTCCTATTCATGAACTCTAACAGTTTAGTTCATCTGCTCTCTGCAGCAATGTAAGATTAAACATGTATTCTTCAAAAGCATACTCTATCCCAACTTGTAAAGCCTTGCAGTCAACATCAAAAAATCGGTGTTCTACATAAACCCTAGTGGATTGCACTATATAAATTAGGATGTCAATCCATGGCAGCCTAAATCAAACCACTGGCAACTCCTGCATACAGTAACATATTCCACCCCCACTTCTTTCTACTGGCTCCAGCACTTAACAGGCTCTTTTCCTAGGATGTTTCAACACAGTAACTCACCAGAAAATAACCCAATGGAAAAAAAGCAAATAGCTTTGGCTTGGTTTTAAATGCTCAAACAGCTCAGCGGGTCTGTGGTAAAAGCTGTTGTAGTATAAGCTGCTGTAGAACTAGTCACACCTGTTACTTTATTTCCTCTGGAAAATTCTCTGACTGCATGTATTATAGAGAAAATGCCAATACCAACAAAGAAATGTAACTCAAAATATCTTTTAGAGATACAGAACTTTCACAATGTTAAAATGATGTGAGCTTTTTTAGCACTGTTTTCAGATTAATCAAAACCTAAATGTACAAGAATTATTAGTAGTCATTAAAATAAGTACGCAGTTCAATCACAGAATTGAAGTCACTACTCAAATTTAGGCATTTAAACTAGGTATTACAATTTAACATCAGGGTCCTACACTTTAACATAAATCAACATGGTGCTCACTGATTTCACTGTGAAACTGTTGCCATTGTTTAGAATAGCTGAATTTAGCACTAAACTCCCATACATCAAATCGTGCAATCAGGTTCTCAGAGCACACCTGAATAACACTCTTTTAGCCTCAGGAAACCAGAAGCACATCTTTATTTGTTTAAATACTCATTACTGTTAAATATAAGTATAAGAAAATCCCATACCTGTAAAAAGTATGATAGGCTTCTTGCTTTTCTTTACTATTAATACTCTACTGTTTCTGTGAATTTGCTCATATTCCTCAAGGATTAAAGCATGGTCACCAAATCCTGGTGTTCACAGAGGGACTACAGCATAAACCAACAACCTGAAGAAATCCTGCAGCTTACATCTGTGGCACCTCAGCCCTCAGAACATACTAAACAACCTGAAAACAAAGTCACAGCTCCTAAGGGTTCTGCTCGTTCTTCAACTGATATAAAAGCTAAAATTCTACCCCTGCTTTCAATTCATTTCCAATGCACATGAGCAGTACAAAAGCAGCAGCTCACAAACTTAAAATTTTCAAGCAAAAAAACCCCAACACTAAAGTGTTGGGAATGGAGTTTACCAAAGCATTCATCTGTTAGGAGTACTTTGGGACAAATGAACATCAACAGTGTTGCATGATTGAGTGCCACTATTAAAATGTTTCTTATCTGGTAATAAACAGAATCTGTAATATGTTGACACAATATAATTTCATCATGAAGGTAACACCCTTTGGTCAACCGTATAATACCTCCAACCACGGTACCATCTCCAGCAGAATGAACACTACAAATTCCTACAGTTGGTATCTCCCAACCTCCTACTGTGAAAGTTCACAAACAAAGGAAGTTTAGTAATTATGTTACAGCACCTAATATTACAGACAGAAAGGGGCATATAACAGTTTGCATAAACAAAACAGCTGCCTTGGGGGGGAAAAAAAAAAAAAAGTAAACCGATTTCCTTAAAAAAAAAACCCAAACAACAAAACCCCACATCTGAAACCTTATAACACTATTTGGCAGCAGACAGAGAATGGAAGTTCTACAAACTCCTTTTTTACAGTAGATGTAATTTCACACATAAACCTCTCCTGGAGAAAATCAGGGAAAGGATTCTATGATTTTACAACTAGAGATAAATTTAGTACAAATTTACAACTCTGTTGATCTGCATATGCAGCTAAATGAGAAAGTGTTTCACATTTAACATATATTTTCCTCACTATTGAGAGAGCCTTCCAAAAAATTATACTTTATGGCCAGTGTTTGATATGCACAATTAATGTAGAGCAAATACTCTGTTTTTAAAGTATTCATAACACTCAAGTCTAATAATCTGCAAATTGATGTATTTTAACAATGGTAATAACTGATCACATTAAAAAATACTCCCTTCAACTATTTTAGAATTCAGTTTGGTATTATCTACCCGGTCACAAGCTGTACATAAAGTTCAGTCTTTAAATCAACACATAAAGAGAAAATTTCTACCATCACTTACAAAGCTTACTGAGATTTCACAGAAACACATACCACATTTTCACTTAGGTATTCGTCACAAAACATAGTATCTATATGAAAAAACCAAAAGTACTAAAGTACTTACATCACATTTCCAACCTTCACTCTTTGTCTTCTTGATAGAAAGAAATTCTTGTACATTCTCTGGATGAAACCTAGGAGAAAAGATAGAAGCTGAAAGTAGTTATAACCTTCTAAGATGACGATCACCGAAATACTAAACATCCATTTCTAAACTTTATCTGTCATGAAAGTTGCTCACCAAACTAGCAGAACAGAGTACTGATAATTAAACAATTCTGAAGGCACAAGCACTGGAAAGCAGTGTTGACTATAGACTCCTGCAGAATCTCATATGACAATTGGTAAGACAGAAAACAGTCTCAGTTAAAATGCTTTATGGATATTCACAAATAAAGAGTAAAAAAGTGGCATGTAAATAATAATACCTTATAATTAGACCTGTCATAAGCAAATTATTCGCCTAAAAGAATATGCATGGAAATGGTTTATCCACCTATTCTCATCAACAGTATAGCATCAACATCTAAAACCAAAGAAGATATTTTATTCTTCCTCCAAATGAAAAGCTACACAGGTAATTATTAAGACTGTTGTGTTCTGACTGACTGCACTAGCTAATCTGAGCATTCTAAAATTTATAGTAAAAACATATGGCAGAACCCCCCCAGAACTGCTACTGGTATTTAGTCAGTCCCTGTGCACTCCTTATGGCAGGTTAGTTCATACTGCTATTCCCCATGTCCTTTGAAAGATACCTATTTGAAAAAAGTGTTACAGAAATAATGCAGAATATGCTGTGTGCATACCTACATTTATCTTCGCTTTTGAACTGAAAAAAACAATTCTTCACAAATGCAAGACAAATTTGCTCATACCTACCTCTTCACATGCTTCGCTAAAGTCTTTTTGCTTGCATGCAGCTTATTGCAGTAGGGACATTTGTGTTCCTTTTTATGAAAGTCAGTGTCACTAGAGTGTTTCTTTCTGTGCACTGTCAGGTTGGACTTTGTGGAATAGCGCTGATGACATATATCACACTCAAAAGGCTTCTCACCCGTGTGTACCCGTGTATGGCTCTCATATTTGCCTGCAGAACAACAGCAGCAACAAAATCTGTTAACATGAATTGTAGCAGGTAACACCTACACATTTGGGTTTTGTTCTGTAGTATCTCTCTCAAATGTGGTCAAGATCTAAGTACGTTCCACACACATCTAAAGATTTCTACTGGTTTACACCACTGAAAACTGCACGGTGGTCGCATATACGTTGGATCCAAGGTTCCACCACACACTTCCATGTTAACTATTTTTAAAAAAATAAAAGGGCTCTATATTACTGTTAAATCTTTGTGAGGATTATGAGTCCCTCTTGTTTAACCCTACAGCATACTCTGTTCTTAAGTACTGAGTGTTATACTACTACTCTTTGATTACACTGATTGTGACGTACATTTTCAGAACAGGGAACAGCCTTGCAAAAAACTGGTATTTTTAAAGTACTTTCAAATAACAAAACACTGAAAGATACAGACCCTTGCAAATGATCTATATTTGAGACCCAAGATATTTCTTTCACACTGCTTGTATTCCCTGTTCTGTTTGTCAGGTCTTTTTCTGAGGATAGAATTGTGTCCTATACCAAGGATCAACCTACCTCAAGCCAATAGCAGGCTCTCTGCAGTGTACTAGATAATTTTTGCTCTGTAGAATATGCATCATACTTCTGGGAGTTAGATAAAGGAAAAAAAAATACTATAGCTCATAAATTTAAAATATGAGTCAATTGCCTAGCGTAATACAAGCTTATAAAGAAATAATTTATGTATCACTTGTTTTAATGCTATTTCTCATGTATTTTTTGAGCACAAAACTAGAATTTTAAGTTATGAAAGTGCAAAGAGAAAAGGGCTTCCAATGTGTGCAAAACCAAAATGTACCATTACAACCCTAAATACTCACAAGCCATTTATTTCTGCACTTCTGCCTTTCGCTATTAACAACAAAGCTCTCAAGTTCAGAAAATTTCCCATGCTACTTTAATTTTAAGATATGGCATTACAAGTACAGTTAAGTCCCACATTTTTAATCTTAAATAGCTTCTACGATATAATTTGTGACCTTGAAAAATTCATTTCACCTCAGCAAGCTAAACACGCTGTGTGAGTAGGAATTAAACACACACACCAGCCTCACCTCATTTTCATAAACTCAGAAATTTCAAAATTATGAAAGACATAATACATCTATTATAAGAACGCCAAAAATGCTTAACGCTAGGAGGAACTGTTCCTTTCCTAATGCCCATGATTGAAAGGAAGTCAATACCTTACATGACCACAATTCAACATTTATTCCAGCTGAAAAATTCTGGAGTACAGTAGTAATTTACTCTTAATGTGGGAAAAGAGGACAGGAAAGAATTGGATGGGTCAGGACTGGAATTTTTAGTCTTCCAATATCCTAACAGTCTATCTAAGTGTACGGTAACATAAATGATCCTAACAAAACAGACTAAGCTCATGAAGTACTACTTGGTGCTAACTATAGACCAGAAAAACCAAGCTAGAAGTCAGAAAGATTAAGTCCTAAGCATCTACACATCACGTAAAGTAGAAGAATATCACGCTGTTTGACAACGGTGCTGTTTTACTACAGCAATAGTGACAGCTTTGTCACTTAAAATTAATTTGGCAGAAAATACAGTACAGGTCTCAGACTTCATGCAATTTACTGTTTAATATCTTGCTATATTTCCCTCATTTTCCAAGGCTGCTTTTACATACCATGCTAACAACTAGAATCCAGAGCAGTGAGAAATAAATTTAGTATTTGTAGAATTTTCAAATAATGCACTCAGTTCATTTATTGAAACAGTTTATCACCACAGACATAACAACTTAATACATGTAGAAAAACTAGCAGCATACTGGATCTGTGAGACCATCCAGAAATTCTGATCTTCACTCTCTAGGATAGAGAAAAAGCTGTTTATTTCCCATACAAATAGCACCACCATATGGTAAAAAGGAAAGAGACCAACCTAACTTGCTCTTACCTATTCGATCAAATTTTTTGTCACACTTGGGACACTGCAGTAGTTTTTTGCTACTGCTATGAATGATGACTGGAGCTAAGCCTTCAGGAACATTTCCCACTGAATCAACTGCCTCAGAACCCTCTTCAGTATCATTCTGCTCTTTTTCACTTTGTTCTTCAGACTCTGAATCTTCACCTGACATTTCCTCTTCTTGTCCCTCCTCATCAGCATTGCATTCACTTTCACTGTCTTCAAATTCACTTCTATCAGATGTTTCCTTGTCAGAACTGACTTTTTCCAAATTGCTGTCAGAGGCATCACCACTTTCATTGTCACTGTTATCAAATTTAGCTGGGCATTTACGGTTTCTCATAGAGCGTCTAGTGGAAAAGTTGGCCTTCTCAACCATTTTTAACCCATGTTTTCTTTCCAGTGAAAGGGATCTGTGAGCTTTAGCCAGATGGTTTTCTAAGGACTTCTTGTAACAGAAACTTCGACCGCAAAAAGTGCACTGATGACTATTTAATAGTTTACCTGTCAGTTCACTGAGTGTTTCTACTGATGTAGGTGCATCAGTTACCACATCAGTCTGTATGTTAGAAACACTTTCGTTATTTAGTAACTTCACTGCATCTATGATATCTAAAAATTTTGCTGCCTCCAGCACTAACGGAATTTCATTTTTATATACAAAAAATTCAGAGGTGTAGAGAAACTCAAGCAAATGCTGAAAGACAGAATGAGTTACATGATCTAATGTGACGACATCGGTGCTTGGATTTTTGCTCAAACAGGCATGAAAATAACTACTCCCAACAGCCACTACAACTTTGTGAGCACTAAATTCTTTTCCTTCTACAATTATGAGTAAATCACAAAAGGATGGATGCTTCTGCCTATCATCATTTAAGTATTTAAGTAAATTTTTGTTATACTGCAATGAGCTTAGGAGCTTTCTTTGTTCTGATGATGGTGAAAGTTCTTGGGAAGATTCAAGCTGATCTGCAGGAGCTATTTCTGCAGACTTTGAGACAATTTCTTGCGCACAGTCTACTACAAGAATCTGTTCTGAAGTATCTTTCTCATGGCCAAGATGAACCTTTTCGTTTAGATTTGCAGCGAGCCGTCTCCTTTTCTTCATTTCAGAAGTACAACTTCAAAATCCGGAGCTTCATAGGTGATTGGTAAAAAATTCTTGCGAAGACTTGGTTCTGCTCCAGACCTTGAGAAAATACGTAACAGTAATTTCATAATCTGCAAAGGAATTATGATAAAAATTACTCTTGGCATTTAACCATAACCTCCTTTTTAATTAATCCTTTTCATATTTCACTCTTAATCTACCCCGCATACCTTAAACTTTTATTAAGTTACTAAAAATCTCATCACTTCTCACTCCAGACCATGGCATAGCGCTACTCTGAGCAAGTGAACCGACACTGCCTATTATTAGATCTAAAGAGGCGGCTGAGGCTGGTTTGCTCGTCTCCTAGACACATATAGCCTGTGAAATACTCCGGGAGGGGCGTACACTGTTGTTATTATTATTACGCCGAAGCGCACTCGTTTTCTGTTTAACCCCAACACGACAACCTTCTGCTTTTCCCGCCGGGGGCCCGTCCCCTCAGGCCAGCTCGGGGGCCCGCCCGGGCGGCCCGGCGCGGCCCTCTCTCCGCGCCTGTCACCGCCAAGTGTCAAGCCCGCGGCCGGGTTCCCCGCCTCCCCCGGCCCGGCCCCGCGGACGGTGCCTTTGTCCCTGCGCCAGCGGGTCCGCCGCGGGGCCGAGGGCCGGCCCGAGGGGGACCTTGGGGCATCGAGCCCGGGGGGCAAAGAGGGCGCCCCGGACCCGCCCCTGCCGCGCGGGACATAAAATGGCCGCGCGCGCCCCGCCGGCCGGTCCCCACCCGCGGCGCCGGCGGGGCGGTCTCACGCACCTGCGCGGCGCCGGGCGCTCCCCGGGGCCCGCTCGGCCGCTAAACGCCGCTGCACTCCGCGCCCGCAACCGCTTCCGCCGCTTCCGGGTCCCGGCGCCGCGCGCAGCCTCGCCCCCTGCGCCGGCGTGAGGAGGGGACGCGGCGCTTCTGCGCATGCGCGGTGGCGGGGCGCGCGGAGACCTCGCCGCGACCGGGGGCGCGCGTCCCGCCCCGCCCCTCCGGCGGTGCCGCGGCACGTCCCCGTCCCCCTCAGCCGCCGGGTGGGCGGCGGCGGCGGCCTACGGGGAGGCGACGGGAAATCGCCGTAGGCGGGAACCATCGCGCGGCTGCGGGGGGGGCCACTCGTGTCCGTGACGGGCGTTTCAGAGCGCCCGGCAGCCGTGAGCTCCGTGGAGGTGCAGGGCGGGCAGCGGGACAAGCTCTGTTGGTGTGGGCGCGGCGGGGCAGCCGTTAGGGACGGGGCAGCCGTTAGCGGCGGACCGCGCCCAGGGCCCTGCAGCCCTGCCAAACAGCCGCGCGCCTAAACGCAACCCGGAGCTTAAAAATGCCGTGTAAAAGCGAGGAGCGTGGTGCTTAAACAGCAGCCCATGACAAGTAACTCGGAATTTCCAAGCTGCCGACAGTTTTCCTCGGTAACACTCTTTTGCTTTTGCCTTCACCTCAGTATTTTGAAGCATTTCACACACGTACTTGTGAAATTTCCAATTTTCATGCTTCCCGGATGGCAAAAAACAGCCCCACGAGTGCCCCACGGCTCGGGCGAGTATCCACTTGGGGGTGCAGTTCATCAGCATATCAGAAGACACTCATCCTTCTATTATACTTTTCCGAAGATAACTGATTAATAGTGACAATATGACACCAAAAATGAGTTTGTTTTTCTGATTGAAGTTCTTCTGTTTGAAGAACTATGATGTTAATGCAGGATTAAACTTTATTCCATGGCATGTGTTCCATATTTATATGATTCGTAAATCGATACTGGTTCTCACTTAGCATAATAAACACTGCATGACTTTCATTTTTGCATTTTTCAATAAAAACTGAAATTTCTCAAAACATTTCTTACTTCCTGATTGTTGCTCTGTTTGTACTCACAGCCCTCATGTATTTTAATTGAAGTCTACAAGTATTTGGCTTCATTTTTTCACCGTAATAGTACATTAAAATAAAATTATATTTTAATACTCAATTATTTCAAATAATATTTTAAATAGTATCAGTTCTTTCAGTCATTACTTCTGAGGTGAAACGGTGGCATCAATAATAGAGCAATCAATATTACTCTGTCTTGCAGTGAAGGCAAAAATTATCTTCGGGGCAACTGCTCTTTTAGAACGTTGCTTGTGCTTGTCTGACTTTCACTTCTATAGTCATAGTTAAACTGTACATAAGTTAAAATAAGTTTGTCTATTTTGATTTTGCATGGAAAAAGGAAGTTTTGAGAGCAAGGCACTGTTTTATGCTGAGCCTTACATTTTGCTCTAATCTGAATAGCAAGTACATGAAAACATCATTTAGCAGGTAAACTGGCTTCTTGGGTCTTACTGTTTCCATAGTAAGTATCATCAGTTTGGAAGTACAAATATGTGCTTCATGAGTGCAATACATAAGGAAAGTACAACCTTGATGAGAACTATTTTGCCAGCAGGCATAGCCAAGCTGCAAAACCAATCCATGGAACAGGCCTGAGATCTGCCTGGTTGTCACTGTACTGTAGTGGGATTTGGGTGTTTTTCAGTATGTAACTACTAGATTGCCATGGACCAGAATTTCCATACCTGTTCCCTGGCATGGAAAAATTAACACAGATATTCCACATACCAAATGTTTTTCTGATACTTTGTATTTCTGCATATACCTGGGAGATGCTTTAAATGCGGAAAGCTGAATTGCGAGTAGAAGCCATTTATTCTCATTTGAAAACATAGTGCCTCTCCTCAGATGTAAATAACTGAAGAATTATGGCCAAACAAAAATATTTTGGGCATAATTACTTCCATCAGCAGAATCCAGAGTTGGCATCCAGTCTCCCCACAAAGAGAGTTGAAGTTGCAACTCTGCATTACAGCATGGACTTTGGTCCACTAGTATTTTGTTTCCCATTGCACTTTAAGAAGTAAATTCAGTGTCTTTGACCATGCCATTTGTTTCTTCTTCCTGGGCTTTGGTTGTTTGGGTTATTTTTCTGGATAACTACCTGTTTTTCTGTTTATTTGTTGCTGATATAACTTACTCTGTGTGTTGAGTACTATTTTGTTTCTTGGCAGTCTACAAAGCATCTGCATCTGTCCTAATTGCCAAAGTCTACAAGTTCAGCAGGCGTTTTGACTTAGCACAGGCCTAGGTAACAGTTGTTGTTTTTTGCTGTTTTATGTTACATGAAGGATTTAGTTTAAAGAAAAATTATACAATGCAAAGTGATCCATTACCATGGCTGGCATTGCTCCAATAATTATGGTCTGGAAACAGAATGTACTTGAACTCTCAGGTAATTATAGTTAAAGAGGTACAGGCAAAAATTAACTATATTAATTGCTTTTGTTGCAGTGCTTATTTATGCTAAGTTTTCTGGCCAATTAATAGAATATCTTACATAGATAAAAAAGCTGACTTTTATGTTAATCAAAGAGAGACAACATCAATGCAAGAATAGCCACTTGGTCACCTATGTGAGACTGTACATAATTTGCAAATGGAACTGTTTAGCTTTGTCCAAGAAAATAGTATATTTATCAAATAAATATTCTTGAATTGATGGAAATTAAGAAGTAGCTTTGTGCAAGAGGGTTTGGTGTTGGAGGAGGCAGTTTCATCCTGAAATACTTGTTCTCCAGCTCAAAATCTTCACTTCTGAGATACAGTGAAACTAGAAATGACAGATATTTGAATCAAATACAATGTAAACAATAAGCAGATAGGGAATCAACTCTGATGTTAAACACTTAGCTGCCAACCAACCAAAAATAAAATTACATAAAAATAGCATGCAAGTTTTAAGACCTGGCTGAGCAATTTCAGTTTATTCCCAATATATTCTTTAACAGGTGTTCACTGTAAGTACCCAGTTGTAAATCTAGTGGCATAAACATTCACATCCCTTTCTAAACAGCCACCTTCACTTTGGCCACAACATTTATTTAAGGTAAATGTCTATCCGTCTAGGAATTTTAGAGCTAATGTGCTATGGGTTCACAGTGTATGACACTAAAACATGACCCATGCTGTCATTCATTCTTTTTGTATCCCAGATGTGTCAATGATGGGTGGGACCTAGGGAGGAACTCACAAAGTCTATACTTCCTCTGGTCTGAGACTTTTCTGTATTTTACTGCCAGCCACCACATGCACACAAATGTTTTAAATTAGGCTGTGAAGTGAATGGGTTATAAGATTGTCTAGAGACTCCAACAAGTTTTCTAGCCAACAGTGCTGAATGAAGTCCGTTGCTGGAAGCATTGCCAAGAAATTCTTTCAAACAGGCCATGAAAAGACCACCCCAGTCTCTCAATTCAGGTCTCTCTGGGGCACTAATCAACTGGAGGCTTGTTGTACTGTTATGGATGTTTGACATGTGAATCCTGTTGATCAGGCTTCTCCTCTTGTCCCCTCTCTAAAGCGCAGCAAGTGTAATGTGTAGAGAAGGTCAGATCCACTCCTACTGTATCAATCTGCCTCACTCCATCTGAGAAGCTTAACGTGGGGAAGGGTGGGCACTGTGCCTCTGCTTGGGCTGTTCTCTCAAGTGTTCTAGCAGCAGGTATGGATTGAATAACAATGATCTTGGCCATTGCCGTCTTTTTTTCTGGGGAATTAATGCATCGTGGAAGTTAGAGAGCTGTACAGCTACAGACTCACAGAGCAGTTTCCTTCTGGAACACTATTGCAGTGAAGCCCCAAGGTGAAATTAACAGGTCCTAGGAACAGGACACTCACTGCTGTCACAATAATGCAGGAGTTTTGTTAAGTCCGAACTCAGTACTAGGCTTGCTCTACAGATAGATACATAGGTGCTCTACATTCCCTTTTCACTTTGAAAAATACAGCAGCCGGAGAAATCCTTGAGTAGAGAGAAACTGCCCACGTACATTCCTGCCAGTGCTTGTGGTGCTGTCATCCGTGCCTGCTCCATCCGATCCACTAGTGCTCAGCTGCCCAGGGGAAAGGAGGGAGAGTAAGAGGAAAGCTGAAAGAAAATAATGGTGGAGGAAATACCTGGTTTGCCCCTCCACTGATGTAAGTCTCAAGCAGTGATACAAAATCACTGTAAATTAAAGCTGTACCCCCTGCCTGAAGCAGTGTAAAGAAGAAACAAGGATTTACTTTTTTTTTTTTTCCTGTAGTTTTGGGCCATGCTTTCAACAGAACAAATTAAACATTTTGCAATAATGCACCACTAGCATCAAAGAGGTGTTTTTCTATAAGCAAGGCGAGAACTGGGGAGAAATGCAATATCTTTTATTAGTTCAGATGGTGTATGTGACCCTCTGAACTAAAAACGGACCAGCTTTGGGCACATGACCTCAAGAAGGCTTCATGTGCCCCAAATCATCTTTATTTTTCCAGCCATATCAGCCTGATTAGTAAAAGGTATTGCCTCTCCCAATAAACCTTGCCTTGTTTATAGCATTAGATCATCATGACTGCAACAATATTATCAAATTTCCAGTAAAACAAGCAAAACCAGACCTTCCTGTACAGAAATATTCTTGGTTCTCAAAAATGTATTATGAAAACATATGGGGTAAACAGCTTGAAAAGGTTTCTCTGTGTCTTACATTGCTGCATTTCTATTGCACTGCACGATGAGAGACCTGTAAAAGCTGCCGGAGCGCTCTGTGTGCTGAGGCCCTATTATGAGACAACAAGAATTTCAATAATGAAGGGTAGCAGAGAGCTGATGTCACTGTCACATTTTTCAGTCAACCAGAAACCAATTATCCCTGACTGACAGGCCCAATTAAATCATTGGGTAGAGGGAAATGCCAGCTATCCTCCCCTAGAGTTAGGTAATTGGGGCTTTATTACGGTCAGACCTGGTGCTGTTTGTTGGGCCACACGATAGGAGTAAGAGCCGTTCTGGTCTCTCTCTCTCCATCTTTTCCATAGGCATTCATGTTTCTTTTCCCCTAAGAAAAGTAGTTGCATTTTACTTAAAAAACGTTAATCTTTTAATGCTTATTCTCTGTAATAGTAGGAACCTGAAGGCCGTTCTACCTCTCCCAGTTTATAGAGAACGTGAAGTTAGAAATTCTGCCATGAAAGGCTTAAGTTGAAGGCTTTGTACTGATTTATACTTAAGATCCCAGGTCTTTTATCTAGTACTCTTGCAAGGTTATAGAAAGTTTTCAATTTATACTACTTTGAAACTTGAGAGCATGTTTGACATAGTATTAGACTGATGTACTGAGGAGATGCCTAGTTTACTGCATGGATTGTTTGGAGCTGAAGAAAGAAGGCACTGAGTGCCAAGGTCCATTCTTGTTCAGGTTAGCACTTAGTTGTGGCCCTCCAAGGTCTTAAGGAAAGCATTGCTTGCAATGACACAAGGAAGAGGTACTGAACTAGTCAGCTCATTTAAATTACCAAGTTTAAAAGCTTCTTTAATATTATAAGCACTCCAGCTATGTTAACACGAAGTTCCACAGGAGCTAAATGCCCTGCATCTGTTATCCAGCCTAATTCATTTCGAGTATGGCACAATGCAACCAGATTATTTATGCCTGGACATAAACAGTTCTGTTTCATACGTAATTCAAGAAGGTGTATTGCCAGGGAGAGCCACCTCCTGCATCTTTCCACAAATGCAACTCTGTCACATGCCTGTCCATCCCACTGACCCGCAATTCCTTTGCCAATTTAGAAAAGACCTCTGCTACACTTACAGCACCCCCATTCACACTGTCAGAGCCAACTTACGGCTGCTTGAGTTGGGTGTGACAGACACTGTTGCATTTAAGCCACATACAGCCACATGCTTACAGAACACTTACATTGCCCAGTGGAAAGTAGAATTTGGTGCACAGGTTAAGATACAGTTATATATACATACTAAAACATTTGTGTACAATGTGCTCAGTAATTTTTATTTAAGAGAAGAAAAACATTTGCTACTGAAGACATTTTCAGAAATAAAGTATAATAAGTTTCTCAATGGGGTCAAAAATTAGAAGGCCAACAGTGGTATATTTTGTAGGAAGGTTAGTGCATGAAGCTGAAAAATTACCAGCAGCTTTTAAACCTTGGTGTCCTCAAACAATATCTGCTAATTATAAGGGCAGCTAGAAGCAGTCAGCTAGACCTACCAGCTCAGTGTTTATGAAGGCTTTCCAGAGCTTTTCTCCTTCCCTTTGTGATGAACCTTCACATGGTTACAGTTGTCAGGCAATCAAAATTCATCTCTCTCTGAGAGGCAGGGTGCTTCAAGGTGTAGGAGGAGATTAAAATGCTATTCTGTACTCTCCTTAATCACTGTCCATGTAATTTGTAGATGCTATTTATTTTTAATTATAAAGTTAAAGGTGTATATAATCTACAACACACTTTTTCCCAAAGACATATGATTCTAAAAACTGAAGGATGTTTTAGGCTTATATGAGCATTTTTATCTGTCAGTTATTCTATATATATTCTATGATGTATTGCCAGTACACTTACAGTCAGGATGAAAGGCTGCAGTTACAAAGCTTACATCTTGTATAACGCTGCTCACTAAAAAGAAACACTACATAATGAAAGCATTGTATCTGTTTCTGAAGCATTACTATAGTGTAAGTGAGAATTTCAGGACCATCTTTTATTTTAGGTGACATTCATTATTTGATTTCTTAATTATGTTTGAATAGTAATTACAACATTTTCTCAAGAAAATATAACTGGATTCTGATATCGAGAGGCAGATTAGAAGTAAATTAATTGTGCTTTGAGACCACTATTAAAAAGCTGGAGCAAGACAGGCTTGCTTCCAGTCAAAAAAGCAGTAGTTATAATATGCACTGTGCAAGCACAGAAGAAAAATGTTTAAATAAAACCCAAAATACAGAATTAATTCTGCTTTGTTAGTGATCCAATACACATAAACAGCCAGCAAAGAAGCTTGTTCAAGAAATCTCTACAGGAAAGTTATTTAAAAAAATGATACTAACCAAAATAAAAAACATAACAAAAATTAAATGACAACCTAGTAAAATGTCTATATAAACACAATAGCAGGATAAGGTCATCCTGTAGTCATTCCAAAGTAAGTGTAACACTATGAAATAATCCTGTAACAATCACCTTGTAACAATGACCTTCCTGAATGAAAAAAATGAACAAAATCAACTTGCTGCCTGGAGTGTCACTGGAGTTAAACCCATTTCAGTACAACATTATGATCAGTTGTACATGTCTCGGTGTGATTAGTTGTTATCCCAAGATTAACATTACTTAATTTTAGAAAGAAACATGCTTTTCTAGTAAAAATAGCTGAAGGGGAGAACCAGTTCTTAAATTAATTTTCCTTTATTGGGCAAAATTGATAGAGCACAGTAACACTTCTAAACAAAAGGCTAGCAGCTTTTCTTCTGGAAGAGTTACGCTTGCTCATACCCTTTTCTATAGTTGAGTTTTGTGCCACACATCCATTTGCTAATAGTAGAGCAGCTTTGCCGATCTTGGCCACAATGACCATGGGTGCTCCAAGAACTGTTGGGTTCGGTAGTGAAAGGGCTGAGAGATCCTCGGGTGCTTTTACATGCTAAAGATCCACTATTGCTTTTCCTTTTATGAGTGTTTTTTAAATTCTGCTTACACTAGTGCTTTTTATTTGAATCAAGATAGGAAGAAGAGACTTCAAAGTAAATCTGGGAGTGAGAATGCTTTCCTCTCCTCTGAAAATATTTTCCTTTTGACAAACTAAACCACAGATTGAAATCTTTAATATTTGTTTATTACCTTGAAAATATTTTATATAAGAAGTGGCTTGGATTAGTTGAAAGGTTTGGTTGAAGGAATCTCTATTTATGTGTCAAACTTTTGAAAACACTTTAAAATTATATTACTTGTCCAAAGGAAAAAAAGAGGCAAGGAAGTTATACATTTTAAACTTGTCAAAACATTTTTTTCCCCAGCAATTTTTAAATAAAAATAAAAAACCCACAACAAAACACACACAAAAAAACTAACCACAAAACTTCACCTTCTTCCTTCTAAAAGGCTCCAAAAATTCCTCACCAGCTCCACTTCAAAGAGTAAGTGGTTAAAAGAGAACACCATCTCACTTCATATTCCTCTCATTTTTTGGAAAACAGCTCTCACATTTACAGTGGCACACAGTCCAAAATAATTGTGCTGACTTTTGCTCGTGATAAATGTGAGTGGATAAATTTGTGTCTCATTATTGCTAGAGAACATGCCAGATTTGTATCAAGTTGGGTCAGATACAAAAATTTTTCTTCCTGTCTTGAATTACAAGTGCAACACCTGTTTTCAGAATCAGTGTGGCTTCTGACACATAGAAGGATATGGTCCTAAAGAAATGCCAAGTTGTTAGACAGTCATGTTAAGTGGCCGCAAAGAGTGCAGCCTACTAGACCAGTTATTTCCATAGTTTCTAATGTACCAAACAGAAAATACAGTAAGTTCTGCATGGCTAGCCTTCAAAAAGTTAGTTCCATTTCTTGACCAATTAGCTAATTGTGATTACCATGTCATAATGAAATTTAGTGTAATTACTTACTTTGGAGTTACTGGTTTCCCACCTTATTTAAAGACAGTGTTATATAAGGACATGTTATATTAGTCTACTTCATTAAATTAATACTGAAGCCTGGCTGCTGCTGCAGGAGTGGAGGGGGTCAAGGTGACCCGTGTTTTATCCATTTTTCAGTAGTCAGATGATGCCAGAGACTGTTTAATTCACTTCAGTTAATTTTATTTAAGAAAGTATGAGCTGTGTCTTTATACTACAGTTCATTTCTACCATTTAACAACATTCAGGGCTACATTTTTGAAAGAGCTCAGCGTTTGCTATTCTTCAGGCATGTGGGCTGTTCCCATCGGTTAGCTGAGAACCTGAAGCAGAAGTCTTTCAAAAGTCCTGTGGGGATGTGGACTTTCTCCTCACTCTGTCACACCAGTGGTTAATGTCCTCAATTCTGAGTACAGCTGAAAGCTAAGAGGAAATCTTACCCAGCTGGCATGAGGAGCTCCTGCAACACATACAGGCCTTCAGATGGTGGCTGCTCTGAGGACTTCTTGTTTGCTACTGTGAGCACATCTTTTCTCTTAGATGCTTCTGTATGGGACAAAATGGCCTGCTTATAGTCAAGGTATTGAAGATGCGGTTTCTGATAGCAAAATGATATTTCTCTCATTGTGGTAACTACCTTAGAAGTGCTGGCTTAGAAATTCTTCTACTCCAGCAGCTCAGGGTCTCAGATTTAGAAGTCTGAGTGCCACAAAACTATGTTTGGTGAATGTTGGTGCTAAAGTCCAAATCTCTGTGCTAAGACCAGACCTCTCAGCAGCTGCCTATACATAACAATCGTATTTGCCCAGGCTTTCACTGTACTGGAGGAAGTTACTGTAAAAATACCATATTTTACTAAAAATAAAGTCAAAAAGTCTTGATACTGAGGAAAATGGAAAGTGTTGTGTGAAATTCAGTCTATGCAAAGATCTCAGCATGCCCACACAAAATTTAAGATGCAGTTCAGCAACTGAATTCGTCACCAATCCACATGGTGATATAAGGGGCCCCCTGGATACCAACAGAATATAAACCAATTACAATAGTAAAGTCCACTCTTTCGCCCTCTCATATCCAACATGATGCTTAGAGATCAAGCTGTGCCATCTCTGTCCATGGGACATTTTCCTTTCACTGGCATGGGAACATGATGACATCATGTATGTCATCTTCCCTGAGGTCAGATTCACCACCAGTGATTAAAATAGGTGTGAAATATTCTGAATCAACACAAGTTTGGAAGCCAGAATTTTTCATTTTACCTTGTGAACAATGTAATTCAAATTGACAAACTTTCAGGATTTAATTTGGTATAAAACTGCAGCCTTTGAGAAATGCACTGGCATTAAGATGAATGCTGTCTTAACCAATACGTAGTGGGAACTTGATATCCCTTTGGGTCACTTACTGTTACCTGTTGTTCCCATAATATTATCTAATACTTTAACACAGAGGCCAAGATTTCCAGGAGGAATTTAGTACTTGCCAGGACCCACACTGAGACACAGAGATGCCTGCAGGGAAATTTTGCTTTGTATTTTATGGAAGTCATGTCCTTCAACTGGAAATCTGCAAATCAAAGAGCTCCAAATCATCAGATGCTTTTCAAAACCTTGTCACAGTCAATACAATGACTGAAGAAAGAAAAAGAACAGAAATAAGGGATATTAGAAACCAGGAATAATTAAGAAGCTTCTCTGTTTGCCTGTTGCAAATATTACTTTTTGATGAGTACTGTGTTTTGCATTTCCATTGCAAATTGCAATAACTCAACATGATTTATCACTGAAAACAAATGTCGCTTGCATCACCTGTGAGCACAGTGAGGCAAAACTGGGAAAACAATTGGTTTCCTGGCCCCTAGCCCAGTGCGCGGCCTGTGAAACCAAGTTATTTGTCAGCTTTCTCTGTTTGCTAAGATGAAAATTCAAACAACAGTTTTAGAACCATCTCCTCCTTCCCAGCCTCTCCATATGGCTGTAATTATCATCCTGCCATGTCTCTAGGAAAATTACAGTATTTAACAAAAGTAAAATGTTTACATATATAGTGTGTGTTAAAATCAAGCAACCTTGGTTACTAATTCTGTCTTCCTGATTCTTGCTCTTTCCCCTCCTCTACAGTGTTGCCTGCTGGAGTTGTTGGGTCTGAATTCCTTCTGAAACCACTTAGCATTGATCAGGTGAAATTATACTGACTTAAATCTTTTCCAGATACCTTTGAAACTGTTGCTTGGCTGTACAACTATCTCCTCAGAAACAGATAGATATTTCAATTTAATTCCAATCCTTACAGTTCTAGGACTTTCTGGTTTGTTGTATGAGTTACCTCACTCTGAAGGAAAGAAAAAAAAGAGAATTAGAAGAGGATTTACAAGTCTGTTAACATGTACTCTGCTGAAGTGAAAAGCATAGAGGTAAAAAGTAAATTTACAACCCATTTAGCACTTAATATATCAGTGCTTTAGTAAAAACATTATTTGCCTCATTTTGCCAAGCACTCCTGTAACCTTGACACTCACAGGAAGATTATTGGTACAGACAGAAACTTCCTGATTAGATGGTTCATTAGCAGCAAGGTACAGAATACTAATTACAAATTTTCATCTGCATTGACAAGGCCTGACCTAGCATTCATCTGACAGTGGAATTGCTTCCCTGGTGATATCAGCCACACACAATACAATAAAAACATGTTATTTTGCAAGAATTCATCAAAGATGAGGATAAGTGAATCACACGCTATTGAGTTCTGCAGGTCCCAGGGGAATCCTGTCATACCTTACAGAGTCACTTTGTTTTGCCTACCTAAGTTTAAAATACTCAGGAGAGACTTCATATGAAAAAAACAAACAGCTTAAACTCCTTGCCAGGAATGCAATAATTTGAACAGCATGCACCTTAACTGGTACCTGACCATGAGCACCTACAAGGTGCTAGCAAACACTGTTTGAAATTCATGGAGCTGAAATACAGTTGGAAGCAGAGGCTGGGTTATTGCTCCCACCATGTCTACCATGTCCAAAATTAAATATATCTGAGTGAATCAACTTGACACTTCTGTAATCTTTGGTTAAATTTATATTTTAGGTTAGCAGGTAGAAATCTCTCATTACTTAGTAGGAAAATGGCTACATGGAGAAGCAAAAAAAGTTATCATAATTTCAAAAAATGTATTACATTTAAGGAAGCAATGGACTTGGCAGATTTTGAAAAATAATTTTACATTTTCAGATAAAGCCCTTCAGTTTCATAAAAACATTTATAATCTGAAAATTAGCAGAACTGGAAACTTTTGCTTTGCTGGGTATTCTGGAAGAGAATGCTCTGCTTTGAAGTGCTACTCAGGCTGAGGAAGGAATAAAAAAGTAAAGCAAGAGTTCAAGGGGAAAAAATAATTTTGAACACCCTAATAGCCATGAGAAAAAAGCTCGAAAGAAGTAATATTTGCAGACTAATATAAGAAGTTAAATGTAGTCATAAAATATTTATCTGTTGAAAAGCATGGGCCAAAGGAGTTAACTTTGCAAGTGTTGTGGGAAATCAATGCACATAGTTTTCTTGTTGCAAAGTGCCTAATTAAAATACAAATACATCTATAGCAATTTTGTTAATGAGGTAAACAACGTCCTGTTACAACTCTCTATCCACAAGACCTTTTAGCCAGCGCTTACTCACATTGGTTTGTCTGTTGTCTGTCGGTTTGTCCATTTATAATTACCCAAAGAGCTACAAGCTAAAAAAAATATGCAATCTATGAGCTGTTCCCTAGAGAGGATACAAGTACAGGAAGATGATCTGGTCAGGTCCATTGTTCTAGCAAACTCCATCATCCTGAGTTTTCAAGAAATACTTCAGAATGTATTTTAATGCCCAAACCGAGATGTCAGACCAGAGTGACTTCATGCTCTCATGCCCCATAGTTTTTCATTAAACGAAATTCTCCTAATGGTGAACAGTGGCACATATCCATGATGAAATTGGGCAAGAACTTGAAAGAAGGTATAAACAAAGAGCACTGCTGAATACCAGCAAGAAAAGCCAAAGACCCTAGGAAAAAACAACGCTTTTATAAAGCAGAAGCTTTCTGCATTAAGTATTCAAAACTGGGGACTGAGCCTATATAGGCTGGAGCTTGTGCAGAAAATCTAATGCCATATTCAGAGAATCACAGGATCATCTGGGAAGGGACCTCCAGACGTCTGTAGTCCAACCACCTGCTCAAAGCAGGTCGAGTTTCAGGAGGTTGCCCAGGACCTTGTCCAGCTGAGTTTTGCATATCCAAAACCTCTCTAGGCAATATTATCTTTAGCTCAGTCACTCTTCTACTCTTCCATGAAATCACCCACCTGGTTCTGACTAATTACCAGTGTTTTAATTGCCACAAAAAAGGATTTAATAAAAGCTTTGGATTAGTCAGCAACAAGCATTTTGTAAACTCACATCTACTTGCAAGGGAATTTTACACTTTATGTAAAATATTTAATTGTTCTAATTTCCGTTCATTTTGTAGTTTAGATTAAAACTACCATAACATTTTTCAGACTGGAAAAGAAGTACCAATTACTTGAGAAAATCACCTATAAATGTATTTGACCTAGAAGGCACAGGATGACGTCAATAAAAATTGCACTTTAAATTGGAGCAACATTGAATAATCAGAAAACAACACACCTAGCAGTGAGAGGCAGAAGGTACACAATTAATTAATACTGCTGTCATCAGAAAGTTGAAAACAGTGCTTATACCAGGCAACAGAAAATGTTCGATAATGAAGTTTGCTGGCCAGAGTTGCAGTAAAATATTTTAGAAGACATGACACTGACTGGTATAGTCTGATACCACATCGCACTGTAATTATTGCAAAGAAGCAATCAGAATGGAAAAGGGCAGCACCTAAGTGAAAGAAATTGGCAACACAAACCTTATTTCTCTGAGAAAATGGCATAGCCTCTGACTTACATGACTGCAGAATCTCATCAAAGCTAAGTTGTACTGAGAAAGTATGGAAATTATATTCAGATGTTACATTTCACTGTGTACAAATGATGTTCATGAAGTACCAGCACTGCAGAAATTTGAACTCTTCCGTAGGCAGCTTCAAGGAATTGGGGCAGTGATAAGCTAATTTATTTTGCTCCCCATTAAATTCTAGGATATGAATAGCTCATGAAGAAGAAGAAACATTTGAATGCAGAGCTAAGTTTCAGAAAGGGTGAAAACGCAGCTCTTTTGGCTATCCTGAAAGCAATTACTTTCAAAAGACCTAGGATTTGTTCATATACTTGCTATATGGCTTGTAATAACCACAAAGTTACTTGGCAGATTATTTAATTCAAATGTCAACACATGCTCTTACACACTATAGGTATGTTCCCAGATCAGTGGCATATCTTCATGTCTGAGGACTGATAAGCTTGCTTAGAGCACAGATTTTACATATACTTGTGTAACTTTCAGAAAAACATCCAGATTTAATAGATGTGACTGCTTCCTTGAGTACTTAACCATATATTCCTCAGAACTGAAAACCTCATCTTTTCTTATCAAGAATTTTGATCTCTTTATTTCTGAATATTCAAAGGATTTCCTTTTTTAGATTGACTGGTATATTGAATCTGTTGGCCTTCAGACCAAATATATTCTAACAATTATTGGAAGTATGCCACCTTCTTTAAACTTCTAGATTGGTATACAGTGTTTCCCTAGTAAAGGTGAAACTAATTTAATCAGCAGTTATAACCACCATAAGATGATGCATCAAATTCCTGTTAATAGAGACTATTTCCACAAAAACAATTTAAAAATCATTCAAAAGTATAATGGAAAATGCTGTTCTTCTAAGTCAGTCATATAGTGACAAACAAATAATAATGCACTTAAAACAGGCTATCAGCACTGAGCTCAACTGCATAATTTAGCCTAGCAGAAGAATTCCCAGATGGCAGAATAGTATTTTCATGTTCATGTTGTAATGCTCATATATTTTACCAGATAATTTCAAACCGAAACTAAGTAGACAGATGGCAAGGAGAGGAAAACATACAAACAACTATAAATGTACATATAAAACAAAGGGGATTGCTAAAAGAGAAAGAGCTGAAAAATACAATTAGCCTTTTAGTTATATTTAACTTTGTAGTTCTTGAAGTACTTTCCACTAGGAACCCAGTTCACCATAAAGTTCATCGCTCATGACATTTGACCAGCCTGGGTTGCCATCGGAGAGACCAGAGCTCTTTGAAGCCCCCTGAAGAACAGTGGGTGGAGTGGGGAGGCTCAGAGGAGCTGGAGGCTCGGGCTGTGAGAGGGTGGAGGTCTGCTGAGAAGCAGAGGCTATAGAGCTGCTGGTGCCAGGAGAAGCAAAAGAGGGTCTGAAAAGACGTGCCACAAGGTGGGTGGGTGAAGCTGCACATGAATGAGGTGGGAAAGAAGGAAGGGCCTTGCAGCAGGAGAAATTTTTAATTTATTCAGTTCACTGAGCTGAAAGATCTGAAAGATGTGAAAGTACCTACCCATTATAAACAACTTTCTTAAATTCATGTTGACATCAACAGTCTGCTCCCTACTCAGCTGAGGCCTTATACATATGCTTTAGTCTGTGCTTAGTTCAGTTAAGTGTCCATGTAAAGTTAAATGCATTATCAAAGGCTTCCTGAACTGGGGATTAAAATTCCACTGAAATGGAAAGACAAAAGACAATATCAAATTTACCGAGTGCTATCAGTTTTTACAGTGGCATAGCATAGGAATGGCCAAGCAGATTTTTCAGGGTTGTTACTGGACTTAGGAACACCTGGTCTCTGTACTGTGGCAAGAAGAGCAAGTGTGAAGCACTGAGGGCCAAGGGCCAGACAGGCTGGTAGAAGTGAAGATGGTGGAAAGAGGAGATTCACTGCCAAACAAGCAGCTCATCTCTTTCTTGGCCTCAGAGCCTAAATCATGCTACAGCAATAATTGTTGTGGTATAGCTTACCCATAGTAAGAATACAAACTTAATGCCTGGGCTTGTAAGGTGCCAGAAGGCCAAAGTTTGTACTGGGATTGTAGTATCTGAACATGGCTGCTGGGGCTGTTGCTGTCTTTCTTCTCTCCCTCTTCTGCTAGCCCAGGTGAAGGCAGTGAACAAAGTTGTAATCAACGGATGAGACATTAGACACCAAGAGAACTTTGGGCAGAAACAGGGCATTGCCTGTGCCACGCAGCAGTGAAGAGGCAGGAGTACTCAAAGGAGTACGGGCAGACTCATTGCTCTTGCACCAGCCACAGTTGTCTAAGGCCAGCTCTGGCTGAAAAGAAATGGAGTCCATCCCCTGCCCCCATCCCCTTCTCTTATTGATCTTATTATGTTAACTCCTGAATCTGTGACTGGTTCCTCCATGAGCCGTTCAAAATTACAACACAACCTGATGAAGCTCAGAGGACCTGTGCCAGCTCTCAGTTATTATGCTTTTGCATGATGGCAGAAGCATTTAAATCCAGTGTAAATAAACAATAACAACAAAAACAAACAAAAAAGAGATTGTGGAAGGGAACAGGCTAATATCTAACTGCAAAAAAGATTGAGAATGGGGATGTTTCATCTTTTTACTTCATGTGCTAATGAGGTAAAATACAGAAAAAGTGCAGAAAGCAGAAGGTGTTTGTTAGCTGACTTTATGCAAGAAAGCACGAAGTGTTTATACTATGAATCAGGAGTGTGATGTAATGGAGGTTTAGTAGAAAACAATGAGTGATAAGACCACTGTGCCTTATCTGCTGTGCAGTGTCAGCCAGGCAGAGTGCACCGTGCACCACACAGTTCTGCAGCAGAAAGCCAGGGAAAGACTCCAGTCCAGCTCACAGACAAATCTGCACCAGGTTTGAAAAATCACTCGGACCTGCTGAAGTAAAACCTTAACAAGCACAACTGCTTTCTGAATCAAAGTCTGTAGGTTTGCAGTGAACAGGCTGATGAGGGACTCAGGCAAAGATGGCTTGTAGAGGACTGGGTGCCTTGGGTATTACCTTAGTTTCAGAGATGAGGAGAAAGCAGTGAGGATCAGCACCAGCCCTTTGGACAACAAACAACTCGGCAGAGAATGTCCTATCAAGATGAATATGGCTCATTCAACAATTAACTCTCTACTCATCTTCTACCTCAGTTTTTTGCTGCTCATCCATTTAAAAAGTAAGATTTGCACTTTTTCTTGTTGTTCTGACATGTCCTCTGGGTAGATGGCTAGACATGCACTTCTAGCAGGAAGCTTGTGTTGTCAGAAGGCTTTAAAAATTTGATGGAGATGCCAAAAACATTTGGTCCATGAAACTAAGTTGTATGAACTCGTTGCATGATAGCTTTCCTGCTCTTCATGCTAAAACTTTTTTTAAAATGAGGAATGAAAGCATTTTTAATACCTTGCTTCACATATTGAAAGTACAGAAATAAAATGTTCTTTTAAAACTGTACCTATACTTTAAAGTCTGCATTTTGATACCATTCATCCAGTAAATTTAAACCTATCTGATTAAAATCTAGACTTATTTATCCTTTGCTAAAGCTGTTCATGTTATGTATTTTAGTAGCACTCATTGCTTTATTATATAGGCTTTTTAAATTACAATCTCTAGAGAAATCAGTTATTAAACAACTGCAATGTATTTAGTGTTCTAAAAATCTCCATTATGAAGGAGTATAAAAGTCCAACTATTTTTATAGAGAAAATATTCTCAGCAAACTTCCACATAAACAGAAGTATGCAAAATATTGGAAGTCACAATGGGTTTCCTTGATAATTGTGTCAGATGGTTGAGAGTAAATACAAGCCAAGGAGGCTAAATGGCCTCAGCTGGTGAGGCTGATATATGTGTATGAAAAGCAGTAGCTCTTGAACATGTTTAAAATGAAGACAGGCAGGATGTGTGTCTGTCTGAGGAGGCTCTTTGATTTGTGTCTGTTGAATGTGAATCACAATAAGACAAAGCTTTGAGCAGCTGCCATTAAACAAGAAGACTTGGCATTAGCGTACAGTGTTGTGTAATCTGGGTCACCTTCTGTTACTGCATCACTCAAATTGTTACTTGGACAGTTTACAGCCCAACATAAATTAAAGACTGAAAAGCAAACAGATGCAATTGGAAAAAACCCCCAAACCAACAACAAAACCAGACTAAGATACAGGAAAAAAATAGAGAATGTCATAGAAACATTGTTTTATCCTAGTAGTTTTCTTCCTTGGTCTGTACTGATGTGAATCAGGGAAGCCAAAATGTTCTTTTAAATTAACTCACAACAGGACATACCCTGAAAAAAAGAGAGACTGGATCTTCCAATTTCAAAAAGCAATTTTTAGAGTCTGTATACTGTAGGATGAACAACCAGAAAGTGTCTGAGAGAAAGCCTGCTACCTAATTAAAGGAAAGTAACAGGAATGGTGTTAGTTAAGAAAATTTCATTTATTCACGAGGCAGGCAAATTAGAACAAAATATTAAAGTTTTGGGAAAGGGAATTAAAAGTGCTTATAAAATTAAAAAGGTCACAGCAAAAACATCATACACAAAGAAAGCCCCCCAAGAATCTGTTAGAAAAAAAAAGATAAACACAAATTTGGGCTTTGACCTTGGGTGAGCTCTGCTCGATGCAGGATGCCAAAGGAGGGAACAGTAGTTGTATGTCATTCTGTGCCTTTTCCTTAACATAGTTGTCTGGGATGACATTTGACATGTGGCATGAGTTTTCTTTGGGGTAGGGCCACATGTCCAGTCTCAAGACAGAGGCTTCTCAGCCTTGGAAGTCTCTATCTCAGGTAGATTTGTGGCTGCTGCAAAGTAACATGATACAAATTGATATACCAGAATAGAGCAGCCACAGCAGGAGCCAGAATCAGGCTCAGGGCCACATCTGTATCTATAGATGCAATGTATTTCACGATCTCTGTAAGTATTTTCTCTCAAGAACATTTGTACGCCATTTGAAACTGCTAACAATTGCTGTTAATAAAAACATAACTATGAACAGATAGAAATAGAAGCAGAAGAAATGACTACAATTACTTCCTTACTTAAACATTAAGGATGAGAAAGACCAAGATAGAAAAGCTGAGGATAAAACAGAACAGAGATGATTGCTGATATTTATAAAAGTTATGTCAGCCATTATATTTTTTTAAATCAATTTGCTGGACTTGTCTTCCCCTAAAGGATTCTAATCTTAGGTCCTGCTTGAAGTCTTCCATATAATTATTTATTTTAAACAACTTGGCAAATAAATAGTATTTAGAAGCCATGTCTTCCTAAAATCATATGTGCATATAACTTTTTTCAGTTTATCCCTTTTCCTGAGGTGAATAGAGGTATGCATACATTAAGAAGTGTCCCATACAGACAGTAGGTCTTTTAGTAACAGTTGTGGTGAAATTAAAGCATTTTTCAGGAGTGTTGCTACATGAAAACAAAATATTCTAATATAGCATAAAATTAATATGCTGAACTAAAAGAAAATACAAAGTTGTTCAACATTATTAAAATAGGTTTGTGCTCTCTTATTTGTAAAATAGCTAATGGAATATATTATGAGATACTGTTCTTTAATTCCTGTACAACGCTAAGTGTTGAATAGATGTTAAACTTTTATTAAAGTCTTCTGACTGCACAGAAATCTTCTATAAAGCTGATGGCTAAGGTATTAAAGAATGTAGTCCTGTTATTTGTGGTTCCTCTTGAATCCCCAGGGTAAGTAAAAATGGTATTTTACCTTTATTATCACTAGTAACAACACTTAACATCAAACTGTACAGCAACAGGAATTTCAACCTGTAAATCACATCCTTCCTAAAAAAAATTAGATATTATTTATAATTTCAATTATATAAAAAGCTTTTGGAAAGACCATTTGTAATTAATTTAGTCTATCAGAGCCCCAACTGATATGTGATGCTGTCAGGTGCAACACCTGTACAAATACAGATGCTCAAAAATACATGCACTTGATAAAAAAAGAACTGTTATAGTTTCATCTTGCAAAGTTACATTTCCAAAAAGATTGTGGGCTCTCAACACAATGAAGAGGAGCCTGTTGGAGAGTCCTTGATGCCTCCTTGGTTGTACACTGGCCTGCCTTGGGGCAAGAGCATCCATCAGGTTGCTCTGATGTTTGCTGCTGAGGTGAAGAGGTGCTGCTGGTGAAGGTGTGGAGACTGTACACCCACTCAGGGGCAGGATTTTTCTGCTGGCAGGCAGAACCTTTAGAGGTTAAACATTTCCCCACATCCTGTATTAGTCATCCAGAAATTACAATGCAAGAAATCAGCATCTTTGAAAATTTAGCCCCCAAATGACATTGATTTTGGCAATACAGGATAAAGCACTGAATGATGTATTCACATTCAAGGAACAGAAAGGGAATTCTGTTGCAAGGACACTGATCAATCTCTATAAGTGGGTGTTTGTGACTAATGACCTATTAGGAAAGAATCTGATGAGAAAGAAAGGAGGTTGGACAAAAGGGTTTTTTATCACTCATGCTCAAGCAGCAGCACAGACCTTGCATGGATCTTGAAACACTGAAATATTGTGTAGCATCAGTGATAATGTACTGGAGAAACCAATGCTGGAATGCTGAAACATTGAAGCATGTCATACAAGCACAGGACATAAATGTTTTTATATATATACATGAACCTTTCAAAGGTATCTCCACCCAAGGTTTACATTTATATCTATCCACAGGTTTTTTTTCCCCTGTTACTTTTGATGAAGATAGGACACCTAGGGAGTCCTGT
This sequence comes from Strix uralensis, assembly GCF_047716275.1. Lineage (NCBI taxonomy): Eukaryota > Metazoa > Chordata > Aves > Strigiformes > Strigidae > Strix > Strix uralensis. Next base: position 25,878,883 of record NC_133979.1, on the reverse strand, counting down.
CCCAGTGCAACTCTACATCTTTCCTCTCTAGAGGAGGAAACTCAGGAAAAAAAATGTAATGCTGTTTAGAGAATGCTCAAGTCTTGATGGCCAAATTGAGTACTTCCCTATTGAAAAGCTATATGGACAGGCAAGTATTTTGCTGTTATGTGTTGACAGGAAAATGATATGCAAGACATGGTAGAGTAATCAATCTGCTATTCAGTGCTGGCTGTATCCAGTTTTGAGGGCTGCTGTGAGTGAGAGAGAGGCAATTAGGAAAATGCTGGAAAGGGACTGCAAAAATAGGAAGACATTTAAAAAGATGTGCCCTGTGAGAAAGGGTCACAGGAAGAGAAGCCTAAAGGAAGGCGTGATTACAGTCTTACCTACACAAAAGAGAATAGCAATCAAGAAAGATGATGAGATCGGTTGCTCCCTGTGACCTTTAGAAGGGCAGGCTCGGCAAAATAATAGATTCCACATGCAGCAGGGAAGATTTGAGTGAACTTTCCCAATTCAAGGATGATTAAATCTCCATATCAGAACTTTTTAATGAACAGATTAGATAAATACCTGCCAGAGATTGTCTAGACTGCTGTTTCACAGTTGGTGTTATATAGATGAAGGGCAGTAAGCACCACCTTGGGGGTGAGCTGTGAAGATCTCAGGTGATGGAGCCCCAGAGAAGCATAGGTCCCTACTTGTCCCAAGGACTGTGGTGGTACTGAGGTTCCAGGGCAGCTCAGGGTCCCTACTTGCCCCGAGGGCTATGGTGGCACTGAGGCTCCAGGGCAGCTCCTGGGCTGGGGAAGCAGATGACTCCCCTCCTGCACCGCAACTGGGTATTTGCTGTTCAAAACAAAGGCAGCCCTTAACCCAGCCTTGTTTGTTGGATTAACAACAACATTGCTGACTAAATTTCAGTTAGAAAATAGTTTACTCTCATTCTTTGAGACATCAAGTACCTACTCTTAATTTTTGTACCCTAGGCTTTAAATAAGCATTTTGGTGATTGAAGGCACTCATTACAATGGGGATAGATAGTACCCCCATGCTAGAGATCATGTAGTTTGATTTCCAGATTTTGGAGTCAAATCACTTAACTTTTTATTTGGAATTTGAGTTTACTTGATATATTGGCAGTACAATGCAAGAAAATACTAATGAATGGATTATTAATAGTATAATTTTTATGGTCAAAAAACCTGAAAAGGAATGGAAAACATGAACCTAAATTTTACAGCCAGCTTCTTACTCCATATAAAAAGGTGAAGCAAGACTGGAACCTACTGCACCAAAACAAGTATCAGGAAATTCCTAGGAAACTCTTTTAAGTGGCCTTTCTGGACATGCTACAACAAATTAAGATTGCTCTAGGAGTCTTCACTCTGATGCTTCATCTAAGAGAACTTTAACATTTTATTTTTATGACAATAAAAATCACTTATTTATAAAACATTAAGGTTTAAAAAATACATGTATATATCCTGACAGCTACCAAGAAATAAAAAGATATGCATTAGTTCATTTTCCCTAACTCCTGATACCCAGTGCATTCTCTCTAATAAATAAGTTAGAGAAATAGCAATCTAAGTGCCCTTGATCCTGCCTACGGGGGTTTGCAGCCAAAGACCTCTCAAGGATAATTCTACTATTTGTTTTTTTATAATTCACATCTCAGCATTAAGAAAACCATTTAGACAATGCCTCAATCTCTAGACAACATTGATCATTCCCTTTGCTCTTTGTGGTGGCCCAAAAAGGAAAAAAGGTCCTGATATTTACATTTTCTAAGGGAAGCCTTTAAACCTAATTGACTCATCTAGAGTCACAGACAGTAAGCAGCAAGTAGATAAATGATACAAATAATTTTCTAGACTGATATTAAAGACTAATCTGTTGGTTTTAGAGACTGACATGTTTGATCAGTTCTCACTGTACTTTTCTGTTTCCTCAGCCATTCACAGTGCCATAACATATGAAAGTCCTCTCATACCAGCAAATCACAAAAAAAATCTCAACTCTAATAAACCTTTTTCCAATGAGATTCTTGTGTTTACTTTATATTGATTATATTTTATTCACCCATAAAATGGGTCAAGAGAAAATTGCTTGTCTTTTGACAAATACTCCAATTGACAACACTTCTCCACGGGCAGCCTGACACATGGTGACACACACCACACAGCTGCCACTGGAGCTCTAAAGGACTCCTCCAGGCTGAGCAAAACACATTCCTCTCCAGGCATCAACAAAGCAAGGCTGCAGTTGCTGCTGCAACTTCAGGGTTAGGGCAGCTTCTGCCTGCCTGAAATCTTCTCAGCAGGGACAGAAATTAAAATATTTCTAGGGCTAAATATTTCTGTGGGTAGAAAAGGGCACGGACTGCTAACCCATTACATACAGTGTCCCCGCTGCAGCAGCTAAGAATCAGGGCACTTGCCTCGTGCATCCTTTTGTGCTGGGAAGCACTGTGCCTGAATAATTGTGGCCTGGGCAATGCTCAGGGGAAAAAACTCCTTGCTTCTTTTTCTGCTTTTGCTTGCCTGCCCAAGGCTGAGCATAACTGGAATCCTGTTTCCTTAACCCTTCCTTGAATAATGAGACAATCAAAGCATCTTTAATTGTATTAGTCGGGGAGTCTGCAGACAGGATGCATTCCTTCAAAGTGCCTTCAATCACAGTGACTGAGATCAATATTGTGGGTAAACAAACTAACCTGCATACCCCAACCTAAGAACTCAGCCATGGACACGATGGCCTGACATTTCCTTTGCTGACAGTTTCTGAGAGGTACTACTATGTTCCTATATTGTGGGACTACCAAAGGCTGACTGCCCTCTAAAGCAGTTAAGCCCAGAGCTGCTCCAATTCACATTCAGACTGCCAGGGGAGCTGTAGGAGTAGATGAAAGGCAGCATACATTGGTCACACTCTTCTCTTGACAGTTCCTGTTCTCCCTTTTGGGGGTTTCTAACAGGGATGGTACAGAGCACTTCATTATCTCCTTGTTCCACAAGCAGGGTCCTAGCTCTGAATTTGACTGTGAGAGACACATTTCTTCCTTTCTTTGAATGTGAGCTAGAGGACTTTGAAAACAACATAATTTGACAGGAAGCCAAAGCAAGGACTTAGAAAGATAGACAGTCATCAGTCTGCAAGGATCCAAGCAACTGCAATTTAAGTAACCTGCACTGATGGATTACTCACAGCAGGGAATCCAAAACTCTCACTGTAAGAATGTAGCCTTGAAGAGACATCTGTATACAGCAGTAGCTTCAGATGTGTTTTGCTAAGCTTTGTGGCAATTTGTAGGTACTTAAAAAGCAGCTGTGGTACTGCTCCCACTGTGGCTAACCATCCATGAATCTGAACATAGTCAAGTGCCCACACAGCTGAAAGAATATTATCAGGCTCTGTTATGAGCCTGGAAAGATTGCTTCTGAGAGTGTGTCTGGACTAATACATGTTGCCTTGCTGCTGCTTGGACATAAGCCACCTCTGGTGCAGAAAAGGTGTAGTTCTGTTAGCACCGTGCTGAATCCAAGCTCATGCTGAGAGGCAGAGCATGTTAGATCAGGCACTGTGCCATGCTAATACAGCTAAATGGCCCCTGGATTAGAGCTGGCTCAAAGCACGCACAAAAGAGTTCTGTCTGCACCCATCTCCCTATACCTTGTTATTTATACAGGCATCTTTCCAGGGTCTCTCTCAAATGCAAGCAGGTAATGCTAAATATACCACAGCAATCTGCTGGTGGTCCTATCTTGGTGGGGTGGAAGAGTGAACTGGAGCTGAGAATTATATACAGAGTTCTGGAAGTGTTAATCATGGGCCACATGAGATGCAATTCAATTGCAATGGCCAAGGTATGGCCACATGGTATGTAGTTCATCTTTGAGTCTGCTGACTCCAAGAACTGCAAGAAGGGCAAAAACACTGCTGAGGTCTGACACAGTGTAAAGAAGTCCTAACTGTTCCTGCATTCTCCAGCAGCACCTTACCTTTCTTTGATAGCCTCATGGATAAGGTACAGAGAGAGGAGGCATCAATCTTGTAAGATAAGCAAACAGAGGCTGCATAACAAAATAAATATGCAATGACACTGAGAGAAGCAGCCAAAGAATGACACTGATATATCAGTGATTACACAAGAGCTATTGAAAAGGAATGAAAATGTATAAGGCCGTTATGGGGTTTTTCCTGTCCCTGTTCAATATAAAAAGCAGAGGTTAAAAGAATGTTGGAAGTAAAGCTCCACTTTGATTTCTACCTTAAAACATAGGAATATATGAAAAATGCCTTTATGGGAATGATAATCCAAGCCTCTTTGATCACAATCTGTATATGTATTAGGAGCAGTATATATCATGAGAACAAAATGCAAATAGGTGCCTCTACAACGCAACTGCAAAAAGAAGATATCTGGCCAACATTTTATAGGACCCACCAATTCAGACTTTCTAGCAAAACCCATCCCTTCTCTCACACAACACAACTGACATTCATAATTCTTTAGTCACTACTAATGGTACTGAACATTTTGAAAGCCTCAGTCTATGTAAAAACACCCTCTGCTTGATATAACAAGAACTAGCTGTTCTGTTCTCTCTTGAGTATATCTTAAATGCCTGATTCAATTTAGTCTAACATGTACCCACTTTGGAGCTCATGGAAAAGTGCAAGAAGAATAAAGTGACTAAGATCAATTGCCATTTTCACACTCAAAAGGCTGTTTCCAAAGATCATTTGATTTCCTGAAGAACAAGTAAGCAACTCAGAACTTCCACCACTGTCCATGGTAGTGAAGTGACAAGACTGAGGGGTGTTTGGAGCAAAACTTCCATGGGATTAAACAGGAGAAGAAAGGGTTGGCACTGAAAACCTTTGAAGAATCTGAATCAAAATCTTTCCAGCAAACAGACCAACCTAATGATCTGACAAGTAACAGAAAGAAGAAAGGAAGAAGGTTGAGTTCTGTGCACACAGCAGGACAAAACCAGATCTATTTCTACTGCATGACTTCTAATATAGCCTAAAATCCATAAACACTCCTTCAGATACTGCGTTTTGTTTGGGGAACTGCCCACCAGTTCATAGATTCATACGGGCACTTTCAGTTCCCACAGATCTCTGTAAGCATTCTCACTGCCAAATGACTGAGGAAAATAGCTTAGAGTGGACCTACTCTCCAAGATGATGATGTTTTGCTGCAGTAAGAGATACATACGTTGTAGGTACTTCTGATATTCCATGAGTAGCATTCAGTAGAGTTGATTTCAGTTTTATTTATTCTGGTTTAACTCTGTAAGTCCACTCATTTCAGGGAAGATGCTGCTGTGCTATGTCTAGTTAGAGCCAACATGGCTTTGCTTTATGTAACCAGGAAGTTTGTGGTTGTAATCAAGAGTGTTTCTTTTCAAGCAGATGGAGAATGATGTCTTTTGAGATACTTGAGATGCATCAGAAGTAGGACTACATTCTTTAACCTTAAAGAATTTGGTTGGCTGGTAAGAATGACCTCTGCTTGTTATATCCCAGCTCTTAAACTCCGAGGCAACTGCATTCTTCACAGAATCACCAAGGTTGGAAAAGACTTTGAAGATCACCTAGTCCAACCAGTAACCTAACACTCACCATTCCCAACTCCACCATACCCCTCAGCGCTATGTCAACCCGACTCTTAAACACCTCCAGGGATGGGGACTCCACCACTTCCCTTGGCAGCCCATTCCAACGCCTAACAACCCATTCATTACTACTACAATCAAATGGAGACTGTTATTACACTTTACAGAGATTTTTGTGTAACAGATAAGCAGCAATCAGGAATGTGTTTGCATCCTGAATTGCATCATTGTTGTTCTAGAGGAAACACACACAACAACTTGCCAATGCTATTTAATTGTGCCTCAGTTGCAGACCTTTTCTACAGACAGAAAGAACCCTTTTCTTACTTTTATTAACATAACTGCAAACATCCAGAGAGCTGAGAGACTGATTTTCCTGTTGTCTTTTAAACCTGCACATCTTTTATGCCATGGCTCTGAATCAGCCTGAAGAATTTCAGGTCTTCGTGGGTGACTGCTTCTTTTCTGCAATCACTGATGAGCACCAACACTTCCATTAACCACAGGCATGTGGTTACGCATGCTTACAGTAAAGCTGGCTTCCCAAAAATAAGGAATTTTTATGAAATCATTATGGAAAGTTCTGAGAAGTAGAAATACAATAGGTAATAGATGCTGAGTTTTCTGCTCTAGCTGATGCAGTTTTGAGCAAGTGGGTTGGACTAGATGGTCTCCAGAAACCCCTTCCAACATCATCTATTCCCCATAAACCATTTTCAGTTTAGCTGAGCCCATTACTGCAGTGCTGGTAAAGCAGTCATTTCGGGGAAGTGCTGTCCAGACAATTCTGGAACATATATTACCATTCAGTAATCAAAAGATCATTAGAGTTTGTGGGAGGAAAAGTGGAAAGTATGAGGAGAAAAACTGCAAAGTATATTTCAGACTCCATCTGAAAAAAAAAAGAACAGAAAAGAATTACCATCTTCACAAAAAAATATCTAATATCTCCACTGTATTAGCACTCTAGTGCAGACTTGGTGACTACCTCTTCAGGACCCCCTACAGAGTAGTAGGAATGTGAACATGGTCCCAAATAAGACCCCATGCTCAGAAATGTATCCTGACATCAAGGCTGAAAACAGTCTTAACACAGAGAAAACTCCTATGTGCAGAACAGAACTTGAATGTTATAATGAATGTTCAGCTGCCACAGGAACATCTGCAAAACTTGTCACTTGTCTTTAAAAAAATTCTAGTGTTTTTAAGATCCTGACCTCAATGAGAAGTCCAGTGATTCAGCCTTTCATACTGCAGTCATGCCCCATTCTAGCTATTACATGCCTCGTTTCTGTTAATCTTCTCTAATTAGTTCTGCTTCTCAAGTGGAGTCTTAGAATCTTAAGATTTTTCTGTGCTAGTAGTAACGGCTTTACTTTCATGTTCAAGGTCAGTCCAGCATTGCAGCTTGTAAGACTCATTTGTTCTCCTAGTACTTGCACTTGTATATTGAGTTTTAGACATCAGTTTAGATTCTCAAAAACTTTTACTGACCAAAATTATTGTTAAAAGTGAGATTGTGCCCAAAGCCAAAAGAGTTATGCAAGCGTTGAGGAACAGGCTTCTTTTAAATTCCTTCTTTTCCTTGCAAATGTGCAGAGAATTTTTTTTTTCCATAAGAATACTTTCAGCTTTTTCCTCGTGAGGTGTATTGCATGTTTTACAAAACATAAGCAGATTGGCCCTTGTAGCCTGCAAGTAGGCAGCATCTCAATTTTACAAGTGAGAATGCTGAGCTGGAGAAGGGCAAGGTGAATACCTCGCTTCAAACCACTAAGTTTAGATCTTATGTTTCTCACTTCATATGTTATACACATATATAAATATATATATAGGGCGAGAGGAGACACACACTTTTCCAGATTTTTGTTGAGCCCAAGAGATCCGTAATATGGCAAGTATTCCTTTTTTTTTTTTAAGCAGATAAAATGATTAAGTGGTTATTCATTCTTACAACAAATGCAGGCAGTCCTGGCATCTGTGATTTCCATTGCTAACAGTAAGGATTTTCTTTGTGTATAACTTCTTTTATTTGATAACTCTTAGCTGCCTTTTATGAAGGGATCAATACACTCTTTGTAGACACCAATTTGTCATCCTATAGACTTTTCTTTGTGAGGATTGGTGAGATTCAGTGATTACTAGAGGCACATGATGGCTGAGGTGTGAACGCTAATGGGAGGAGGCATCTGAGCCCCAGGCAAGAAACACACTCTTCTCCAGCTGCTGCTCAATTCAAAATGGCAGGCTATTTTCAGGTTAACAAAACTTAACTGGTCAAGGGGGAAAAGTCAACCTTCAGCAATATATAACTTAGACTACAGTCAGTTTAAACAGCTTACTTGGAGCATTGCTGCTGCAACTATGGATAACATTTACAGTTCATCTAAAAAAGAAGTCACATTGGTTTGATGCTTTTAGATTTAATGCTGCCATGAATTGCAAATAGACCTAATATAGGAATAGGATAATGATAGAGTAGCAAGCATTTCTATGGTTATTTTCAGTTATTTCAAAGGCAACAAGTATGAAAAATCTGTTAGCTAGCCAACCTACTTCATTAAAATGAAATACATATGTAAATGCAATCCATAGAAAATACTTAGCCTTTTCAATTTCAAATAGTTAACACCTGATTCTTATATCTGAAAATACTACACCTGAAGTATTTTGAGGATTCTATGGTACATTATTCCCTGGAAAGTATTTAGGAGTTCATTATAAATACCACTGAAGAGATTTAAGAAAAAAATCATTTAGAAGTCACTAACAGTGGGGGTTTTATTTTTGTAATATTTCAGTGATATTGACAAATGTCCATCTAAACCCTCTTACATCTGATTATCCTGATGTTCAGAAGCAGGACAGAAGTAGAAAGAAAAGCTTTCATTCTCCCCATCTCCAAGGTTGAGGAGGAAAGCACAGCACAGATGCACAAAGAGCAACTTCACAGACTCCCTGCAAGACCATTACTTAATTTTAAATCCTGAAAACTGCTCTAAAGGTGAGTAGCACCTCACTCTGCACCAGCCTCCAATAGAGCAGAAGTACTGCCATACAGGGCTTTGATGCCAAAACTTAGCCACATATGATCTGTACATCTGTCCCTTATGAGAATGTGCTTCCTTTCCAAGGATGTTTCAGAAAAAAAACACACTGTGGGGATGAATTAAGTATGCATCTTGCAGTGTTGAACTCTGAGTGCAATTAGATCATGCTCTAGACTGCTACCACAATCACAGTGTGCCACAAGCAGAGGTCATGGCTCATGACACCCAAGAAAGTATCTTGGAATTGTGTCAAGCCAGAAAACCCTACACCTTCCTGTAGGTGGGCAATGGAATATCTTTCCATGCTGAGTTATACTGTTTAGAAAGAGGAAAAAAACCCTCTTTTTTGAATCACTGTTCTTTAACTTTCTCCAAATTGTGTTTGTTACAAATTAATATGTCAGAAGCTTAAATCAGAATGGTGCCCTATTGATAGGGTATTAGGGACTAGAACATGGTCTAGAAGATAACATGAGACAAGAGTTAGGGAGAAAATGAACCCTTGCAAATTGCTTTAAGTCCTCCTTTAACTCCAAGTCGTCATTCAGACGTGTTCATAGTGCAGTAACTTAAATATCTCCACTTTATTCTCTTTCTTTCTCAGTGCATGGTGACAGTAGTTTTATCACTGAAAAATTTTCTCTATGGAGCACGCTGAATAGTGACAGCTCTTTTTTCTTTCCCTCCTTCACACTGTCACCTTCTATATTTGCCTTGACACTGTCTTCACATTGTCTTGACATTGTTCTGACTTATGAAGACTCAATCACTGAAGCAAAAGCCATGACAATGCAGAGACAAAAAAAGAAAGTGTTATGAAAATTGTTAAGGAACTGTGAAGAATTACAGACTAGTGAAAACAAGATCTCACTTTTTCAAAACCATATTACTAGTGAGTTTTTAATAAAAACTACTTCATAAAAACTTTATAAAGCAAAGGCTGGCAAAAGTAATCTCAAAAAAGTCAGCTGGCAGCTATGGATTCCGTACCTGAAATTCAGATGTTCCTAAATGACAATGCCTCTTACTGCCATGAATTCAGGTCTTTTACAAGAGCTACTTCAGCCCACCTCCTGGGGAGTGGGGCATGCTGGATTACTGTGAAATGCTGACTCCAGGAACTCTCCAGCTGCACTTTCTCCTAAGCATTCCATTCAAACAGATTCCTTTTGGGGGCAGCCAGAAAAGAAAGGTGGCAGAGGAGGAAGAATATTGCAACAGGTTAGCTGGAGCATTACTTCCCTTTGCTAATAATAAAATAGAATTTAGTTTTCTTGGTTCACAGCTTAGAAGAGTAGCCTAGAAAGAAAGCATCGCTCCCTAGCAATCAATCTAACAAATGCCGAGTATTGTGGTAACAGGCAAAACCCCCAGCTTGAGTGGGGTAATTTTAGCAACTGTTAAGTGTTCCTCTTGTTGAATTAAACTTCCAAGCAACTTCTTAACTGTTTTGGGATAGAGGGGACACACTGAAGTGGTTAAAGACCGTGCATATACTTGACAAGATAAGCTTTGAGATTTAGCAATTTGATGAAATTACTACTGATTTAAGCAGGAACTTTAACCATCAGGAACCATATGGGGGGTTTGGGTTTTCTGTGGTTTTGTGGGGGTTTTTTTCACAAAAGAAATCCCTGCATATATACAGTTTTGATACTAATCCAAATTCTTGGTACTTACAAGAATACCTAGGTAATACAACAATTATTTTTAAAAACTACTTTATATTACATTTCCATGCATGCATACAATCCACACCTTACCTGAAAAGCATAATGAAAGTGCATCCATTACAAAGCAGAATGGAGCTCATGAGCAGGGCAGACTATGTTGCTCTGTAGATGACATGTAGCGTTCCCTGTAGATCAGACAAGCCCTAGTTCTTCAGAAGGAACATAGTTGTCCCTCTCCTGCCCTGTTACTGCAGCTTGCTTTTTTCTCCTTAAGTGAATTAGGGAGCAAAGGCAGTCTGAAGCTTGTTCCCTTTGCTACAGATCCCCAGGCCTTTCTCAGAAACCCCAGGACTTGTGGCTGGGCACTGAGCCTCTCCTCACAGAATATCAGCTCTTCACCAATATCTCCCAAACTGCAGGAGTAGCCTAGAAAGAGATACCCAAATAATGTGGCACAAATTTGAACTCCAGAGCTATAAGAAGCCTTAGCTCATCTGCCCTCCACCCCCATTAGCTCCCCAGGGAGAGGCAAGGGGCTGGAGGTGCTAATTTGTAATCTGCTGATAGACCTGCACCTGGCTCTGTGTATCCACCCCAACAGGAATCTGACCCAGCTTGCTGGGGAACTGAATTTTTTTGCCTTCTCAGATGTAATCCATGAATGTAATACATGGAAAATGCAGTACTTCCTGCACATATCTCTAACACATATATTTAGGATTGCACGGTGAAGAGAATGTTAGTAAAAGCTTCTTGGGACATCAGAACTTACAGCAATAAACCTCTCCCAGTCAATGAATGTAATTTGTTGATGAAAAGAATGAATCAACATACTTAATAACACATGATGCTAAGAGTAAACTGAGCATGTACATAAACAAACTGATGCTCATCTGGTTAATTTTGTGGCTAATTTCATATGTTCAATCATGATGACTAAAGCACAGGTAAGACAAAACCAGAACAAAATTAGCCTGAAGAATTATTAGCATAAACAATATGCTTCCATTTATCCAAAGAGAAAATTAAGCTTTAAATGCATCTGCCTGATATCACTTGATAAAGCATGGGCTGGATCCAATTAAGACAAATGACACAAAGGAGAGGGCTCCATGTAAGTGCAACCACTTTTGAACTATAGACATAATCCATAGTCTAAATGCTATATCGGATGGTGATACTCCAACTGTCCTGGCAAGTTGAATGACAAACATTTTGGCACTTCCTTCCTACACTGTTATGCCTATAAGCTCCCTTGATTATTAATGGAATAATATTTGTTACAGTAGGCTACCACAGTCAAATCAATACCAAAGTGTCTTGAAAAGACACTGCAGCTGAACCTCTAATTAAGTAAGATATTTTGTTCCTTTAAATGAGACACTGTTTGAGGAGTACAGTAACAGTGCCTTGTTCTGTTCAAGGCTATCTATAATTAATAATCCCAACGATCAAAGGAAATGTGATCCTAAGAGAAAATTGCTTTTGAGAATCCCCAGGTATTAAGTACTGAGAATTACTTCCCAATCTGTTCTGCAGCCTCTCAGCACAGTATGTTGTATGATGCCCTTCGGGATCATAAAACAAGCCCTGTCATAGAGCTCTCTGCAAAAATGCTCCCAGCGAGCTAGTGACTAGGTATTTATCACATATTCATTATTGCTGTCAAATCTTAATTTTTTCCTGGCCAGACCTTTACTATTGCACAGATCTCATTTATATATATATAACATAATTTAATACAAAGCAGGGTCAAGATGTTGCCCTATAATGTACTCTGTACTGGTAAGTCTGGACTGGTATCATTGTAAGGAAGGTCCCTAACCCCAAAATAGTGTATTCGTTCTGTTTTTTCATCATCATATGGCACCAAAGCTTCTTCAGAGAAAGCTTCTCGATGTCAAGCTGTGGAGGCTTTAGTTGCTTCCCCCTGCTTGCTAATCTTATCTTCCACTCCCCAGCCACTACACCACCAACATCCCAAGCTCACCCTGTGTCTTAAGAGCTGATTTTTTTATTGTCCTCTGGATCATTCTGTGGAGTGTGAGAACTTCAACACAGCTCTGGAGGCAACTGTCTTACCCCTTCGAGCTGGTGCCACGAGTGACCTTGTGTCCTGGGGCTACAATTACTGCAGGCTCACCAGCCACACAAAGTTACTGTAACTTCCCATTGCTGCTCTGTAAATCCAAGTCTGCTTTGGACCAGGCCTCAGAGGAAGAAAAGAAGAATGCATGGAAAAAATCTGAGGCGGGAAAGGAAGGAGAGACAAGGAGTCAGATCTCCTAACCGGGAAATAAAACAACTTAAAAAACCTCCAAGAAATGACACCACTATACTGATTGCTACTGCATAGTGTTTATTTATTCATGGTTTTAAATTTTGTATCATTTTACTGGCAAAAATCTTACTGATCTAATTTTGATGAAGGCTTGCTGGATACCTCTTGATTTATAGCAGATATTTAGTGCCCTCATTATTATAAATAAACCCTTATTATAAAACACACCACCACATTAGGCTTATAGAAACAATTTGACTTTTAGTGATATTCCTCTAATATGAGGGGCTTATTACTTAACATGGTCCCCAAGGAAGGCTCCTGGGCATACCCTGATGCTGGTGGATATTCTGGTTTTGCTTTACTTCTACAATGAAGCATCTTACAAAGGTTTCAGAGAAAGACATCCCTAATTATAGAGTGGGTTTTCAGTACCTACTCTTACTCTTCCTTTGGGTCAGTCTCTCCTCCTCAAAGGATACACACGCATAGGAAACTGGGATCAGTGCTGCGAGACCAAGAGATTCCCTGTGATATCTCTGACTCTGCATGGCTCATGGTAGTACAGTTGGTGTAATTCGCCTGAACTATAGGGTGTTTGCACAGTGCTTTGAGAACGGAAAGTGCTTTGAAAGCACTAACACTTCAGTGTAACATTTAAAAAAAACCTCAAACTTTGTCCTCCTCCTCCATGTCTGGCACATGTAGGTTTGTAGCTTGAGATCTTCTTATTTTAAACTAAGAAAACCAGTTCAACCTGAAAGGCATGTCCAGGGAGTAGCAAGTGCAGGCTGCTCTGCAAGGGAAGGGAAGCTGGGAGCTGGGGATGTCAGCAGAGCAGTCAAGGCAGTGGCCATACCTTGAAGAGATCAGTCCTACTGGACCTGAGCAAGGCAGGCAGAGCAGGTGATGGCAGTCAGCATTAGCCATTTGCTAAAGTTTCCAAAAATCAGGCATAAAAAGGTGTTTGTGAATAAATGATAGCTCAAAGGGTTTTTTCTGTTATTGTTATGTAGGAGACAAGGAAGGAAAATTGTCACCTCAGTAGAGCATCTGGACTAGTGTGACACATACAGCCTTGAAGCCTCTGAGAAAGTCATCAAGTGACTCAGCCAGACAAATGCTATGACATAAAAATATGCCAGGTCTGATGAGAGCAGGAGGTCTACCAGCCCTGCGTGCCTGGCAGTGTCACAGGCTCAGTGCACTTTGCTGTGATCACCACTACCCAGACTAGTCATCGTGTTCTGCTGCAAAGTGAAAGGCAGCCAAATGAGCTGTGTAAACAACCATGTGATAGAGCCAGCTCCTTATCTGAACAGAACAGTAAATGTCAAACTGAGGACTTGCTTTGTAGATACCAGTAGAGTAAAAATTCTGATTTTCCTAGCAACCTCCAAAAATTTGTGAATACCTCTCATAGAAATAGTTTCTGTTGTCCCACAAACTCAGTTCAGTCCAAGTTCTCATATGACAGAGAAGACAATGTGATCTGCAGCTGCTATTCTCTTGCCTTTTATTTAACTTTCATTATTTTGTTTAATTACACCACATTGCTGTCAGGTGCAATCGAGTTCTGGGGCACCATCAAGTGAGAGCTTGGCCAGTCCTCTCTAAGATTGCAGTATGGACAAGGAGAGGGTAGTGGCTCTCAGGGAAAGGTGGAGCTGGCAGAACACCTCTGCAGGTTGTATAGTGTGTTGCAGGTGGACATAGACTTTTGCCATTAATCAGCAAACAGTTCTTGAAATCAAGGGAGAGGAAATCATGGTGGTCTGTGGACTAAGACTAGTAATTTCATATCATGTAGCTTAGAGTCTTATTAGGATCTGCTTCTGAACTTACACTGTAAATAAAATGTTGTAAAACCATGAAATAAATTAATTCATCCTCTGTTACAAGTCAGTAGATTTTTTAGGATGCTACAATACAGTCTGTTTGCAGGTCAGGAAAGCTACCACAGGTGTTGTGTCAGAGCCATGATCATGGTGGAGCTTCACTGTTAAATGAAACTAGAGTTCAAAAGACTAGCCTTCTGCAAAAGTTCACATTACAGCATCTTCTATTGGTCCTGTGACTGATTTTTGTCTGTATGAGGTCAGTGAGGGCAACTTGTGCAGATCATGGTCACATCATTGTTCTTCACCAATCTCAATGTTATGACCTTGGCCCATTGGTAGCCACTCTCAGCACAGGAGCTCAGCAGGAGAGCAGACGGAAACTCTGGTTGCACCAGTTCCCCCATTAGAGTCTAGCCTGTCCCAAAATACAGGAGCTGGGACTTTTCCTGAGCAGTCTCTAGATCCCAATTGGTAATTAGCTCATGCAGAGCTAACCGTAGGTAATTTCTATTGAAAAGAATTTAGTAAATAACAGAAAGGGCTGGAATGTGAACTCCTCTACAAAGTTCTTGCTGGAAAAGAATGACCTTGCTCTCTCTATACTCACTGTGCATCGTAGCTGCACTGAAGCTTTCTTCTGATTCCTGCAGCATTTAAATCACAGTGCACTGTATTTCCAGCAACTTAATGCTAATCTGCCACAGGTCTGATTACTTTTTTAAAGTCTGGGGAGGCGGGAGAAGCAGCATCATGATTTTGATATGAGTACTGTTACATAGCATGAAACTGAAATTGTGCGAGAAAAAGGCTATGCATTCAGCAAGCCTGGAGGGACAGCATGCACTGCGTTGGCTGTGGGTATCGGTGTGATGCTAGTCTAAAGTTGGAGCTGATCTTGCTGTTCTGCTGCATTTTGTTGGCTTCAGCAACATTTAGTTCTCAGCTGTGTTAGTGAGAACCTACTGGAGGCAATCTCAACACCTGCACACATCAGTACACAGCTTCGCACTTAGAAACTTTAAAGCATTAATTTCCTTACAGACTTCAATGCAGATCATAGTAAGCCAACTGGGAAAAGGAATAGATCTATAAAAAACATTATGTGTCTTGTCATGGTTTTTGCCCCTGTTCTAGTATGTCAAAACCCATACTTTTCTGAATGTGCATTTTGTTGCTAGAGATTTGTCTGTGCAGAAGGGATATAGTGCATCTGATAAGATGTGCCTTGATGGGATCTTCTGGTTATCCGAATGCCATAAAAACAAGTGCTCATGGAGACTATGTTGAATTGGGAGTCATCAAAACCTAGCTGTGAACATATGCTTGTGTGATAGGCCTGACAATAACATTTTCCCTATTATTCTCTAGTAATGTAGTACATTTGATCAATGAGCATATACAAAATTTAAGCATGACTTATAGAGGGGAAAATCTCATTTTCTAAAGTCTTTGACTTGCAAAATGGAGGTTAAAATAACATTCACCAGAAGAGAAATTCTTGTTCCATGTTACAGGTTGGTATGATACATTTCTAACAATTAGGGCTTTAAGTCGGGGTCAATGTTACAGACATTTGAAGCTATGTTTTAAAATCACAGCACCTTCATGTGCTACTGTACATCAGCATTACTGCTGTATGCGGTTTTCCTATTAGGAAAAGGAAAAACGTAATGAAGTGGAGGACAGACCACAGGTAAAGGAGACTGAAGAAGATGCCTTCTAACAGCTTTCAGAAGCAAACAACACATGGACACAGAATTTGGACTTGAAGTCAATTTTGTACTCAGTTTTTAGCCCCTCTACTCCAAGCTCAATAGATCAAAGATTCAGCAGCAACTGGCAATGTTTCTGACTGCTTTTCCTTTCCCTTGTTAGTAGTTGAGCACAGTGGCAGCACTGCTGCTTGCATGTTCTGACCTAAATGAAATCTCAGCACTGCAAGTCAGCGGTGGCTGGTCTGCGTGAGGGGCAGCATCTCCCAGCTCAGCCAAGTTCCCAGCTTCTTGCTGAGGCCAAATTCAGTGGGAGCCATGAGCCTGCCTTACACAAAGGCTAAGTGCCATAAACTCTTTTCAGACTCCAGAGAAGCTGTGAGACCTTGTGTCTCTCAAGGTGAGATCTGGCCTCTTCAACAGGCAACAGCTCCTTTGCTCCCTATTTTCCACTGTTTGGAATTCAAACAGAACCAGGAGCAACTGGATATCACCCAAATTCACAAACTGACAGTTTTATGCTGTGTTACTCCCTCTGTGTTCCTGAAAATCCCCCAATTGATGCAGAGAAGAAGTGAGACCATGCTTTGGTCTTTCTGCAACTCTTTTCAGCTCTGGCACTATTTCCCTTGTTATTATGCCATGTATCTGCTTCCAAGGTGTATGTTTTAGCCTTCCTCCCTAGCATAGCTGTGAATACAGGTGGTGTCTTTCCAACTGCAAGCATTGCTTTAATTTTTCCATTTCCCAGCACCACTTTCACCCCTCAGTGAGTTCTGATATCTGGTTTGGAAACACCAGGTTACGCTTCCATTAATTTTAAAAGGCTTGATGCTGGCATGTTTGTACCACTTTAGAGCAAGGCAGGAGCAATACCTTTCACAAAAGTATTAGAGATCTACCCATCCAAACAAGTTCATCTAGACGTGCTGAGAAACCTCACTAAGGGCAAGCAATACAGGATAACATTTTAAAGTATAAGACATAATTCACACCCCTAACTAAACCACCTAGGTTTTCTTTCCTTATTTCTCTCTTTATTTCTGCAAAACCTTTCATCTCACAGGAGAGATATTTACACACGTGGCTCTGTATCCTGAGTTATATGCTGAGGATGTCCCCAGCTTTAACGAAGCCCTAAGAGCAGTGCAGGCAGGAAAGGTATTGCTTGAATCCTTGGGACAAAGACATTTAACCTGCAGAATCACAAAACCTTTCTTATAAGAAATCAAGTTTATTACCTAAATAAAATTGTTTCAGATTTTGAGCACAATAAATTTTCCATGTCCTTTGCCTCTGAAGAGCTGATAGAAAGGCAGACTTGAAGCTGGCCCCCAGGTTCCCACCACCATGTATCATAGTTGTTGCTCACCTGCCTGTTTATCTCCCACGTCCCTGTGTGGAGGAATCCTGTTTGTAGTATTAAGAATAAATTCTGCTGTGTGAATTCAACTAAAAACAAATTTCTAAAGGAAGAAGGAACACCTCATTACAGTCTTGTCTTTACTATTCTGTGGACTTAGGAGGTAAGAATGTGGAGACATATTGTGAAACTATTAAAGAGGGAAGTTATATACAGATAGAGTGTATATAGTAGCGGGTATTGCAGAACAGAAATCAGGTCAGTTTCTACATCAGTGTCTGCATAATTTACTGTAATGGATATCAGCTATCTTCTGGTCCTGATCAGCCACTGTCCTGCATATTATACAAACAAAAATATCTGTGCATAGTAAAAGCACAATGATCACTATGCACTATCAAGGTAAACCACAAGTAAACTAGTGCTAAATGTAAAGGTAAAGAAGCTAAATGTAAAGGTAAAGAAGATAAACTCTTTTATTCATGTTAGAAACCAGTCTGTTTGCATTGCTAGTAGTACCATGACTTGATGTCCAGTTGAACCAAAAACCCCCCAAATTCAATCTGTAGGGGACCTGTTGAGCTCCTGGGCCTGATTCTCCTCCTGTTACCAGCACAGACACTAGGATATGATGCAAAATAAAGTGAGAGCCCAAAAATATTTGCTTTTAGAAGTATTTACCTCATTTTTGAGATGTTTGTTTTATTCCTTCACTGCTGACAGCACAACTCACAAGCTAATGAGCTGCACCCACTCCCCCTTTTCTCCAGCACTCTTGCACTAACTGGAAAGCAGCCGTGTGTGTGCCACACCAGGCGAGTGCCTTTGAACTAGCACACCTCACTGCAGCGTGATAAAACAGTCATTGCGTGGCTGCTTTGTAGGAAAGCCTGTCAAACTGTTGCTGTGTTTAGTATAATCAGTTGGCGCAGCTGTAAGGAGTGCTGCTGTTGAAGTGCTCATGTGGTAAGGAAGTCTGGGATGGCACACAGTTAAAAAGACAGCAAAGGAAAACGACAGCCAACAGTAACAGCCTTCATTCTTGGGGAGCAGCAGCAAATTAGCGTGAGCTTGAAGAAATGTTTGGAGAAGAGCGAAATGGAGACATTTATTTAATAACCAGTTCTGTAATTTGAATCACAGATAGTATTAAAGTGTTTCCTAAACAACATTTTAAAATGTCAAAGCTATTCAGTTGTTACTCTTATGCTAATATACAACACTTCTGCTTGAGAAAATAAGTTGTTAATTTACTTTTCTTGGTTTTGCTGATGCAAATGTACTTGAAAACAAAATTGGCTTTTTTGATAGAAGTGGAATATTTGTGTAACCACTTTTTTTTCTTTTCTGCCTGTGTGTGGTGGTGGTTACTATGGTAATAATCATGATTCAAGATTTAAAGCCTGAAAGTGGTTTCTATAACAACATGCTAGGATGTTTTGGACACACAACTGAAGTTAACGATTCAGGATTAACCCTTTATGACCACAACATTTGTAGACACAACAAGTGCTTGCTTGTTTGGCAAAAGTTTGTTCATACCTTTCCAAGGTATGCTTTTTCACTGAGCAGACTGAGTAATACTTCCAGCTCTGGACAGAGCAGGTCAGGCCCTGGGGCGGGCACTTTCCTACCAGGTGAAGCTTGCAAAGGAGAAATGGCACCACAGTAACTACAAGCCTCTCATTACATTAAATAGTTAAGATGGTATACAAGTGTATTGGGAGATGGGAAGGGAAGGGGTAAAACAGCATTAGTACAATGTTGAAGAAGTTTGAGACTTTATTCTGGAAATCAGAACTGTGTGGAAAAACCAATGATCTATTCACAGAGAATCTCGATGGAAAAGCTATTCTGAGGGCTAAGATAGCCCCTTACCTGGCTCTGTTTTATCCAGAACGACATGGTTTCATGTCCTTTTTTTCCCCCATCTGCCAAATGCTGATCCATGAATGGCACCTCTGCCTTTCAGTCCCTGATGACAGTATCTGATCCCAGTCTCTGTCACTGTTGATTATGCAGCTGTGCTCATCCCTTCCCTAGTTCTTCAAGATACATCAAGATTGAATATATAAGCACACCCATAACTTTCTAGGGCTGTCTTTGCAAAGAAGTTATTGTCATAGTGATGAACTTTATTTTCTATGTCATGGTGCAGTGCAGATAAACGGAGATATGCTTAGTTATACCAAAGCCAAGCACTCTTCAGTGAAGCACTAAATGCCTTGGGCAATATTTTAATATTTCCAGTTAAATGCTAATTATTGCAAAAAATCTCACTAAAGTCACAGAGCTTGATATTTCAGTGACACAGATTCACACACTTGTTTTAAAATCCCAGGGGCAAGTTTTAAACAAGAAATGAACGCAAGCATTGAAGGTTCTCATTTTTAACTTCAGACACTGGGCTATCTAAACGCTTGCTACCGTCATGTTATCCCATGACTTCTTTAGTGAGCTTATTTGATCATCAGGTAAGCCTTCAGTTGTGAACAAATGCTGTATGTTGGTTTTGATTCAAGACAAGACAGATTGAAGGAACAGCTCTAAGAGAAGCAATGGTTGCTTCATCCCAATGAAATTTTATCTTTCTAGTGACTGACCACAACCAAGCTGTCAATTATATGAGCTATTTTAGCAAATTAAAAACAAACTAAAATAACAGAACCAACACACATGATCTGGGTTTTGTTTTGTTTTTTTAAAAAAAAAACCACATTTTTTTGCTATTGTAATTCAATCACTTTTTACTTAGGAGTATTTTTAAAGTTTCATTTCTCCACTCATAGACCAGCATATTGGTTTTTTGCTATCCATTTCTTTCCAAAATGTATGAGTTAATAAAAAGTCAGATTTTGCTGTGAACTGCTTTATTGGCATTAGCTGGTGTAGCTTCCTAGTTTTAATTCAAACATGTGAAGTAATAACTCTTTGTTAAAAAAAAAAAAAAAGTAAAGAAAAAAAGAACTCCTCCTCAAAGCACAGTAAAATCATCAACATTGATGACTATATGGGTATCAAGAAGTTCTCCATCTTCTCATAGGTTTTTGAGTTTTTTTCTAGAAAATAGACTGGCTCTGTTAAGAAAGTCAGAAAGCCTCTGCAGCATATGTAAGACTCTAAAGCTGTTAGTGTTGAGAGCTTCTGTGAAGCTGAGTCCTCCTTCAGGGGAACTAGGCACATTTGAAGAACAGCATTGCAAATTGCAAGCAGCCTCCAGGCACGATAAGGTGATTAGCAAAGTGCAGGCATGACCACAGTCAAGTGAACTCCGGTTCATAACAATGTGATTAGCAGTGATTGAAATTTGTTTTTAAATTCTGCTGCTGATCATGATATTTCACCAATGTGTAGGAAGAGTCGTGTCCTGAAAGAACAAGTCTTTGCTGAAAGACATTTCTGA
The DNA here is from genome assembly GCF_047716275.1 of Strix uralensis. Taxonomy (NCBI): domain Eukaryota; kingdom Metazoa; phylum Chordata; class Aves; order Strigiformes; family Strigidae; genus Strix; species Strix uralensis. The sequence continues at coordinate 25,857,948 of NC_133979.1, read as the reverse complement.
CAGAAACAACACAATACAGTTTGCTACTTTTTTTTCATTGGGCTTGCCAATCAGATTCTCAGAATTTGGGATCATCAATTCACTTTCCTTTTGATTTTATCAACTTAAGACAGCAGAATATTTTGAAAAGCACACATAAACTCTCTAGGTCTCCAATTCAAACGGGATCTAGGAAAAAAAACCTCCAAATTGTCAGGAAAAATATACAGAATGAGCTCTTCAAAATTACCTGCTTTACTGAGGAACACTCGTTTCCTTGTCAGGAGTCAGAAGCTCAATGCCAAATTGCTTTGGCCCTTTCAAAACCCTTGCCCTGTTTATCTTAACTTTCTCGCTAATTTAATTTTTCCCTCCTATGCTCATTGTCATGCATTTCCAACATCCTAAAAATTGTTTTGTTTCACTACAGTGGTTTCTGATCACTAAGAAGACTTTACCAGTCAAAATCATGCATTTTTACTGCTGATTAGCTATATAAGCTCAATTATTCATATGCTAACAAGATCACTTTAATGAATTTAAATAAACTTATCCAAGAGGAAAAAAAAAATACTATCTTTTTCTTGGCATTTCTTATATTTAATTGTTTGTACCAGTTCTTGTAAAATGCGTGTTTCTGGTAGTACTGATAATTTGCCAGTAGATGGCAAGCTTTACCGCAAAGAATTTTACTGCCAAACACCTCATCTGCATCAATAGGATTTAACCATGGGGTAAAATGCTTGGCACTAATTCCTCTCGTAATTAGATTAATGTACCAATGTTTATAAAGAGACTGATAATTACCTCAAGTGTCAGTCAGTGTAAATCCAAAGTGATCAGCATTTTGTTTCCATTTTTCTAATGTTACATACAAGTTTTAAGACTGTCAGAACAGGTAGCAGCTGAAGTGATCTTAATTGCTTAAGAATGAAGATGACTCCTCTGCATATCTGAACTAGAACATGAGGCCTTTTTAGTTTATCCCTCTGTAGCCTTACCAAAAACCAAGCTCTCCAAAACACTGAAACATTTCCGTCCCTTAGAGCTCTTTCTGCAAATGTAGTAGAGAATATTCCTTAGCCATCAGCTCAAACTGAGCCAGCCTTTGGATCAGACCCCATCATACTCTGTCACATCACATCGCAGAGCATGGGGGAGTTCAGCTTCCACATCCTCTCTCATTTTCACGTAGCTCTCAACAGCTCAATAGGTTCCCAAATCTGTCCTTCCACATCACTCCAGAACAGCAGGGAAACTGAGTTTCCATGGAGCAGGGAGGGAGGTAGTGTAAATAACTTGTCTCAAATAGGTGGAAAATGGTGCTCTAACTAGCTGCCTGGGATCCAAGGATTTTCTGAAGCACTCACATCATTTAAGAACATGATTTTTCTCAAAAAATCATGGGAATGTCCTGGTGAACTGCATACCATTTAATAACTACAGTACAGTAGTTGCATACCCTTTGATGACCACCTTTTTGAGATTCAGTTTTGCTGCTGGGGCAAAACTACTGTATAGTACCTCTAACAAAAACTCTTGCTCCTAGCCTTTAAATCACAAGTAAGCTAAAACTCAGCAGTGATTACATATCTGCTAAGACCTTCGGAACTCTTGTGTTCCTCAAGAACTATATAAATAATAAAAAACATGGCACAGCACATTAGAATGAAGATAAAACTCAAAAAACTTTATTGCTTCGCTGTAAACTTGTAGTACAAATCGGACAAAAGCATCCTCGAAGTAGTATTGGATTTATTGAATTGTCTGTTGGCAATTTCTGCATAAGAAATTTGTTTTATAAAAGCCAGAGGAGTTGAAATTAAGATACTAGTTTAAAAAATCCAGGAAAGTTTTCCTGTTTCATGTTTTTCCCATTGTGGTGTCACCTTGGAGACAAATTTGTTGCCTTCACTACAGACTGTGCTTTTAGGGTTTCCTTTCCTCTCTTCTCATTTTCCATCCAGTATTAGTGCCTCGGAGAGCTATGAAGCTTTTTAACCAGTGCTCAAAGCTAGTATGTTGCTATCAAAACTGCAGACTGGCAAATACTTCTGTTTCCCTCACACACAGTCATTTCAACAAATTGAATTGTTGCATGCAAATTATATCTGGAAAAGCAGTAATAATTAACTAAATTGCTTCTCCTGTCACAGTGGTCCTACTTAAGAAGCACTTGAATGATTGACCTCACCTCTTGTAGTTTAGACAGTACAATAGTTAGATAATGTTATAATTTAATCATAGTTAATGTCTTCAAATTTGCAATGTTGCTTCAAATATGCACTTTTAATTAACTTTAAGTAGGTAGACAGATTGAAAGGAAAGCTCGTTCAAGGTGTGCAATCCCAAGAAAAATGTGGGATGGAAAAGTTCCTAAGGAATGCAGTTTTGCTCATTTTAACTGTAATTAATAGATTGCAGTAACCTTTTTATTATCCATACTAAAGAAGAGAAACTAAATACATGGGTAATACACAAAATTATGTAAACTAGGACATCAGAACATAAATGAGGGCCTGCTGAGAAGGAGAAAGGTCTGTGATACTGTTGACTGCAGAGCAAGTCATACACCACGACCAATGTCTTGAATTTTGCATTCAGTGAGAGCTGTGAGCTGTGGGAAGTATAATTGATACCATATTAGCATGAAATATCTGCTCCCAGTGCAAAACAATGCTAATAGGTTTGGGGATGGCCATTTTAAAGGCAGGCTACATCAGAAGCACTATTTTTGTCATGTTTTCTTTCAAAGAACAGGAGCTAAATCTCCAGTTCTCCTCCTGCTAATCAGTGTTTAACTTGCTTTCTTAATCAGGTCTATCTTAGCCAGCATTAAATAAAGATAATCTTTACCAAGAAAAGACTATACCTTTTCTAGACACTTCTCCTTTGCATCTCTGGTGTATATGAGCATGACAACAGCTAGAAACAGTTCAAAGAAAAACATTTCTCAGTTTTACTTATACATGCAACACCCCAAAAGAAACAATAAAAAAACTATTTCCATGTAAACCTTAAGACCACTGTTAGTTTATTTTAAGTCATGATGCCAGTGTTACTATTGATGGTACCACATAGATCTCTACTCTGCTTGTTCAAATAAGTATTAATTAGATATTTGACTCAGTAAATGTCCCTATTTATGAACATCAAGTTTATTCAGATTGGTGTTTTTTATTCCCAGAGGCACTGCTGCTCCCGTGTACACCTCAAGTCAGAAGGCACAACAGTGAAACACAGATAAACTTTTCCAATCTCCCTATTTATTATCATAGTGTCATATCTACATAAACTGTATTTCCTAAGCTAGTAAAGCCTTCTGAGGCTTTCTTCCTCCACTTCCCTTTCCTGGGGAAAAAAACAGATTAAATTATATTAAGCATTAAAATACCCATTATGAAAATACACCCTCATCAGTCAGTTTGTATTCTCTGACAATCACTGGTGGTTGGTTGTTATACTCCGGTAACCAGCCCTAGTCTCTCACTTTCCTAGCCAGCCAGGGACCTGTCCCAGGACTTCATCAGCATTATTGTAGTCCCAGTTATTGATAAGCATCTCTACATGTTGCTTTGCTTTCAGTGCCCCATCCCCTTATCTATTGTGTCCACCCTCCTGAATCTCCATTCCAAGAACCAGGAAGAAATCAGAGACTGATGGTAGATGGGTCTGAATTCCTTCGAGAAGTTCAGCTCATCCACAACACCCTGTTTGCACAAACATACACTGTTCTGCCATTCATTTTCAAGTAACTGCTGTAGAAGACATATACCCTTTGTATTTCCAAACAAGACTCCAGAATAAAAGTATAAACTGAAAGAAGAAAAGAGGATATTTACAGGATTCTCATCTAGATCGTTTAATGCAACTTTCATTTTCTAGCCCACTAGTCTTTACCTTCTGAATCACATAAACATGCAGCTTTATTTCATAAATTCTTGGCCAAGATATGACTGCTTTTTTTCCCCTCCAGTGATACAAATATTTTTTTCTTTCTAGTAATATGCAAAATACTTGTTTACAGTTTTACCCTCATATTTTGAGGAATGTCGCATCGTAATCACATTAGAAGTCTGATGATATTCAGATGTTCACTATACAGTAGAGGATTTCTTATAACATGGTGAAAATCAGTTGCAAAGGAAAAAAATGTACTGGATAGAACTCTTCTTATTGAACTCCATATCACATTTTCCAATTTGATCAGTAGGAATTAAAATACTATATGTGAATTTGGCTTTTTTAGGTCAGTATTTATATGGTTCCTGTCTTCTAGGTGGTTTATGTCAGTAAATACTTGCCTTTCTTCTCTCCATTAATCATGATAAGGTTTGATCTGCCATTGTTTCATTTCACTAGCAGAGTTTGGAGTCAACTCCAGGATTTCTTCTACTAGCCTCTCAGCATTCAAAAGCTTGACCTTTTTAGACCAAGATAGAGGTCTAGAGCAAACATCCCATTTACAATCATCCTTTTGGGTCTTACCATCTCTACATCCTTGACTCAGTTTATGTGTGAATAACAAAATTCCCAAATGCTGCAGAACGTGTGCTGATGATTAACACTGTTTCCACCGATCAATAACAAAACAATGGCAAGTCATGACAGAAGCAACATGATATTATGAGATTAATTTAGTGATCAGTAGAACCCCATTGCACTCTCCACCCAGGTCTGTGCTGCATGTGGGAGACCTGATTATAGCAGACATAAAAGTACACAAGCTTCAGTCTCGCTCTCTTGATATTGTTGACTGTGAAGCTGTAATTGCAGAGGATTCAGCCCAGGTCAACACACCTACCTCATGCACTCAGTATCTGGCACATTGTTGCTGTTGCTTAGTATGCCTAACACTGAATTTAAGGCAGCAGGTATATACCTACATATGTTTGCTATGCTTATCTGAATACGGCCATTTATTTTTTTATAGAGACAATCATGATTTTAAAAATGTTACAGTTTCATGGCAAAACTCCTGTTTTCTTTTACTAGAAAGAACATCCTTCACTGCTTTTACTCTATCACTATTTCTCAGTTGTGGGTTATGATCAATGCTGGTAACAGCTCGCTCCTCCTTGACTAGAAAATCAGAAGTAGCTACTGTTATTGTCAGCCAGTCTTTACAGCAGCAAGGCAACTCCAAGTGGCCTTTAATTACTGCCAGGAGCTCAGTTCCTGGAGGGTAAAGAACACGTTTACACCATGTTCACCATGTCCTCCCAGCCTCAGAGGCTGGAAGGCTCTCAGAGGGCTATTTTGAATCTCAGGTGTTTGGGAGATTCTGTGTGGTGGAAATACCATACAGCTGTCAAATTACTTTTTATAATCAAGAAGTCAAAATCAAAGTGCATGATGGTTTGAACCACTTACTTGAGCTATAATTGCATCTCAGTCATTTAGCTTTGTTGAAATGTAATACAAAAAATTTCCTCCACAAAAGAATACAAAGTGGTATTGAACTGAAAAATGTGGTTCAACACCTTTCTCTAGTAAAAAAACCAAAAATTTGTCTTAAATATATCTAAATGCATTCCATATTTTTGGATATCTGTTGACAACCACCAATGTTGTTGCAACTGTACTCTTAATAGAGTGTTAACCAATCCTGACACTCCAGGCCATGGTTGTTGGAAGAGGCAAGAACAGGAAATTATAACCTACTCATATTTTCATAATTGTTTTCATTTTACATTTATTAGTCTACTAATACCTGTCACACAGTTACCAGCCCTGTTTTCTTCTCAACAGCCAACAACTGGAGCTGTTGGTTTTGAAGCACAGTTGTGTTATGAGTTGCACTTTCATTCTTGGTTACTCCCAGTGCTGGGAAGTCCTCAGGATTTTTTGTGTTTCCTTTCTAGAGTCACTTTGCATGAGGAATGATTCCAGATGCCTGTCAAACTCTTGCCAAAAGAACTCTACATGCATTGCTGGTCATAAAGACGATACTTGCCTTTGTGCAGATGCATCAGTGGACAGTATGGAGGAACTCTGCAATAAAACCTCTGATCCTTGCTCTTCAAACCCTTGTCTTCAAAACGCTACCTGTTTAAGCTCTGCTGGAAACCTCAGCTTTACTTGTGAGTGCCCTGCTGGGTATAATGGACCTACCTGTGAAATAGCTGTCAGTGTGTGTGACACAAACCCTTGCGAGCATGGAGGCACCTGCCAAAATGGCCTGGCTGGGCCCACCTGCCTTTGTAGCGCAGGCTACACAGGTACACTCTGTGAAATGGATTTCGATGAATGCATTTCTGAACCATGCCACAATGGAGCGGTGTGCAAGGATGGGGTTGATGAATACTCCTGCTACTGCGTCCCAGGCTACCAAGGCAAGCACTGTGACCTGGAAGTGAATGAATGTGTGTCAGATCCATGCTTGAATGGGGCAACGTGTCTCAACCAGATAGGACAATATGGCTGCATCTGTCCACTTGGGTACACAGGTAAGCACTATTAAACCAACTTTTTCTTTGTGACATGGAGAACCATCATAATTCATGTTCCAAGTTCAACTCCCCCACCCACACACTTAGTTATATCTGTATTACCACCTTGCCTTCTGCTTCGGCACCAGTGACTGTTGGTGCATTATGGGTTACCTTATCACTGTGAACTACTGATATCAGATAGAGAAGGATTACAGAAATCTCACGTTTACCTAAAACTACAGGGCAGTTTTGTGAACATCAAGCTATGTCACAGGGCTAGGTTAACTTTCCTTTCTTTTAAAAGAAACATTCTCAAAATGCATGTCCTCAGAGTGCTATACATAGTTTTTCATCCTCAGACAAAACCTGTTTGACAGGGTTAAAAATTAGATCTCATTAAACTGGCTTGATTTGCTAATCACGACAAACTGTACTCTTAAACCTAGACATTTCACGTTAACTTCCTCTCCTCTGCCCTTCCCAGAAACAGAGGACTCATTTGCAACTAGAACATTATGTAAATTAAATAGAAAAGTACTATCAGGTTCCCAAACTGCCCATTTTTTGATAATCCTATTTTATGTGGCTCCATTTTTAAGGTACGGGTGTGATTTTTCCTGCCTACTTCCTCTACTGGAGAGCATATAATCCTTGCGGGAGACAGCTCCCTTCGAACTTCAAAGCTGTATTCAGGGGTAGGACTGCAAGAGGTAGCACACTGAATCATTAAAAGAAGAAAAGGGGAGGCATTTCAGTGATAGATTGCCAGCAAGGTAAGTGAAGGGGAAAAAAAAAAAAAAAAAAAAAAAAGTCATACAGCAAAAGGGGGTAAAAAAACAGCTATTGCTTCAAGTGATTCAAATGAATAAGAAATAAGAGATGTGGTTTACAGCTCCATCCCCAAATCCCCATGCAGGAGAGGAAGTTAGAGGTAAAAAGCAGCTTTCCTGTGTCTGACACAGCACTTGTTGGAAGCCAGCCCTTGGTTAATATCCCTCATGAGCACGGAGAATGTTATTTGAAGGAAGCTTGTTACCTTCCCGCCACCCTGCTGCTGCCAGCGGGTGTCTAAGCCCAGGCCAGCTGAGGAGAAAACTACACAACCAGGGGAAAGCCAAAGAGCAGAAGGAAGGAAAAACCTATTAACAGCCAGCATGGTTACCCTGCAATGATCAGACTCAGCCCAGACCTCCTGTTGTATTCAGGAAGCTGTATTTGTTTAACTGGCACTGTTAGTCAGGCCCAGGCCAGGATCCATAGCCCAGGAACTCAATTTGAAAGACAGAGAATATACATCTTAGAGACAAAGAGAGAAAAAAAAAAATAAAATAGTAAAGCCCAAACAAAAAGTAATGAAGATTTAGATCAACACAAACTGCTGGGGGAAACTCACTCTGCTGGAGTCACTCCACTTTCATCAAGAAATTCTGCTGTTTCCCAGGCTGATGCCCTCTGCTCTCACTAAAAATCAAACTATGTCCAAGTGCTCCACATTCAGCACAAGCAGAGTTAAGAAATGAGGAGAGAACCAAGGAAGGAGAAGAGGTCTAAAATACAAAGCAGAAGAGGCTGCTGTGTTTTGACATACAGCTCCAACACTGCTTCCAGCAGCAAAGAGACTAATCATAATAATTCTGTAGAGGAGTAGCACTATTCCTTCAGCAGTAAAACACCAGCTTTTAAAGGCTACTTAACAAAATGATTTATCAGAAGCATTCTTTTTTGTTGTTTTCTGCACCTTGCTGTGAGTTGTGCTAAATGCACAAGCCAGAGGGATTACTGGATAAAAGCCCTGAGGTGTACCCACTGGTAATAAAAACCCTCATTTACCCTGTCAGGGGATCTTGCCAACCATTATTATCCTGGCCTGACACCATGAATTACTGTGGGAAGTCATCCAGCCTCATCTCATTTCCCTAAGATGTTAAAAAGGTTATATCTCTTGATATGTAGGTAGAGAACGTACAGTAAATCTACAGCAGTAATGTTAACCAAATGCTTGAGTTACTGGCTGCAGTTGCTACTTGTTTCATGGACTATGACTGCTATTTTGTATGATTGGTATGCTGCAGCACTTCTTAAAATAGCTGAGAAATGTCACACATAATTCTTACACAAATGGAAGAGGTTAGAACGCACCAAGAGCCAAAGACTGGAAAATTTAGCATGAAATCTGCAGTTTCTATGATAATGTTCTGCATGTGTGAAATTATTTACAAGACATGTGTCACGCAGCTGTTAAATAATGAAGCTCAATCGGTTTGTTGAAGTTTTGCTGGCTACCTAAATCAAATGCATTTTTTCCTTCATTGCACTAATTGTGCTTGCTTTTAATTCACCCCAACAGAGCATGGTGCAAAGGCCTGTTATTAGCCACAGCTAGGTATGTTAATTACCTTGCTGGACACAGCTGAAGCCAGTCCTCCATTGCCAGTGAACATTTTAGTGTGAACTATCAGGGGTGCATGGCAGTTCCAAAAGCCAGTCTTAGCCCAAGACAACAGCAGGAGAAAGTGTTTTAGTGACAGACGAAATGGGTGCAATGGGCTAGATTCATTCTTTGTGCAACACCTTTTATTATGATGTAACCATAGCTGGAATGAACTCTGTGCAATATGAAGAAATGATTCCTGACAGATCTTTAAGTTCTCATGCTGTATTCTTATCAATAACGTATACACCATGGAAATATTTAGAGTATTTAGAGGATCATAAGTTAGGCACTTAAAAGCAAGCAGAGGCACAGCAGCCTCTACCATGGGATGAAGCACCTCAAGTACGGATCTCACGTCCCAACAAGCTCATGGCAGTATCATTGTGGATATCAATAGCAAAAAACACTGTCCATCCAACAGCAATTACCAAAGTGGAAAGCCTGTTTCCTTCCTCAGCTTTCAAGTTGCAAACCAGCACTTCCAACCTTGCGGCCTAGCCAGCCTGAGCAGAAGATTCAGCCCAGGTTCTCAGCTCTGCTGAGATTTCTAAGCACAAGACTGATGTGAGAGGAGCCCAGCAGTACTGGTCACCTGTCAAAGGGTTTTCAAAACAAAGATTAGCAGAGGGCACATACATCCAAAGTGTGCTTGTCGCAGTTCATAACTTCATGGCGCTGAAACCTTTGATTGGATTTAGCCCTGCTATTCTCCTCCAATTGTGTCTGCGTAGTGCAGTGTTGCAAGACCTATAACAACTTACATCTGTGCACACATCCAGGTAACTGGTGGTTAGCACAGACCTGTGAGCAAAAAAGGACAAGCCTCACTCCAAGAAACTGAACTCTTCCCTCTGCCTAATTTTTGATGAACACTCTTTCTGTCCCTTCAAAGCTGGTGCCTAGAAAATAGCTGTCTGACACTATCCATCCAGATAACAGCACTTAAGATTACTATACACAGATGGAGGAATTTGGGAACAGTCCTTTGTACCTGCCGTGCCCGAGCACAGCACTACAGCACAGAATGGAAGGGGTGACCTGGATACCAATTTCCAGCTGTACTAAGAACTTGCAGGTCCTCCTGGAACTACACTGAGCCTGCAAACCCCTAGTATCTTTGACCAGAAGGTGATTTTACAATATACCTGTAGGCAGGCAAGTTTGAAGATGTTTGCTGTATTTCTTTCATCCTTGCCTGCATTTGCTTTTTATTGACTGGGGCTGTACAAAGAAGTGCACAGTAGGACTCATTTGAAAAGCAAGCAGTGTAAGAAATAATCTTAGTTCTTCAAAGAAACTGCAAAAGTTATAAATATCACTTATATCAACCTTCCCAGTCTCTCAATTCAAACCACTTGTGCGGTTTGGTATCTGCTGCAATACCCTGCCTGCTCTAGGATGGGATGCCTTTGCTTTTGATGGTGTAGCCCCATGCAATAACTGCAGCAAGGCTTGTTGGTGTTCTTTTTCCTTTCTGGCATATGATATTTGGCATACAGCATATTTATGACAGAATGTTAGACTGAGGTGCAAATGCAGATCTAATCTTTTCATCTCTCTTCTTCACATATAAGAAAGCCTGACAGCAGATTCAGTAGAGGCTGGGAAGGAATTCCCCCCGTTTGCATGGCATATCGCATTGGCTGGATGCATTATACAGAGAGAAGTTTTCTTCTGAGGCAACATTGCCGAAGGCAGGTTACTGGGCTTGATAGATTAAAGACATGAACCAAAACAACAACGCTATGTTCTCATGTTAATCGTCAGGCTGTTCTCAGGCCTGTAGTTTTAAATTTGGCTGAACTGAGGATCAGTTGCACAGGGCTTGTTTTGTCACATGATTTTTAGTGTTCGCAGTAAGCTGTTAACAAGCTCTGGCAGATTTACGGTCACTAGACATACTTCTGCAAACACATTGTTTACAATTACAGTGAATTCACAGGGCAATGACCACAGAGGGATTGCTCACTATATCTGGATGTAATGTACATTACCATAAAGCCATAAGAGAGCGTTCCTGTGCTAGGGTCTCGCGACAGGCTCCTGCTGAAAGTAGTGGCTAGCTGAGCAGTGAATCTTAAACTGGGAGCACGGGACCGGCAACTTCACCCATCCAATGTTCTATATGTGGTCTCAAGGAACTATAAAAATATATTCTCTCAAATTACAGCAGTAATATTTCTTAACTACTGGAAAGATGAACTTGCACTTTAATGTTTAAATACAATTTAAAATAGTTATGAGCTAACACCCTCAAATTTTGTTTTGGCATTTTAAGATATTTCCAGGTATTTATCCATAAAATGGATTTTTTTTTTTAAACAAAGATGCTACATTCAAAAGGGTCAAAGTAAATTAATAATCAAATAACAGTGCTAAATATTAGTAATCTCAATGTTTTGAGAAAGGTGTTCTGAGTTAAACATACAAATTCCATAGCAGGACAGAGCTGGCAAAAACAGCACAAAGAAAGAATTATAGGTGAGCTCCTAAATAAATTGCTAAGATAATACCCATCATCAAAACATGTCTGTTCCCATCTTTTGAAAGCCCGCCCCATCATCTTGTACTGAAAACTTCACCTCTCCAACGAAATGGAACCCATTCTCAGGGCTTCACATTCTCTTTCAAGTAGGAAATTCCCCTGAAAACTATTTACAATACTACTGCTACTTTGGTAAGCCAAATAAGAGATAGGGAAGTCCACTTAAAAGCAGCTTCTTCATTATAATTTGCCATTTTGCATCTGTTTTGTGGCTGATACTGTAGCTGTTAAAACAAATTGACTTGGCGGGTGAAAATTGTTTAAAAAAATATCACTCTATTACTCAAAATACTAAATAAGTGCATAAGCATACAAACCGCTGAAATAATCAAAGCAGGAGCTGTAAGGCATTAATTATGAAATCTTCTTAGTGTTTCCTGGACTGTGCTAGAGATAAGAAAAAGGAGTGTATATTTAACCTGCCAACTATCATAAATAGCTGTAAACTAATATTAGAACTCATTTAGTTCCATCAGTTAACTCTGAAGAGCAGCTCCAAGATTCTGACCTGTGCAAACATGGCATCATGGATTTATTTACACATTGCTAAATCTTAAAAAAAAAAGCAATAAAACATAGGCAAACAGACAGTTTCCCAATGAATTCAATTAACTGTGCCGCTTTAAATGGACTCTTCTGAGGTCATTAAATTACTAGTCACTTCTGTATTATATAAATAGGATAGTAGCATGGTTTGAATAATCTGAAAATTAGTTCATTCTGTTTCTATGTTCAAGCTAACATAAAAAGTTGCTATTCTACCTATTCTTGTGAATAACAGCTGGTTTGTTCTTTTGTAAGTTCTCCCAAGCCTTGAAAAAACTAGTCTTGCAATGCACATTGAGGAGGAAATGACTTTTAAAAATAGGCAATTGTTTAAATAAAAACAACCAATCATGCGAATATTGTACTTAAAACAGTCCTGGCTGAGATGTCCAAAACTATCTCCTAAGTTTGGGATTTGCTTGTTTTCTTTGCTTTTGAAGGTACAAACTGTGAGCTGGAAATAGATGAGTGCTGGTCACAGCCGTGCCTGAATGGGGCGACCTGCCGTGACTCCCTGGGGAGCTTCACCTGCTCCTGCACACCCGGCTTCCTTGGCCACCTCTGCGAAACCAACATCGACGAGTGTGCCAGCCGGCCGTGCCTCAACAGGGGACAGTGCACAGACAGTGACAACGGGTAGGTCTTGTACAGCTAGGTAACGCTAATGGAAGGTGCTAGTAGCTCCTCTGTTTGCAAAAGGGAATTCGACGAGAGCCTGCACTGCCAGGTAGCTGATTTAATTTCCAATTGTGGACATCACTTCTTGATCCTGCACTGATTTCAGTTTAAATTTGAAAAGGATTAAAGAAAGCAAGTCTGGTGTCAGAGCCAATAGGACAACAAAATATTTATGGCAAAGACTGACCAAGAAGTACATTTTTCACATTTTTCACAGTTTTACTTTAAATGTTTACAACATGTTGTTTGTCTGGCCCTGAGGATTGTCATTTAGAGATGAATTCTGTTTCTAACACTCATCAGACTTCAGTTTCCAAGAGAGATGTGAGAGTGTATAAAATTGAATTTGCCAGCAGTGGCTGCCCACACCAACAGACAGAATTAGAAGAGGCAGAGGAAAACTGTAATAATAGTAACCATAGTAATAGATATCATTAGGAAATGTGTCAGAAACTTTACAGGCATATAGGATAACAGCTCCTTATTCAAAACAGCCTGCAGTCCATGGGCAATAATTAAAAAATAAAGAGTATACAAAGCAACAGAAAAGTGAGCTTCTCCACCTGCTGTTAATAGCCCTACGCAGAGGTTCATCCCAGGCAGCCAGAGCTCTGACATTCATTCACTGACACTGGCTTTGCACACTCAGCATGAGATTCCCAAACTGAAAATACATGTGCATAAGCTCAGTCTGAAAGTTCATAAGTGTATTCATGTAGACGCTCCTCTCGCCAATATAAGATTTGTCCTCTATTGTATATTTTCCAGTTTTTATAAAGCAGTTTTGAAGATTTTAGTGCCCAAAAATCAGTCCAAAAGTCACGTCAGTGAAAGGCATGCTTGCCTTGAATGAGAGGAGGAAGAGATCATGTTCTGGGAATGAGCTTTTGTACAGGTGGTGACATGGCACCTACCTTGTGGAGCTCCTTTTCAGCAGTGCCAAATGACTCTGAATAGGACAAAGCAATTTACTATTTTCCAGTGTAGCTAAAGCATGACAGCAGGGAGAGGGAGGTCACCTTGCACCTGACTAGTTCACAGCAGACCCACTTAGTAACCTGCAAGCCTTTTCAGGATACATGCATGAGGTGAGAAACTGGGATGCTCATTCAGGCCAGACTTAATCCTACTCATTTTTCTTCTAGCTTTTAAAGCTGAGGTACATGTAAGAGCAATTTTAATTGGCTTGTAATACAGCAGGATATCTGGAGACCGATTGGAGCTCTTACCACATTTGTTACATGATGAAAAGGGTTGGACAACAAAGCAATTCAAAACAGAAGGGTGTCTAGCAATTTCCTCTCTTTTGTGTATTTTTGGGGTTAAATGAAGAATTGTAGTCTTTAAAAAGTAGTTTTCTGTTTCTGACTAATGCTACAGTATAGCTGAGGCTTTTGTGTGTGTCACCAGCTCTCACAGCAATGTGCAAGATGACAGATTTAGCATTAAAAGCCGTAAATACAAACACCAAACCAAATTCTTGCCCAAATTTCAGACTGATCTTCCAGTGATGTTTCATGAATGCAACAAAGTAGAACTTGATGTCTTAAAAAAAAAAGTTTCACATTATCAAACATTTCTTATTTAAACTCAACAATTTACAGAGGTTCCTTAGTAGGACCTGCAAAACCTGCTGTGTGCAGGCACAGAGGATACCTCTGCATGCTCCAAGCCTTTTTTCCATAGGAAATATTCCCAGGACCTCCAATGCTCTTCTGATTGCATAGGAAAGAACATCTGCACATATTGCTTTTTGCATATTGGGAGACCATCAAACAAGAAGCCCCAAAATAATGTTAGGTAGAGTATCTAAGAGTATCACTCTTAATAGAAAAAGCCATCTGCCAGCTTAGTCATAGACTGCCCACAAGCAGGGCATCCTCCAGAATCTCTGAAGGTCAACAGCAATGCCAAACACTTAAAGGTATCCGAGAAAAAAAGACACAGAGGTAGGGCTTCACATTAAGCAGTGAGTTGTGAATATTCCTCACTGCTCCATGATTCTGGACCAAAGGGTAAAAAGAGGATGGACTAAAGCAGAAAAAAATCTCTTACCACAAAGCTGAACAGCACCAAACTGAAGGGACTTGGAGGAAATGTGCAAAAAATACAGCAGAAGAAAGAGACTTCTGTTTTGAAAACATACCTCAGAATGAAAATTATTTTTCTAATTCACATCTTCCTCATTACTTTTTATATCCTAAATTCAAATGCCACCTGGTCTAAGTCACCTCTGATTTTGATTTAAGAATAATCCATACACTAGTAATAAACTGGTCTGCCAGAAGTTTCTGCTTATGAACACTTAAATAGTGTAGTAAAAAGTTTACGCTTTTTGGTCTGTTAGACTGCAGGAGCCAGTTTTTCTCTGATGTTCCCCTACGTTCAACAATTTCACTTTCTCTCCATATATTTACTCCAAGTCTAAGACTTAGATATTAAGCACAGAAATTATCAAATATGTATACTTATGTCTTATTCATCAAGATTCCCCATGATTTCAATTGTACAATAAGCAGCATATCATTTTAATATAGTGAAGCAATATAAGAATAAATTTTTGTTTCTGATAATTATTAGACAAAGATCATTCAAGTATGCACATTTAACATAGTTATCTTATAAAGACCTGTCTGTATTTATGACATGTACAAGTTGACCTTATACCTTATGACCTAAGCTTAACAGTTATGTATCTTATAATAATTAGCTCACCTGAAAAAAAAAAAACATAAAGAAAAAACCCCAGATGTTACTGATTACCTGCACACTGTTCATTTATACATACTAATTTGTTTACTTCTAAACCCATAATAGTAACATTGCTGTCAAAAGGAAACCTGTATTACTATTATTATTGGAACTATTAAAACAATTGACATTTTTGTTCTAACCTGAAAATAAAATACTGTTTTTCATCAAAGAGAAAATATCACTTAGTTGAGGAACAGAAATTGCCTTACTTTTTTCCAATTCAATTTCTACCATTTCAAGAGAAAGGGATACTAACACACTTAGTGCCTCTTCCCTTTTCATTTTGTGAATAATGTTAAGCCTACAAAAATTGCATTGGAAATGACAGAAACTTCTTTCCCAAAAATAAAATAATAATAAAAAGAGTTTAATAATTCTTAGAAGAAATGATCTGTCAAAACCATTTTAAATTCACAAGCAGGTTTTTTCCCCAGACAAACCCCACATATTTCAGGAAAAATCTCATTGTTGGTTCCCAATTTCTGCGGTTTCTCCTGGAGCACCAGATGGTGGTCTTAAGCCTGGACTCAACTGTGCAAGCTACTAGCCAAGGCTACACAAGAAGCCTGCTCAGGTTTGGGAGCAAAGCCCAGATCTCCTGACTTCCAGCTAGAGTGAGCATTGCATTCTGTGTTACAGGTACAGCTGCAACTGTACTGGTACTGGATTTATGGGCCTACACTGTGAGACCCTAGCTCCCTTATGTTGGTCACAACCATGCTACAATAACGGCACTTGTGAGGACAATGCTGACAATTACATATGCCACTGTTGGCCAGGTAAGTTCTAAGTTCTCCTATAAGCACTCTCTTTCCTTGTGTAGTAGAGGTGTCCTCATTTTTTTGCTGATACAATAACAGGCTGAAGCTACAGGTTGAACCTTAAAAATACTCTATAGGCTTGTGTTTAGACAGGCTTCACTCACCATGAGTCAGAGCCTTATGGGTGAGTTGCTCTCCTTTCCCAGCTAAGGACTGATTTCCCTGCACAGCCAAGGTGGGCAAAACCAAAAGTTCCAGTGTTATGATGTCAAGACAGGAGATAAGTCAAAGTTGGGATCCAGCTTCCAACTCCCAGTTGCTTAATCCTTCAACCCTTGTAATAAATGAATCACTGCTGCAGCTGACCCTTCATTAACATGACCTTTAAACCACCTAAAAACTTACTTTTCAATGCAAAATATTTGTCTGTTTATGAATAAAAATTAAACTAGGTGTTACATCAGGAAACTGGTCTCCTTCACGTTGCTAGTGCAAGTTCTTCTGACTGGCAGCGTAGGGTGGAACACACTGGGCTGTGTTCTCCACCACCAATGCTTGCATATCCAGCCATTTGTAAAAAGGCTCCCACACTCCCACTGGGGATACAGACCCTGTGTTCTTGAGAGACACGGTGAATCTTTCAGCACATGGACTAACTACAAGAAGTCTCTCTAGAAAGTTTAATGTCTGTGTCCTTACTGAGGTTGCAGGAGCACTGTGAGGAGTAAATGCCACAGTGTTGTTGGACTACATGGTTCTTGGTGCATTAGAAATCAAAAAATTAGGCAGAACCCTTAGCATTATCCAGAAATTGGGGAGTTTTGTGGCACTTCAAATTCCAGATAAAGCACTTCACAAACACAAAATAATTTACACTCCCTGCCCTCCTCCGTCATAGGGAGGTGGTGTAAAAGAGATGGAAAACTTCACACAGCCTGAGAGCATATCTACAACACAAGGCGGCGTGCCTTGTTATCCACACGGATCTCCACATTACTTCCTAAAAAACCCCAAAGTCTGTACAGCCCAGCAAATCTCAGCTAGCTAATGCAGAACAGCCACAGCAATATCCTGCTGCTGAGCCCTGACATAGAGCTGCAAGGAAACGTTCACACCTTCGAGAAACAGAGGGAATCTTTTAGCACATGACAGAGTCTGAAGCCAAGTGCATCTAGTAGTCACAGTATATATTCATAATAGTATTTTCGGGTCTGGAATGAAGGAATGCACATCAGTTAAATGCCTTCTCCTCTGGGCTCTCTGCAGGCTATGCGGGCTCCCGCTGCGAGGAGGACATCGAGGAGTGCAGCAGCAGCCCCTGCCTCTCCGGGGGGGTCTGTGTCGAGCGCTCCTGGGCCAGCCGCTACGGGAGCGTCCCAGGCCTGCCGCCGGCCTTCCGCTACGACTCAGCTGAGGGCTATATCTGTAGCTGTAAGCCTGGCTTTACCGGTAAGATTCCCTTGGTGAAAGCCTAGGAAATGATGCACTGAAGTATTCTGATGTTTAGGCCTGGCTGTAAATAAATGTTTAAATTAAGTTACACGTTTGAAGGTGCCATAGTGCAAAGGGTCCCTCTGGCGGTCACCACACTCGTGTTTCTGTAGGGATTGGTATGGAATGAAGGGAGGTGGTTGCACGAGTTGTGAGCCTGAACAATTTATAGGAAGAGAGCAGCGGGGTCCAGGTGTGGAGGCCCCTAAGGCAGCCCAGGCAGCAGCAGCAACGCCGTCTCCTCCACTGCCTTGTCTGCAAAGCTTCACCGTCCAGAGCCGCACTCGCTCGAACTAGGCCCTAAGCTTCAGTTAGCGGGTGTTGTATCATGAGGTTGAAATTCACTGTGCACAGGTAATATAGTACACGAATGAAAACTATGAATAAAAAATGAGAGAGTGTGTTCATAAAACAACCATGAAACAACACTCCCAAGCTTTCGCTGTTTCTGTCTGTACACTCCTTGCATAATTCTACATAGCGGCACTGGGGACTGGCAGGAACACTTCTTCATCTGAGCACAAGGCAAGGTTTTGTATAGATTTGGCAGTGTAGTGTGTTGGTGATATTCTACAGCTTGAATGAAAAATAACCAAGTTGTGTGCATAGCTGTGTCCTTAAGGAAAAAAAAACCCTTATCAAAATTACAGGTAACCATAATCCTATAAAAGATGTGTTAAGATTTGCATTTAACACAGCCTGCACAATTTAGCACAGCCACAAACAAGTTGGGTTTGGATTGTACACTTATGGGTCTACAGTATTTTTCTGTCAACTCCATTCTCTTGTTTCTTCTGAAGGAAAGAATAATCAATAGCTGTATTAAGTTAACCAGTTTTCAATCCCTCATTCCATTTATGTCCTAAGCATTTTACAGACTTTCTTATGCCTCCCAGTGAGTTGCATGACTGCTGTCTCCAACAAGGCAGGTACAAAAGTATATAGAGAGCACAACTTTCACTCTGAATTCCCCATGTATTTTCTTCAAAGTGGCATTGAGATGTGTTTGCTTTTGTTCCTTCCCTTCCCCTTAACTGTCCTTCCCCATCCTGTCACTAAGTGTTGCTGTTGTTCTTTTGTTCTGCCAAAGAGAGTATATTATGAGGCTTCTACTAAGGCTTTTGATATCCCTCAGGCTGTCCTAAACACCCTTACCTCTTCACATACCACTTCTTTCTCTTTGCTTCCTTCCAGTGATGTCCAGCTCTCAAGTTTCTTTTCCTCCCCACTCTAATTAAAAAACTTCTATGCTCTGTGAGGCAATGCAGAAGGCGTTTCCTTGTTTAATCATCATCCTTTATCCTCTCATTTCCTTATCAATTGCCTTCACCTGGCTTGTTTGCCTGATCTGGGTCATGATTCTGCTGGTTTCACTCCCTACTTCCCAGGGAGTACAGGTAGACTCTTAACTGGTCTGAAAAAAAAAGTGTCAGAATCTATTTAAATCTATTAATTCATTTTTTTTCAATAGATAAACTACTCATTCACAATGTAGAACTCTCCAAAGCATGACTGAGAGAAGTCTTGGAGACCCTGAAATTTCTACTGACTTCATATGCAAATTACATTTCTTTTTTTTAAATCTTATGTAAGTTTAGTTATCCATGTACCTGTTGGGTACTATATCTAACTTTCATTAGAAAAAAAACCCAAAATAGTTATCCTTACCAAACAGTGTACCCAGACATCTGGAGGCAAGAAGAACATAATCTTTAACAAGGGATGGTTGTAAAAGCTGCATGTGAAATGTCATTCAGTAACATGCTGCAAAATAGTGGCAAAACAAGATTAATCTTGCTACTCTTGTCACATCCTTCCCTGCCTGTGTTTTTCAGCAGGGCTTAAATTTTAAACTCTTTTTTTATTTTACTGGCCTGTGTGAGATACAACATTGCCGAGCAATTTACATATTTATCGAGAAAACAGCAGGATTGCTCTAACTGGCACCTAGCACCCTAGGTTCCCAGGCTTTGTTCTAACAGCCCTTAGGTACAATGCAGCTAACCTCCCCAGTCCCCCCAGTAGCACTGTGCAGGTCTCTCTGGCCCTTCTCCTTCCCCCAGGTAATCTGGAAGTAGAAAGTGTTCAAAATGAACCTCAGCCTCCTTGTATGTCAGAAGTGTTGAGAGAAAAGCCTATAGGGTAGAGTGGAAACATTCACTTCTGATGATGATAAGTAGTTTCTCCAATTATAGCCAAATTCATAATAAATAAATCATGTGTTTTACTAGGAATTAAAGAAGATTTAGGATTAGAGTTGATAGCAGTAGTATGATTCAAGGTAGCAGACGAATTGCTGATCAGGATCACTCTAGTATATGGGTGCTTATCTAATGTATATGAACTAACAGTCAACTGGACAAGAGGTCAGATCCTCTCATCTGGGTATCAGTACATTTCACTGACAGCCAAAGTCCTACATTTCTGTGGCTGTGGGTCAGGAGTTCTTCCAGCCTTAACGCTTGAATAATTGTGTGTTCTTTAGATATAAAACCCCAGATTCCTATTGAAAGAGGACAAAGATTTTCTTTAATAAATCACATTCAGTATTTTATTATGGCTCTTTCCTCAGTAAAGCACTCACAGAACATTATAATCACACTTCACTGTTCAGACTAATATGAAGAAATAATAATCTGCATACCCTGCATTGGGAGGGCCTGATCCAAAAGCCATTGAAATCAATGGAAAGATGTCATTAAATTGAGGATGGTTGTCAATTTTGTAACAAGCAGAAAATGGTGTCTTTGAACTTAGTGGATAAGATTGCAAACAAAATACTGTAATTCAACTGAAAAACTGAGAATACCTACCTTTTGGACTACAATTTTAGCCCCAAGGGCAGGAGATAATGGAGCCTAAACACATGCCTATGTCAGGATAAAGTATTTCCCTACCCAGCTGGGAGAAAGTAATAAATATTATCTGGCAGGATCTTGTTATAGATAGTGATTGTTAGGTGACTTGAAAATAGTCAGTAGTCCTACTAAAATTCTTGGAACAAATCTGCAAACAAAATTATTTCACAATTTGATTCTTAAAAATAAGACATAAAAATCCCAGTCTGGAGACTTTATCCCAGCTAGAAACTCTTTGAGGCCATTGGATATATGCCTTATCCCAGATTCAAGATGGAAAATTTCTGCGCAGGTTCTACGAAGGGTTAAACTTCTCCAGCTCCCTTTTAAATCAAAGGGTTCAGAGATGCTCAGATTTCCTGCAGTAGCAAACCCTAGATTTTTTATATTACCTTGGTCTGCTGGCCCCCTAGCACAACAGTACTTTTAATAGATTGGGCTTTCGTTTAAAGGGCTTGTGATTTGTTACTTCTAGCTAGAGGGAATAGTTACCCTAGAGCTGTGTCCTTTCATACCGTGGATATATTGTATGCTCTAGCCCTGCACATTTTTTAAAAAGACTGTTATTTGAAAGGTTAAACTTTTCACTTTGCTCATGAAAACATATGGAAAAGGAGGAGGGCAGAGCTATGGATTTGGTAGTGACTCATTTCACCAGGTTGTAATAAACTTAACACCACGTCAAAATTAAAGAGCTTCTGAACTTGCAAGGTCTATCAAGTGACACATTCCAGTGTTGAACTGAGCCCAAGGAGCAGTGAGTGTGCAAGGCAGGTGGGTCCTGCTCCGCAAGCCTTGAACACCATGCTGCCCCTGGTCCCCAGGTGGGTGGGACAGTGCTGCGAGCAGGGATGAAGACCATCCATTTTGCTGCTTCAGCAGGATGAGTGTAAGAGGAGCAGAGCCCACTGACCCATTTGTAGGCAGGGTGTCTGCTGCCTGCTGACATGCAGACGAGCGCTGGCTGCTGACAACATTACCACTTCTGGTGTCTTGTTATCCGCTCTGTGCCAGCTGTGCCACCAGCACCACTGCTTGCTTTGGCATCATGAATTCCTAAGTGGTTTTTGGCCTTTTCGTTTATTTGTCTTGTTTTCTGTTTTTCTGTTTTAAATTTCCTTGGCCCTTTTCCCAGTCTGTTGGACTGCTGGAAGAGAAAATGATATGATCAGACTGGTGTCATATGCATATCGAATTCCTGGCAAATGCATGGGGGAAAGAAACTGTCTCCTGGAGCCAGAAGATGAGGCAGATAAATGGCCAATGTGGGAGAGTACTGAACATTCAACAAACTAAGGAAAACCTCAACCCAGATACTGAACTGTAAATATCATGAGGCCGGTGCTTAAAAACTGAATCATCTGGACTCTTATTCTGCACTTAAGCCAGGGTGAAAGCACACAGGGCATCACACTTCTATTTCCCTAAACATCTTTACATGCTGCTATAGGTAGACCACCTAGCAGATGACAGGATAGACTATGTCTTAGCCTGCCATACTGCACCCTCCTGGCCTGTGACAGTATTATACAGACATAAATATTATTTATGAGTAATAGGTAGGATAGTAGGCACATTATCACTAACTTGGGAAGCTAAAAAGACATATATATATATATTTTTGGTTTCTTCATTTTTCAAATCCCCTTCTTAACCATCAGTACAATGATCACAGAGCTGCCATCTTTCTTAGATATCTAAAGTGATGTGAGTCTTACAAAAATGAAATCAAGCAGATGAATAGCAGAGTTCTCATCTTGTCCCCAAACTCCAAATTTTAATTTCTGCTTTATTTCCTTGTCTGTCCTTCAGCTGTTCACATCACAGTAGTCCATGACTCCTCCATTACATGAAGTTAATCCACTTTATTTCATGGCCTGTCATCACAGTTTAAAAGGTCATTTTCTCTTGATTCTGAGACCTTAGAAGAAGACAAGACTGTTCAAGGAAAGAATGAGCATAAAAAAAGAGGAGATACAGAGAAAAAAGACAACTTTTAATTTAAGGAGGTTTCAAGGGCACTGCTCATCTTTTCAGTGGGACTCAGGCTTCTCCCATAGGCAAGGCAGGCACTCAAGTTCAAAATGGAAAGGTCTGGAGGTACCATTAGCTAATTATTATTCCCTTACAAGCAAAGGTTCAAGAAGGAAAATGCTGCTACTATCAAGGACCCATTCAAAGTTAGCTGGTTTAAGGAGAAATTCCAAATACATATACAAATACTACACATGTGAATTGCTGAAAAACAGAATTAGGGCTTGATGTATATATAGGCTTCTTACCACTCTGGAATTGTAGAAGGGCTGTAATGGGGATGCAGACATACATCTTTTCTGCCTAAATTCTATTCATGATCAGTACAGGATGCCTTTTACACTGTTAGACTGCTGTGGAAGTTTCCCTTACAAAATCAACTTTGTGATGCTGGGCACTTTTGCAGCAAACCAAAAAAGTGTTGCTATATTCTAAGCATGGGAAAGAAGTTACTGCTTTTCTAGAGATATTTCTACAGTGCTGCCCTATCTCCATTTCAGACTCTGTGATCTCCATATATTCCTGTGTTCAAAAGTACAGGGGGGAAAAAGGAAGAGGAGGACCTTCTCTCACTGCTCCCTGCCAGTCTCTAGCAGCTCCAGCATTACAAGACCAATGTAGGCAAGGGCTGTACCAGCACAGGATGCCCTCAGGCACTTGCTGCCTGTAAAAATCCGACACACAAAAAAAGAAATTAGCACTTTAAAGTATTTTTTCCATCTCTACTAAAACCTCTGATCTTGAAAGAACATTTGGACACACGTTTAATAACTCTATCCACTAATAATATTTAACATTTCTTCAGTCGGTAGCATCCTGGTAAGGAGATGTTCCAATAGTCATCAGAATTGGTTCCTTCTCAGTTTTCCCTTCCTCCTCTAATTTTGTCACAGAGTTCTTACTTCTCCTCTTTTTTCTTGATTTTTGGAACTGGTCAGGATATTCTCTTTGAATGACAGAGTATAACCGTTTTCCCTGGCCCGCGGACTACTCCAGGGAAGGAGGCAGACAGCTTTTCAAATGGTTTCAGACTCTGAGAATACAGCATGCTCACTAGTTTCTTACTTTTCTCTTTATTCACTATTGTTCAAACTGTTTTCTTCACAGTAAGCACTAATCATTTCTCACATGTTTAGCTCCCACACCAAACTCATTGTTAGGTCAGTCTTTCTCTGGATAGTCCCCCAGAAGGAAAGCTGAGGTTGAACTCACAATTCACACACTCTGGGCCATAATGGCCATACGAAGGGAGCATACCTCAGAACATTCATGGCAGCACTGAAATTAGGCTCTATCTGGAGGAATTTAGGAATTTGCTATTTCTTTATCAGTTTCCATTACAGAACTCATGGGACATTTCTATTTCAATTCTACTGCACATAGTGCTCCTCTTCAACAACTGTAAGAGATACCATTTACTGCAAGTGTAAGTTTTACATTCTTCATCCATATAAATTACCACAGCAGCTAAGACTGACTTGTGTTATTCATGACAGCTCTTTCCTTAACAGACTATACCTTGAGATACTTTGTGAAAGCCTAATAGCATTATTTGCAAGAATTAATCTTCTTATGACTTACCTTGCCTCCCTGCATGGCAGTGGACTGTGAGAGTGACTGTTTAAATGCACCAGCTCTAGTTGTAATGGTTACCTAGTGTTTATCACTGGTTAAAGAATTCTGATTTAGTGAGAGACACTTCAGAAAACAGCAGCATGTATCTCTAAGATAATCTTTCTGTATTTACAACAATATTCTGCAGCTTGGGTTTTGCCTCACTAAAATCTGAGCATTTCATGAATACAAACAAATTCATTCATATATCGTTACTGTGAAGTACATAAGTATTATCCCCACTTCAGAAAAACAGAAAAAAAGACTAAGGTCCAATATGATCATAAGGTATGACATTACCTTATGAACAGTGGAGTCTCACAACAGCCCATGGATTTGTACATCATTATAAGACCCAGTTATCATATTTAATGTGCTCCAAGTAAAGAACTGAAATGGTTTCAGATCCTAGGTACAAAATATGAACCTAGCATGGGTGCTAACTATGCAGAGCACTCCTTTTAATGGAATAAAATCCACCTTTATTGAAAACTTTAGCTTGTCCCTATTATTCCTATTGTACAATGGAACCTTTTGACAGAAGAGTATTTTTGTTGCCAATGACAATCTATGTTAAAATTTTGTAAAAGCTCAACCATGATCATTAGGAAAGAAGCCTTAAGCTTTTCATGACAACACTTTACAGAATTAGCCCCCGGACCTGACAATTTGTTTGCACTCTGAGAATGATATTTAGGGCCCTGATATACCTATGTATATTTTTTCATGAGAAATACGTATTACATGAGAAATACCTCTCCTCTTGTTGCACTGGAAATGCAAAGAGATCACAAACATCACTTCTGCATTATTCAGCACCAAAAGAATGCGCAAATGTCAAGACGTTTTGGGGGGCTTTTTGAGTTAGAAATATATGAAATATAAAACACTAGGAAGCATCTACCAATATTATTTTCAGAACATGTATAGAGTTTTATGCTTTAAAATTTGACAGCTGACCCATCATTACTGTGATCTATTTTCTCTAGTTACACTGATATGTTAAGTTGTATAATGTAGTCCGACGTGATTGACAGAGCCTGCAAGCAGTGGATATTTTGAATCTGGCACATCTCTCTGTGTTAAACAGTGTTGCACATAAACACTTTTTAGCATTAAAAGATTTTTCCTTGAAGCGAAGGAGGAGGGGATGAATGGTTTTTAATCCATAAGCTCCCAGATCTTGCAACACATGGACAAAGAATGTCCTTAGATTTAAGGAATCTGTGTGTCAGGTACCTGGCAGAAAGTTCTTTAAAAAAATAAAAGGAAAAAAAATGGGGAAAAAAGGCAGTTGTATATTATTTGGCAGCAGGAATAATGCTTTTCAAGCACCTGTTATTTTTCTGACACTCATTCCTGGTGGGTCATTCCGTCATATGATTGACTACTTGTTAAAAATAGGCTAAATATCCAATAAGAGTTTTCCTTCTGGGCCCTTCTTCAGGCTATGCCTACTTACCTTTTTGATTTCTTTCTTAATACTGTGAATAAACTTTCCTAGCCTTTTTAATTGGCATATCTCGGATATTTATAGTCTCCTGCAATCCAGTTTTGCCAGCTCTTGGCTGAGTTTATGAACCCGCTCAGTTCCATCTTTCCCTATTGAACAATCTCTCTGGCCTTTTCATTACTTACTTGCTTTGCCCCCTCCCAGCAACATGCAATGCAGCCTGGAATCAGATTTGGGACTCATTTTCCCCAACTCTTCCTGTTGTTGAAAAACCAGTAATCTTCATTTCCATAATATGAACAGAAACTGCTGTGTATCTCCTGATTCACATCGCAGTGCTAGTTCTGTGTGTCTAGCACACCCTGGCATTACAGATAATCCTGTACGTTTCCTAAAGAGATGCATTTCTTGCATATACACATACATCCAATGACAAAGACAACCATTAACAAAAATAAAGTGTGGTCTAAGTGATAACCATGCACAAACCCTGGTCAAATCAAAGGTATTGCACAGCAGAACTTTGCTCATCTTCTTAAGAATATGATTGTCCATGTCAGGAGCTACTTTACAGCATAGGCTTTTTAGCATTGTATTGTATAAGCCTGCATTGTTCTGGTTGAATTACAGTCAAATTGCAAAGTCAAGCAGATGTACAACTTTTTCCCAAACAGAAATGAACTTTCTTTAAATCTACACATCACACAGTTTTCACTAATCTGGAGAAAGTGTTTAACAAGTAGACAGTAAAGAGAAGACCTGTATTATGGGACTAATATACTTTACTTCCTCAATACATTCTAATTTATGGAACATTTAAGGTCAAATGTCAAGTGATAAACAAAATGACCCAATTTAATAGTTCAATGTTTTACTCAACGGATGATTTTGAAAACGGCCTTAATAATCTCACTATTGTGAACCCCATTAAAATCCAGTTTATTGGAAATACAGTAAATTATACAACCAAACATTTAAGCGGCATTACTTCTCTTTTCCCCCCATAATGGAGGAACTCAGGAATGACATTGGAAAAGCTGAAGGAGTTCAGTCAGAAATAGCATGGGGACAAGTAATTCTGAACCATATGGATGTATTTATAAATGTGTGTGTACACACACACATGCGCTAATACACATATATATACATATATATGTAAACATATACATAATAGCTGCTTCAGAGTACTTTATTGCTCTGCTTATCGAAAGTCTTTCTTTGACCACTAATTAAAAAGGTCCACAACTTTCAACATTTCTATTTTTAAGTGCAGTTTTCTGGCTGGATTGTTTTGTGGTAAGAATGATAGATTCCTACCGCCCCACCACCATGGCAGGGGCGTTGGAACTAGATGATCTTTAAGGTCCCTTCCAACCCAAACCATTCTATGATTTGTCTTCACTCCTTTCTGCAAGATTTGCAGCATGCCATGCATATGCTTGTTAATAAGCAGAGTTTATGTTGGGCTTCATTACTAGTTGATTATTTTAATTGCATGGCTTCTGACAGTGGGAAATGTGTGATGTTTGCATGCCAAACCTGTATATATTTGTTTTGAAATTAATATTGGCCTGTAATCAGATATAAAGTCAAGATGCATGAGTAAACTTATTTAAGATTAAAGTATGCAGGCTGCTGTTATTTTGCTATCAAATATAAATGGTATAATGCCATTCATCACTTCATTCTTGTAGAGGTTATGGTTTTTATGTAGCTTAGCTACTCTGTTTTCATGCTCACAGACTTTTACATGCCTTTGAAATACCATTTCTCACATATAAACATCCCCAAATAACCCACAGCAGTGGGATGGCATTCTTGTTCACCCTTGGTAAAGGGCTTTACTTGGTAAACTGCTATTTATATTACCCCCCAAAAAAAGTATAAGCTGCCCTAATTTGTGAAAATATGCAACTTGTTTGAACTAGCATCAGCATTTTGGTACCAGCAGAGCTCTGAGATATCTAAGAGCTCTTAGAGAACTGTTCTCTGTACTCCTTCTGTACGTGTTAGCCAGTAGAGGGAGCATGAAATACTGTTTATGTGTGGCATCTGCAGCACATTAACGAAATCTAGTTTTAGCTGATATTTCAATGCAGTCTTTAGAACCCCATCTGGAAGGTGCTATTTCTCAAAGACTTTGTGATGGACACTGTTTTCTCCTCCAGATTATTAACATCAATTTTTAGTTTTTGCACCACACAGTTTGATTAGCAGAATCTTCCACATGGAGTTCAGGAAAACTGGTTTTCGGCCAGTCATGCAAAGTCCACTCAGGGCTTTAAGAGCTATGGTAAAAACAAGAACTATGGTTTCAAGTACAGAAGAGTAATTTGATGACCCAGATCAGGGCTATTCCTAGTTAAAATCTGTTAGCACCTTGGAGACTTGGCTTTCACACAAGAATAACAACATAATTTTCCATCCCGAAGTATTGGGTTTTACTGATTATGCCAGTGATACTGCTGATGGAGCTATTGGGGTGAAAGGAGGCAGAGTCCTGCTAAAGGCTAAGCACCCACAATGAATTTTGCACCCTCGTTTGACAAAAAATATGTGTTTGACCCAAGAATTGTGCAACATATTCATGTTTTCCTCTTGATCCTTAAAATACCAGCAAAGGATTATTTCAGACCCTTACATAAGGTTCCCATAATGCCACTGGCATAAATGACATCAGTTTTTAAAACATAAAAGGCACCTCATCTAGGCTCAGAAATGTCAGTAGTAATTACAAACTTTGTTTTAAAGTATAATCAATTCTTTATTTATGGTGTGAAATATTTCTTACCCTTTTGAACTTTCGCTATTCTAAGCCAAGCAATATTGTTGGCATGTTCCTTTAAAAATAATTGCTTCTGGACTGAGAAATTGAATGTCAAGTTCTAACTTGATGTAAATTAAATGGGTTACATTAATAGTCTGGCCCGTGGTAGAAGTGAGTGTTTCAATTCTGGGTTTGACTTCAGGACATGACCTCTTGATCACACAGGTCAGCACTGATGGGAAATATTGAAGAGGTACCCTAGGTTGATGTGGGGAAGAAAGTGTCTTGTACTGATGTACCACAAACTGTCTGATCCATTAAACAGAAGCAATGTCAGACTCCACAAAGGATAAAGCTTAGTTGTCATAGGTCATTATGTTCTTCAAAAAAAAAAAAAAAAAGAGTTGGAAGGAAAATCACAACGATGGAAATCCTCAGGGCTGTCATGTACACATAATCTTCTAAACCTTCCTGAATTAACGCTGCCAAGCCTATATACAGGGGGAATGGAGTAAAGAATCAAATATTCTTAACTTTTACAGTACAAGTATGTCTCAGATTTCCCACCTGTATTTCTTATAAAGGATTATTTAACAACATACAGCATTTTAAATTTCAAAGCAGGATATCTATATAGCTGAGACTCACACTTATGTGATCAGGTCTCATGAAGAATTGCATTCATGAGAGCCATCATGTTCATAAGATCAGGCAATATATAGTTCTTCAAGGCAAAGGAACAGTTGAATTGGGGAGTTTAAATGTGGTTTTTTTCTTTGAAATGTTGTCTCCTGCCTTTAAAATTTACATTCATTTCAACTTCTGAGCAGCCCCAGCTCTGTCAGCCTCTCCTCACAATAGATTTTCCAATCCCTTAATCATCTTCACGGCCCTTTGCTGGACCTGCTCCCATATGTCTGCTTCTTTTTCATACCTGGGGAGCCCAGACCTGGACTGGGGCCATCCATGAAGATGTGGCCTCATCAGTGCTGAGTAGAGGTGAAGAGTCACCTTCCTTGACCTGCTGGCAACATGCTTCCTAATACAGCCCAGGAGGCTGTTGGCCCTCTTTGCTGCAAGGGCACACTGCAGGCTCATTTCCAAGTCATTCACCAGCACGGCAAAGTGGCTTTCCAGCTGGCTGGCCCCCAGCATGAACTGGTGCATGGGGTTATTTGTCCCCAGGTGTAGGGCTTTGCAAATCCTCTTGTAGAACTTCATGAGGTTCCTGAAGATCGCCTATTTCTCCAGCCTGTTGAGGTCCTTCTGAATGGCACCACAACATTCTGGGGTATAAAGAACTCAGAACTCTTCCCAATTTTGTATACATGCATGTACACATATATACAATTTCAGTTTAAAGTGTTAATAAATATAAAAATCACTTTAATGCTTTCATTGGATTGGACTCAAGAGTTGTATAGTTTGCTGGCAATTATTTATCACTGATGAGTCCTAGGTCTAAGGTCTTCTCAAGGACATGAAGACTATGTTTGGACACTGAGTAATAAAAATAAGCTGGTAGAGTGAGCACCAAAATTAATTTTATGTGATATACTACATAAAAGCTCTTACATTAATTGTTCCCTGTAGCATCTAGCTCTTAATTATTCAGTGTTTGCTAATAGGAGGAACAAGTGATAGATAAAGCCTAGTATTTTTATGTCAGCTCATTTGCACTGTTTGAAATAAACTCTGAGGTGACTATAGTAAGGCACAACCTGTTTCTGTGTAGGCACCCGGACTGATTTTTTCAGGTACAAGGAGAATTTCAAAGAAGTTAAGCTAGCCTTTGACTGATCACCTGGGTGCTGATGCCTTTTAAAAAAAATATCTGAGTTAATTTAGAAAAAAACTTCTGCTGATTGTGTAGGAAGAATCAGATTAAGGAAAGCACAGTCTTTCTCTGGCTGACAATGAAATTTGCACTTTCAATAAACAGCCTCAAAGAGAAGAAAAAAAAAAAAAAGCCTAGTATAGACAGATAATTTTTGCTGATAATTAACTGCTAGAAATAGATTTGGTGAATATGATACAGATTGCTCTCCCACCACTCTAATTCTTCATGTCTGGCTGTGTTAACAACATGACACTATTACAGAGAATCATAATGATCAATACAATTATGGCTGTAGTCACTGTCCTATGAGCACTATTTTTTCTTAAGAAAGAGAGTTCAGAATCTGTTATTAGGCCTGTTTGTGAGGCCAGAATGTCATGGTAAATCACTACCTATAGTAACAAATAAGAAAACTATTTAAATGCTGTACTGTGAACGTGTCTACTCAGCTACAGAAGTTAACTGTAGCACATAAAGACATACAAAAACTAGATTTAGTCTAGCTAAATCACATAACGTAGTATGACCCAGGAAATCCCCCAAGAAGACACCAACGGACCGTGGCAAGCATGCACAATCTCAGCTGAAGTCCATGCTATCCCATTGCTGTTGGGATTGTTGGGTGACCTAGCAAAAGTGAAGCCAGTTTGGGTCTCATGCTTCCCAGCTTCAAAGATGCATTAAACATATGAAACTTTAGATGAACAAAGCCATCACTTAGATGACTTTTCACACTGCAAAAGAGCTAACATTGCAGGGAATGAGAGAAATGAACACTGCTGCTGAAGTGAAAAGAGGTATGATCTTCTGCCATTCCCATGGACACGGAACTGGACTGAAAGATCCCAGTCCAAAGTCTAAGGTCTTCTCTACTTGCTCTATGGCAAGTCACAGCTATTTACACAGGAAAGAAAACATACATCAGGTAGAGTAACTGCCTTACAAAAAAATTATAGAAGTGGATAGTTCAGGGTAAAAGACTTGGTTTTCTGGATTTTAAGTGATAGTAATTTAGGTAGAAATATGTACTGTAGGAATAGAGAAGTGTAATTACACACAGCATAAATACAGATCATATTTCATGCTATTCATACAGCTATGCTATGCACAGCTCAAAATACACACAGCATAAACATGTATGTTCACACATTCACATTTTATATTTTTCTATTCTCAGGTCTCCATTCTCAGTTAAGCTCTGTAGGCCCTATTAAAACTATGATTTTCTAATCTACTGGCTTTTTCAGTTTGTTTCAAGATGGACTGACAATGAAGTTAAGTAAATACAGCCACTTTTGTATGTTGTGGAGATTCACGTTGGTTTTAACAAAATGAGAAAATCTTGCAAATGACTGAAATTTTTCGAAGCACCGTTTTCAGGGCAGAAGGCGTTTCACACTAGACAGCACAGTGGCTGTGCTTGCCTACCTCAGTTACAACAAATAGGAAGCAGCCAACAAGAGACAAGGTAGAAAATCCCTTTTAGGGGAGACTAGACATAGCATACATTTCTCAATGGATGTGTTCATCAACAGCAAGCACTCTTTTAAAGCCCTTAAGTGTTCGTAGGACTGAAAATTAATTTGTTTTCCAATTCCAAAGTGAATCATATGCTCCAAACAGATTTTCAAGTCAATGAAACATGACCTTGTATGATCTAATTAAACAACTCAAAGGTATTGGTTGTTTTAAGATCCCTCTGGATATGCTTCAGTTCAAATGCACACACATCATCTGTATGTACAAGCTCATAAATCTACAAAAAATGCAAATCAGATCATTAGTGCTTTGAATTTGACAGTTTTACCACAGTTTTCTAAAAGGTAAAACATGAAAAATTCCTGAATTATATATAATCTTTTTACAACTTAAAGTACACACAAAAAACACACTGGAAGGAGAGCACCAAATATCTTCCTTTGATTTCCAAACATCTGGTCCATAATCACGTATAAACTAATCAAATTCTCTGAAACCTACTATTCCAATTTAGTCTCTGGATGATGTCCTGACCCTCTGAGTGGAGCATTGGACCAGATGATAACCTTCAAAGGTCCCTTTCAATCTAAATTTTTCTATTATTCTATCTTAATTCTCTAGAATTTCTGAATTGATTTCTCTGCTCCAGTGCACATGACTATCTTTGTTTAACTACAAAATATCTATGACTTTTTTTTCTATCTTTTTTTCAGTCTTTTGACTTTGATATTGCTCCTGTGGTCTCCTTCCTCCGCTCTCAATTTTAGCTCAGACCTTTGTGTAGACCTTATGTCTAGCCTGAAGTCTTTCTAAGCATCCCTCATGTTTCCTATATAGATTAATGGTCATACACGTACACACTCACTCGTCTTACTACCCATAAATGCCTGTGTGTCTGACAAGAACGCTCTCTCAAATGCCAACACAAGTATCTTTGGGCATACTGTTGATTCCTGTATTTCCATTTTCTTTTTCCCATTCACATTTTTCTCTGCTTTTTCATCTGTTTAATCTCCAAAATCTTACCTGCTATTTTCACTTCTTTGTTAATGTTATCCTTCATAAATCACCCTTCTCCACTTTAACCTGTCACAATCTGTAATTTTGCTCTCCCTCCTCTCATCAACACTTCCTAGCTCATATCAGCGATGTGGCCATAGCTACAGACAAGTTCATGCAGCCAGAAAACCCACTCAAGAAGGATGCTGCCTCGGAAAATTGGGCTGCCACTATTTGATTTTCTTTCTTACCTCCATCGGTCAAATGCAACAGCAGCTGCCTCTTTTACCTATATATAAAGCTGACTGTAGAAGTAGGGAAATGAAAGGAAAATGAGTGCCATGCAGGGACATATTTCTTCACCAAGTTTTTCTTTACTCCAGATTCAGACCCTAATCCTACAATTGGATCCACATGGCTGGCTGTGTTAATCGAAATATGGGATGAAGGTGTAGGCTACAAGCAACAGTTTTGCCATGCTGCCCTTCTAGGACATGGCCCTTTGCCATTTTCAGGCTATATGGGTCTGACCTCTGGCTGCGCTGCTCACACAACTTTGCCTAAGGAGCACTCACAGTCTGCAGAGCAGGCTCATGAAAAAGGCTGGCTGATCTATCCGGAAGCTGAAGCCAATGCTTAACTCAGTCAGCTGTTTCCAATATTTATAAAATAAAATAAACACACCAGATCTCACTAAACAACTAATCACCTACAGCATGTACATGATTTTCTTTTTTTTTTTTTTTTTTTTCAAATGAAAACTATTTTAGGTGTGACAAAACATGTGAAACAAGTGGAAAAAACATTTCCAAGTATTTTTGCTCTCAGAAAACATTTAATGATTGAAGAGATTAAGGGACTGGGGGTTTTACTACTTTAAAAAAATCAATTTTTACTGAAAATTCAAACTAGTCTATGAAGCTTCAGGCCAGCAACATTTAAAAAGATTGAGTTACAGCATGCCATTCTGAATGTAGCACATTATGAATTCCATATCCCTCAGCTAGAGTGACATATTTAATGATTAAGCCAAGTCACTCAACTGTATTTCTATTTTAATTTTTTTTTTCCCTAGCCAGTATTAACTTTATAAGTACATTTCAAATAGCAAGAGGAAAAATAACAGAATAGTGAATTCATCTGCAATAAAGGAATAACTAGCAAGGTCTTACAACTTTACAAAATTAGAGTTCTTTGTGAAAGGTATCGTGCAAATTAGCCCAGTGTTAGCAAATGCTTATTATCCTACTATTTTAAAGTATCCAATTTTCCATGTGCTCCACCTCTGCCCTGTATTCTGCCTTCATTTTACATGAGCTTTTCCTGCTAAGAATTCAATAAAAATTGCCATATTAGATCAGATCACTGGTCACATTAATTTCAGTATCCAATATAAGCCATTTTGTTACTGAAGAAAAATAGGAGAAAAAAAAAATCCATTTAAATACTCCTCACTTGCTCTACACTGATGTACATAAGAGTAAAACCTCCTTCCTGACCTCCATGACAACTGATTTATGCCCAGAAGCATGAGTTTTAATTACGATGACATAGAGATGGTCAATTTATTTCCTTGCGCTTACTCACTCATGAACGTGCATTTCCTCCTTCCAGCAAAGAGTAATTATCTCTTTGCAATTATCAGCACAGATGTGGCAAAGTTAGAATTTTCATGATTGTCTGCTAAAACCTGGAGCCCCGAAGAATATATGCTCTGCCAGATCTTTCCGCTGGCCTCAGGATTAATGAGTCCCTTGAAAAAAGTTGTTTCTGCCTGAGGTAGGATTTTGTAAGAGACATTTCCAAAACTGTAAAGTACAGGTAGAGGAAGCATTATTGCAAACTCTTTGTCTTTGTCTTCCATAAAGCGTATTCTAAAGGGTATGCTACAATTTGAGTTTCTCCAAGGTTTACTCCCACTTGCATTTTATACCTATATGTGTATGGATACATATATGTGCATGTATAGTTTGACACATCTACAGCTCAGTTGCTGGGAATTATTTTATTAAAGGAAGTCCCAGAAACACAGAAAAAATAAAATTGGAAGGGACAGACGTGCAGGTATCTTTTGGGCTATCTATGCGTCTAAGATAGGATCAGCTGACTGGTGTCATGCTGCACTTTTGTCTCTAACCTATTTTTAAGGACCCAAAGCAGACCTTATGGCACCCAGTGGGAATCTTATGCCTTATTATCTTTAGAAATATTTTTCTGAAGTGTGGCTTGGATCTTTCTTGGTGCAGGTCAAACCCATGACTTCTTCATTTGTTTACTATGGTCTCAGGGAACAGTGTGCATTCTTTTTTGTACTAAAAGACTGTTGTCACGTCTCATTTCCTCTCCTTGTCTTTCAACTAAACAGCCCTACTTTTTTAGTCTTTCCTCACTCCTTCTAGACCTGTGATTATTCTCACTGCTCTCCTCTGAATTCTTCCCAATTGATCCAAATCTTTCTTGCAGTGCAGAACTAAAAGGAGACTCAGTATTCCTGCTAAGGCATGACCAAGGTTTTGTAAACTGGAACTATTGTTCCACCTGATTGCTGGTTATTCTGGCCTGAAACTATAGAGACTGAATAAGTCCTTCCAGAATTGAATCTAATATTTTCCAGACCATTTCTCCAATTTCTTATGTTTACCTATAAATGTAAAATTACACTCAAAAGTTTCACTTAACCCTGCTTTATCAGACAACTTAATAAGCAAACTTTCTATACCATCATCCACATCTGTTATGAAAACACCAACCATAGCAAACCCAGGACAATCCCAAACCATAATCAATAGAGCCTCCCAGTGTGACAGGGAACATCTGACAAATTACTTTCTGGACAGGATTACACAAGTTTTATACCCACTTTATGGTGGTTTCATGTAGATTTTTATCCTTGGTTTATATACGAAAATGTTATGAAAGACATTATCAAACCCTTAATGTAATTAGGGTAGCTACCACCTTCAGTAACCCACTTGTTCTTGACAGGTTTGTTCAAAACACTCACTAGTGGTTCTGACACAGCTTCAGGAAGTTTGCTAAATATCCTGGTATGAAGTTCCTCTGTCGCAGAGCGTCATCAGCTCCATGTTTTCACTGAACTGTAATAGCGTATGCCTATCCCAACTCATTGACGGTGTATATATTCATAATCTTACTTCAGAACATTTAACAGGATCATAGTGCAAGAGGACTGACAATTATCAAGTACCTCCAACTTTTTCTTGTTATTTTCAAAATTAAAATGTATATTAAACTTCAAGATGTAGCACGAGACATCTGATAAACACTACTATTAAAGTACATGCATACTAACATCAACAAGAACTTTATTTTGTTTAAAGCTTATTTACTTACCTTTCAAAGAGTCTGGATGACGTTCTTATCCCATGGTATTTGAATTTATTATAGGAAAAATCACTCAATGCCTGTATCAGAGGCTGGAAGAAGAAGCAGTTTTCTGAGCATCACCGTAAAAAAATTGTGAACTGTAGATTAAATGAATCCAGAATTGGATCCTGCATACAAGTCTTTTGGTGAACCTAGAAAAGAATTTGACACAAGGTCAGGAATTTTCTAATTAATAAATAAGTGCATTGAGAGAGAAGAAGGAATGGAAAAACACATTTGCCAAAAATCAACATTTTCTTGGGTACATGCTGAGACAGACTTCAGGATGCATTGTTGAAGTTTTAAAATGGGAAACTGCCAAAACAAAAATCTGAATCCACACTTTGCCATATGCCGGCTGGATGTTATAAATACCAACCTGGGGAAAGACTCTCTTGCTTTATAATTATTTCACTAATTACACAAATAGATATTGCTCTAGCAATATTTTAAGCAATTCATCATGTAAATAATGTATAATAAAATAAAAAAGTCTGCTGCTTAAATTATTACAGAAATAAGTAGTTCAATCTCCTCAAGTCTGTTTTCCTCCCATTAAATTAGGTCCAAATCAAAAGGTCTTGTTCAAGAGCTGAAGAAAGAAATATTTTAGCAAATTTTTCCTGTCTTTTATTACACTCAAAAATCTACAGACATACATTTCCAGTACTTACTACAATGAGGGCAAATGGAACAAAAATACTTTATAAAATAAAGAAATGAGATACGATTTTATGTCTTTTCTATCTGCTTATTGAGATGTACAGTTTCTCTGAATGACAGTGACCATGAAAGAGTTGATCTGCATTAACAAACATTGTGAAAATGAAAGAAAATGAAGTCTTAAAAAACAACATCTTGTAAAACAACAAAAAGTGACAAATAAATTTTGAACGGATCCTAAAAATATGTCTTTCTGTGAAACATAAATTTGGTGTGAACACACTTGGACAGAATGTGCTGAAAAAGAATTTAAGTAGAATACGTATCTACTGCGTAAGCAGTTTAATGAGTCTTACTTTAAGCCTTGTTGATCTGGCTTGGGCAAAATACACCATCAGACTATATCATCAGGTACAGAAGTGGAGCATGCTAATCCTGGAAAGGAAGCCTTTATACTAAGAACTGGTTTGAATTTTACAGAAACTTACTTTGTGGACTGCTTAAGTGCTAAACGATCTTTTTCCAAAGGAAAAAGATGGTTGCAACTAGGATACAGGTTTACATCATTTTAATGACAATGTTTACAGGTAAATATTTTCTTTTTGTGAAATTGTATGTGCACTTAGACTGTATTGAACATGTAATAACTACCCAGACTGCTTGCTTGATATTTATATAGTGTCAAGGAAATGCAGAAGACTGTAAACAGATTTCTAACCAAAGGTGTGTATCAAAAGTGTAACTTGGATAAAACTTTTATAACTGTTTAATCAAAATTAAAATTAGTGGCATTCAGCAGAATTACGCTTGAATAATTGCTTTTGTCATCCTGCTTCTGCAGAAAACCTTTGCTGCTAAATTTGAAACAGATAGTTTTATTAGGAGGTTTATGGTTAGAAAATAGCTACCCTATAGTAATAATGTGTAAGTGAACGAAGGAGACAGATATGAGTAGTGTTATCAAACTGAGTCAAAGGCGCTGTTTCATCTCTGTTTTGAGTAAAACTTCACAGGAGGAAAAAGTAATTATCTACAGAAATATAATAAAAATATTTGCATTATCTGAAATTTTAGGAAGGTGTGTAATATATTTAGAAGAGAAAATGCTGAATGATTTTACTTTACTTTTTATGCTAAAACAACAAAAATGTTTAGCTGAGCTAATGCATGTAACCACTGAAAAGAAAATAATAGTTCCCCCTGCACTTTCTTTTGGTATGGTCTTACATTTTTTAAGAATACCTTTTTATTACATGTTAAACTTCTCCTCCAATCTGAGCTATTTGAACTGCTTATACAGTTCTATAAATATTGACTAATCCTTTTATCTAGAGTGCTTTTATCTTGAGTGACAGTGGTTGCTGCTTGTATAGCAATTGGCAGATAACAGCCAATATCCACAATGCTTGTAAGAACAACTGGTTTATTTATTTTTTATAAAATGGCTTATTATTTGTCATTTGGTGTGCCCTATATTTATGTTTGCACTAATCTTATTATGAAATAGTAGGCATAGAGATGTAAGCATATACGTGTATGTATATATATATACACAATTCTGCAATATAATTATTTTGCAACATATTAACATCATTACTTAAAAAATAAGCATTGAATAAGCATTGTGTTCAGACACTGAAATGCTTATGAAATTACATGTATTTAAGTGGCTCTATGATAGTCACTTTGCATTTAATAACTGACGTTAATTTTATATAGGCAAGAAATACTCTAACAATAATATGTGTAGCTCCTCATAAAACTAATTTTATTTCTTTGTTAACCATTGATGGTTTTGTTATTAAATGTGTTATCTAAATTTAAAGGTAGAAACATACATGGTTTCCAAAGTAGTTTAGCATTCTCATGAAATCATTTCATTAATTTGATGATGTAGAGAACATTATTGTAAAGGTGGGTTCAGTTTTTGCATCTGTTTCATCCTTTCCAGAGACAAGTCACTATTTCTAGGTGTGACTCAGAGCACAAGCTACATGGCAAAGGCCTCACAGGTGCTGTGGGATAATAAACTAATATACACAGAGTCATCACACAATACTGAAAATGCAGCAACTAAGTATCTAGCCATTCACTGTGCTGATTTTTTTCTACGAAAGGTTTTATAGGGGCTTCCAGTCTATAAATCCTTAAGCATGCTCTGACCGCTCTGAAGCCCTATGACAAAGCTAAGTACATTCCTGATCCTACTGCTTCTAGGCTGCACTAATTTTTATCTCTGACACAAAAACCCAGAGAGACCTGCATTTCTACAGCTGTCACATTAAGACTGAGTTATATACAAGACATGCGGACACATTGTTCTCAATGTCAAAGCAGGGAAGGGAGCAATATCAGGCAGGAGATGTACTAAAACATTGACCAAAAGAGGAAACAGCTCACGGTAACTTCACTTTTCATATACTAGAATAGCGAAAGCAGGACAAGTGGCTAACACAGAAATTGCCACAAACTGGGCAAAGCAGACATTGTTCTGGCCCCCAGTCAGTAATGGTTTGGGAGGTACACTTCACTTTGAGAAAGTCACTCCCAATGAGTCATATTTCTGCCAGATGCCACTACACATTAAGGTATACATAGACATCTCACACTGGAATAAATATGAGCCTGGCTGGGAAACAGAGAGAGGCTGCTGCTGTAAAATCACACTGCCAGACCAGGGAGATAACACTAGCTGTGTTTGATAATCTGAAGCTTCAAGTGAAAACTATATGCTATAATTGAAGACTGATGAGTGAGGAGGATCACTGCAGAGAGAGCTTTTTATATACATTCTATGACCACTTCACTCTGGCTACTCTTTCAAACAAATCTCAACCAATTCTCAGTTCCCTTCTGGCTCTCCTGTAATTTACCGCTCTCTGAGATGCATCTAGTTACAACTGTGATTGAATAAAGTGGACAGGCAAGGAATTAGCCTGAGTTGCTACATTTATCTGCTGCTATTTGAACCAATTCATTGTGGCTGAATGCTGCTCTGTAATTTTCCATGAAAAATGGCTGCATTTTGCTGTAAAAACAAAGCTCGGTGTGAATTTGTATGTAAAGCTATGTGTAGTGCCTGGTACCTAGCTGCAACTCTGTGAGTCTCAGCATACCTCATTATCTAATTTACAGGCACCAGTTTTGCTGTGGGGACAGGCATAAATATCTCTAACCACTTTGTGCTGATGATACTAGTTTGAAAACTAACTGCAAAGTATTTTTCTCTAGAATAACTATGAAGTGGAAATATTAGGACTTGCACTTAGCCTGACTTTTCAAAAATGTATTTGGATATTTTGACTGCTTCCAAGGGACATAAGAAACAAATTTTCCCTGATCCATTGCATACGTATCAGTCACTTTATTGCTCAAGGGAGAAGTTACTATAATTATCACTTTATAGATGAACAACAGTGCAGAGGGATAAACAGATTAGTTTTACAAGAGGAACAGATTTGTTTTTCATTGTGAAGTCTGATCCAGTAGACGTAGTTAGTTCACATCTATCAGATCACAGTGAAATTGAGATGAGGAGCTCTTCTTTTACCCAATATACCAGAAGCCAAGCATTATATGGAAGAAGAGTAAATATGAGTCTGTATTGCCCATCTTCTATGGAAGTGCTCTCAACACCACGCTTTGAGATGTTTGAGAAAATATTCCTTTCATCTTTTCTTGCTTTATATATTATATATAGGAGACATAAAGAAAGATCCACTGTAGATACATGGTACCAGGAATATTCTACTGGGACATCCAGGTTCAAATCCCTCCAACAGCTTCTCTCAGATCCTCACATCCCAAGTGAACTCTCCTCACCATATGACCATAGCTGATGGACCACAAGTCACTGCTGCCTTGTTTTTGGAAGAACTGAGATCCATAGTTTATCTGTGAATAACTCCAGTACGCACCTAACCCTGAAATGTGGCAACTGCCCACTTGTTACAGACGGGGTGCATCTCACTGCATCTTGCCCAGACCACCAGTAGGATGCAGGTTTAATGTATTCTTTGGATTTCTTACTGTCACACTGTGCAGCTCCCTGCTCACTCTATGAATTTTATTCTTCAGATAAGCCAGCTCGTTGTACATACATTTTGCAGGGATGTTCACCTACTTGTCAGTCTGTCTCACTATATTGTATAGTACTTATAAGTCCTGTGGCTCTGACTTGAAGATTGTTGCTCCAAGATGTTTCATATGGGAACAGGAATACTAGTCTGTAATTCTTCTACTGTTTGAATGTGAAAGAGAGGAAAGACCAGCAGACCGTACTCCAGCTCATGAACATGCTGTATTATGAATATGAATTAAGCAACAATTCTTGGCTTTTTATATGTGATAAATGAGTTCCTCGCAAAACATTCTAGATTTCTACCACAGAATAGGTGGGAAACAATAACTTGATCACATGTTTTGGAGGTGATGTTTATCTCAATTTCATCACATTATCCACATCAAAACTGTCAATTTGTTTGGTTCATTTGTCCAAAATGTGATTAGTGCTGAGGTGTTTATATAATACTTTGCACAAGAATAATCATAGCATGTGAATGGTATTTTTATATTTAACGTATTTTAGACTTGTGAGTCAATCATCTATTTATGAAGACATTCCCCTCTAATTAAAGATAATTTAATGAAACACATGTTATTAAAAATGTCATTTTGGACTCCAGTTATCCAATAAAGAATGTCTCATTCTTTGTTTATTCTTCAGGTACTCACTGTGATGAAGACATCAATGAATGTTACACAAACCCTTGCCAAAATGGTGGAATCTGTGAGAATTTTCCTGGGAATTACACTTGCCATTGCCCACCTGCAGACAAAGAAGGGATTTATTACGGTGGCTGGAACTGTACAGAAGTTCTCCGTGGCTGTACTGATCAACAATGCCAAAACAATGGAATATGTATCCCACATTTAAAAAATGGCCAACATGGATTCAGATGCATATGTTCACCTGGGTATACTGGAATACACTGTGAAACCATAACCACGTTTTCTTTTCAAGGAAACAGTTTCCTTCTGTTGAAGAATCACCTGACCCCTAAAAAGGAATTTTTCTATAATATAAACCTGAAGTTTCAAACTGTGCAACCTACAGCTTTGCTGTTTTACCGAGGGGAGAAAAATACATTTGCGAAGCTGGAGTTACTGAATGGCTACTTACACTTATCCATGCAAGTCAATAACCAGCCACAGGCTCTTTTGCATATTTCACATAATGTCAGTGATGGAGAATGGCATTCAGTGGAGGTAACCTTGGGAAGAGCTGTTACTCTTAATTTGCTTGACAGCTCTTGTGTAGAATCATGTCTCAATAAAACGTCTGTTATGATGGATAACGATCACGTGATGCTTGCATTTCAGAGCACGTTTTTGGGCGGCTTACCAGTGGGGAACATTAAC
Source organism: Strix uralensis (assembly GCF_047716275.1). Lineage (NCBI taxonomy): Eukaryota > Metazoa > Chordata > Aves > Strigiformes > Strigidae > Strix > Strix uralensis. Next base: position 25,815,811 of record NC_133979.1, on the reverse strand, counting down.
AGCAACTCTCTACTTAACGTCTATAATATACATTCTGCACCTTCATTTGTAGGCTGTCTTCGGGACATTGAAATAGACTTGAATGTTATTACTCCAGAGAATGTGTCACCTGAATCATCTTTAAATGTCAGGACAGGATGTACTAAAGAGGACTGGTGTGAAACCCACCCTTGTCAGAACAGGGGACGCTGTACCAACCTGTGGCTGAGCTACCACTGCGATTGCTACCGGCCATACACAGGACCAAGCTGCACAACAGGTAAGGGAATGCTGTTGGCATTCATGTTTATAAGTGGTTGAAGAAAACAAGATCATAAACAATCTTGTTTACCTGGTGATGAAATGGCATGACCCTTAGGATCTCTGGAGCTTAATGTCATCTGGTAAGAAAGTGCAAGAGGTTAGTAATAGCACACGTTTTATTTTCTAGTTACTTTCTCAGGAAGGCTACTTTTCAGCCTGACAAAAAAAGTCAGGCTAAACTGGTGAATTCCACTCATCCAGTTTTAAAATCTTCTTAGTGCTCTTAGCACACCATAAAATCTGGAAAACTGTAGTTCACTGAAGGTTATGCACCCTAAGTAGAATTTAGAAAGCAACCAAGTCACTTGGAGTTTAAGTCTTACTTTCAAAGCGTTCTTTGAAAGGTTTATCCTCAAGCTCTCTAGGCTTTTATAACGGAACTCATTTAAGGCAATGAAAGGCAAGCAAAAGTACTGCAAGTTAAAAAAAGACAGATTCCAATTTTAAAAAATGAACAAGATTATACTATTAACTTAATCTGATTAGCCCAAGGGGGAAGGCAGGGCTTCAGAGGCTCGAAACAGGGCCCATTCATCTCTCTGCTGGTCCCAGGGCAGCTCTGGAGAACCACTGCATTACCAGAGAGCTGGTTGGTGACCAGAGGGAAACTTGTCCATATTTCAGCAAACAAAAGAGCACATCTCAGCAAACAGCCTCTTTGGCAGTGACGAGCAGGCATGCAAAAGCTGCAGATGCTCGTAGCACTTTCCCTGCTACAAATGATCTTTCCATGAGCAGGCTGAGGCAAAGTAGGAGAATGGGAGGTCCTTGCCCAGCTCAATGCTATACCATCCGGTGTGTGAAACCCTCTGGAGCTGTAAATGGAGCAACACTCAGGAACATTTTGGGGTGGACTCTGCCATCCTTTCTCAGCAAAAGTTTTAGGGATTTCAAACAAGCAGTTTTGTTTAAGAAAATTTTACAGGACTGAGTCTTCCATGTAGTGCCCTTGCCCCTGCTTCCCTCTCTGCTCCCTTACTAACTATTCACACACACTCAATCATAGTAATATTTAGGGAGAAAGAAATACATACATACACACATATACATACATACATTTATGTATATGTATTTGCCAAGTAGACTGGAAAAAATGAAGTGCAACAGCAGAGCCATGGTCAGATTGGAATGGACAGATCCTAAACTGGTGTAAACTGGCATGGTTGCACTGCTGCCAGTGAAGCTACATTGATTTACATCAGCTGAACAACTGGCCCCAGGGGTTTTGATGAATGCATTGCTGCAGAAAGCTGTAGCTTGAAATGCATTTCAAAATGTTTAAATACAATTTCATTTTGTATGCTTTACTTAATAGTTATCAATACTTTTCAATAGTTTTTCTTTTTGGTTTTATTGCAAAATGACAAAGTCTGAGAGGTAATTGTAACAGACTTCTTTGAAGTCTCGCTGTAATTTATCCAAAGATTTGGAAAGCAACTTTGGAGTATAGGACAACATCTGGTAAATATGTTTGCCTCCTTATATGAAGCAAAATTAAAACCAGTCAGGGCCAGGAGAGGCTTATACTGGCATTAGAACCGTTGAGAATGATTAGAAAGCATGCTTTTTTTTTTTCCTGCTGACCACAATATTCCCTGCAAATCATGGCACCATGCCATTTTGATACATAGGTTCTAGATATATGCCATATTTAAAAGACTGTGGCAGGTTTCTTAAAAGGCAGAGTGGGGGAGACTTGCGGTAAAGGATAACTTAAGAAAAGCTAGTGTCTTTTTGAAGAAAAGTTGCTGCCAAGTATTTAATTGACAAGAGGCAATATTTTCTCTACATATACAAAATAACAAACAGATGTTGACTCATTTTGATCAACATCCAGATGTTGTGACTCAGGAGGTTAATATTGACCAAGGTGATGCTAGTCATCTCATCAAACAGAAGATCAGATAGATGATATATATATATGTATATTTATAAATAGAGAAATGTAACAAAGTAGTTGTAAACATTAAATACCTTTTTGAAGATTGCTTCCTTCTAATACTGCAAATGTGTAATCCTCATTCCAGCAGAAATTTTTTTACCCTCATGAAAAAATGTCTCATTCTCTAGTACCAACTTACAGAGAAGATATAACTTAAAGAGATTTAATGCCTCAAAACACCCATTTCAACAAGTATTTATCTCTACATACCATAGTTTTAAGAAGCAGATGTAGATATATAGGTAATATTATTAATAGAATTAAAATATTTCAAATATACTTTATTTCTGAAATTGTCTGTTTAGGAATAAGTAAGGGATTTATTCCTGTTGCTAAACAATATTACCATGCCACATAGTAGTGCAGTGTGGTTATTAAGGGTCTATTGGGGCTTCACAGTCAGTCCCTATTTTCATTGGGTTTTTTAATGTAGTCATAAAAAAAAGTAGTGCTGCAGGCAGAAACTTGGCCTATGAGGTCTTGCTCTAGGAGTTTTACTGCACAAAAGAGGAATGTCTCTTTAGCTATGTGAGCATTTTTTAAAAAGTTGGTTTATTCTTTCTATGAATCTAATATATTAAAAATAGCTCTTGAAAGTGTTTAGGCAGGAAGTCTATAATATTGAGGACAAGATCACGAAACTTAAAAGTGTAAAAATAGAAACACTTTGTTGTGCTTTAACGAGATGATTCATCAGAATAAAATACGGTTTGGGCTACATATTTGGTATCCTTACAAGTCTGAAAATCATTACTGAAAATAAAGAGTAAGGGAGAGAGACAGATGGTTTTGGTTTAATCATTTTAATTGATAAGCACAAAAAAAAAAAAAAAAAAGAAAAAGTCTTACTCAATCCTGAATCATTTTTCCCCCATGACACCATAGCATTATGGGCACTCACAGGACTGAGCAAGATTCATAACTGGATACAAGTTGATGCATATGAGCATGTATTGAGCCCCAGCAACAGAAAGTCTGTCAGAGAACTGGGGAGGCCATGCACCATCAAATGGAGGTTTTACACGAGGGGTTTGCTGAGCAGCTTTCGTCTATTTCTAGGATTGGAATCAGTACAAAAAATATCACAAAGTCCCAGAATTACAGTAACTTCCATGGTCATCAGAGGATCAAAGCACCTAGGTTCTTTTCAAAATGATCTTTCTGAGGACCAATCCAGGAAACTGTAGAAATCTGTCCTTGTTTAACCATTTGAAAACACAGCATTACACAGAGCATGATAAAGGGGAAAAATATGCCCAATAATATAACATCTGGTCCTGTACCAGAGTTTAATGCTACAGCCATGGAAGCCAACAGGAATTTTGAAATAGAAGATATTTACAGCTGGATCAAGTCTTTATTCATCCATAAATACCAGCACATCTTACTACCATACGTAAATATTACCAGAAGTAGCTATTTGATCATTACATTGGTTCCCCTGTCATTTAGCCCTAACTATTTTATCTTTCTCCCTTCTCTTTCTTTTTTATCTTTTCCCATATTGCTAACCTCAAGAGTACATTCCAGGCCGGTTTGGATCTGAGGACTCCCCAGGCTATGCTGCTTTTCCTGTTGATGCCACTCAGAATGAAAATTTGAACATATCAATGTTTGTCCGAACACGCAAATCTTCTGGTTTGTTACTGGCTTTGAGAAACAGTACTTACCTCTATGTAAGAGTCTACTTGGAAGGTGGGAAACTCAAAATGTTAGTTCTAAATTCCATGAAGTTATTAGGGAAACACTCCATGAATGATGGAAACTTTTACTTAATAACAGTAAAAATAGAACCAAATAAGATGGAATTGTTCCAGTCCTCTCAATACCTGGGCTTTATTTCTACTCCAGTACTAACCATCCAAAGTAAGGATATTCTTTACATCGGAGGCTTACCAGATAACAAAGAAACTGATAGAAATGGCAGGTATTTCAAAGGCTGCATCCAAGATGTAAGACTGAATAACCAGCCACTGGAATTCTTCCCCATCACCAATCCACTGAATTCACTTATCAACCGAACTCTGATCAATGTCACCCAAGGCTGCACTGGTGACAACCTCTGCAAGGTAAGAATGACATTTTTCAGAGGACTTTCACATGTTTATAATGGGAAATTTCTTTTAATTTAATTCTTTTTAATTTTTCATATGTTCCCATACATTATTTGATGATAATGACATCTTAGGAAAACATGTAAAAATGCTAGAAAGAGCAGATTTTGTTGAGTTATGCTCTATATGATGAATATCAGCTGCAAAATGTATTTGCATCAGGGAGAATTAAAATATTTTAAGGTTGAAATACTGTTTTTCACCAATTATTGAACATGCTGTGATGTCATAGTACTGGTCTTTATAACTTTCCATCTGAAATAAACAGAAAGCTTTTTTGCCAAACAGTCCCCTATCCTTAGAGTTGGGAGTCCACCAGCTTTTATTCATACTTAGGTTGTCTCTTCTCTTTCCCCACAGTCCAACCCTTGTCACAACAGTGGTGTGTGCTATTCAATCTGGGATGACTTCACTTGCACGTGCCCCCCTAACACAGCAGGGAAGGCATGTGAGGAAGTTAAGTGGTGTGAACTTGGGCCCTGTCCTCATGAAGCACAATGCCAGCTGGTGCACCAAGGATTTGAATGTAGGTACATTTCAGTTATTCCTATCATCTCTGGATATTAGAAAAAATAGAAAATTTCATCAGCATTTCCTTAAAACTCAATATTCACTGCCTTTAAAGTTCATTCTAATGTTATTTCTGTATTAAAATAATTATGTCAATTGTAAGTAACATTAACAGGAAGAGTCTGCCCTACCAAACCCGGAAATTTTTAAGCAGAGCCCTTGACACAGACACCGACGTTTACAGGACCTTTGCTTTTGACTTATTCAACACAACTTGTTGAGGTTGTACAACAGAATAGTACATTGACAGAGTGTGAGTGTACCCTTCATACTCTACTGCAAAGAGATAAGAGGATATCCAGTGTTGGATTAACCTTAGGATGTTCTCCATCCTCTTGAAAAGACAAGATACATGACATACATTGCATCATTTGATTTTCTTAAATGTTAAATATCTTTTAAGAAAGTCACCTTAATACCAGCAGTACAGTTATTCAACTAGTATCTTCATAACAAGCACCTGCATGCCAATCAGTCTATTTGAAAACTGATGATCATTAGCCATCTTAAGAACATTAGCCACCCTGCATATCTCTTTCCTTCTCCTTCCCACCCTGGAGTGGAATTTAAAAAAACAAGTAAGGATTTTTAAGCAATATTTTTTATGTTTGCTATTAAAGAAAGCCCTAACAATGCTGTGAAGGAAGATAAATACACACAGAGTCTGATGGAAGCTGTTAGAATGGCTGACTCTTAGGAATGAGAAGGTTGGTCAACAAAAGATTTCTATCATAGACAATTTGCTGACAGACAAATATGGTGCTATTTTTGTTGAGATTGTTAGAATCAGCATTGCAGCGCTTGTTAAAATTTATAACTGAAATTAAAATAATTGCACTTTCTCTAATAGACATCTTTAATGATAACATCAAAATACTTTCTCTCATAAACTTTACTATTGCATATTATGGTAGAATATAAACACACACAGACAGAGAAGTAAAAAGTATCTGAACTGTTTCCTTTTGTTAAACTCAAGGTCATTTACACTGTTAGATTTCTGTGCTTGTTTATGTGGCAATAGTAGGGAGTTTCCTTAAAGGATATTCAAAAATTCCTGCACAACAGAACTGTATTTTTAACTAGTTGTTTTCTTAGCTACAGCATAGACTTCTTATTGTTCAACACATGGTAATGAGAAATACGAGTTTTACTGGCCAGGGAGTTCTCTGCCAACCTGGTCTTACGCTCTGGGTACCATTTTAAGCCAAGGCAGAAAAAGAGCTGTTTGCCAGGGGCTGTGGCTATAGTTCCACCTAGATGGCTATGATTAGCAAGCCCTTTAGTAAAACATGCTCTCCAAAATAAGAGAAAAAGCCAATATAGGACACTGATGTGGGGAACATCAAGTAACAGCAAAACTGTATGCGCAGTGTCACAGATGAGAATGAAAGCACATCCAGATGGTTTGCTGTGCTCAGGACTTAGTAAGAGTTCTACAGGAGTATTTTAGCTTTATGAGCTTAAAAAACTCAGTTTTATGAGACATTTAAAAAAATCACAAATAATTTTGAAAAGCTCTGACTTTCATTTTTAGTATGGTTTCCTCTGAGGAAACTTTTCCTGTGAGAAAGACACCACATTTGATGTGCCAGGCAACGTTGTTACACCTCTGCTGCCTTCGTATCAGGATATACAGTCAATAATTTCATACTGGGACTCCCAGGGGTTCTTTTTATCAAGATTTACTGAGCCCAGAGATAGTTCAGAAACCTACTTTATCTCAGTGCTAGGATCTTGCAAAGCTAAATTTGTCTGAAGTACAGACAGAAGACATTCCTTCCTCTCCCTCCTTCCTGTCTATAATCCTCATAAATCTCAGAACGTGCAAATTTACAGCCCAGCAAGTGAGTGCATTTTAGTAGAAATCATGCTAATGAAAGATGTCAAATACCTTTGTGAAGATGTCCATAAAACTGCCACAATGTTGCCCATCAATTTTCACTCACAGCAGTGCAAACTGAGTACTCTGCTGCTCTCCCAGTCCTACAAGCACAGGCTCAGTGCTGTCAGTAGGGCTGTGGCAGGGCATACACAGCAGGAGAAGCTGGCTTTAAACGTGACAGGCACAACTCTCCTCACATTGATTTTGAAGGGGCAGTTTTGCCAACTGACTTCAATTAATTTCATCCTTTTTGCATCAGTGAAAGTAAATTAGGGTCCAATCAAATACGTTCTAAAACTTCTTTAGTGCTGTACCCAAGAAAAGAGAAATTGAGAACAAAGGTTCAGTCCATCCGGACCTGTCATGGGGAATAACTAGCTGCCCATACTTAAGGAATGAGCATAAAATTGTATATATATCTTCTTTTGAAGTACCCTCTCAGCCTCAGGTTTGAGTTGTATATAATTACGACCACCTCCTTCTCTTTGTCTAAAGAAGATAAAGAGAGATAAGACTAATGTAGAACTGTATCTTTAGAACAATAACTTGAGATGATACAAAGCAACACACTTTTGATGTCAGTATAGCTGGTGCTGGCACTGCCCTTCAATTTCTGTATCCATAAGGGGCAGGCAAGGATAACTGAAACACTGGTGGAATTTGACTGTTTTTCAGCAAACTCAAAAGGATTTACATGACAGGGAGCATGGGGCACCAAAGAGATATTTTTCCACATGTATCGGTTTAAAGTTGCCCTGGTTTCTCAATTATTATCTTTGCACAGGTCTTGCTAACGCAGCGTTTAGTGGACGAAGCAGTGCGATATTTTACAGAAGCAATGGAAAAATCAGCAGAGACCTCACCAATATCGTATTTGGCTTTCGAACTAGGGACACTGACGTGATACTGCTGTACGCTGAGAAGGAGCCAGAGTTTGTTACCATCAGTATTCACAACTCCAAATTACTCTTTCAGTTACAAAGTGGCAACAGCTTTTATAAACTGACCCTTGCTAGTTCACTGCCTGTGAGCGATGGGAAATGGCATCAAGTGACGGTCTCTATGGTAGAGCCCCTCTCCACATTCTCTAGATGGCACATTGATATAGATAACAAGAAAGACATTGCAACTAGCACAACTGCCGCAGGAAGCCTCAACTTTTTAAGAGAAGAGACAGACATCTATGTGGCTGACAAGGCTTTTGACAGTCTGGATGGCCTGCGAGGATGTATGAGCACCATAGAAATCAGTGGCATTTATCTCTCATACTTTGAAAATGCTGACATTCCTACTAAAAAACCTCAAGAGGAGCAATTTCTCAAAATATCCGCAAACCCTGCTCGTACTGGCTGTTTGCAGGTAGATGTCTGCAGCTCAGATCCCTGTTTGCATGAGGGGATATGTGAAGACTCCTATACTTCCTACCATTGCATATGTCCCAAAGGATGGACTGGCACCCATTGCGAAGTCAACATCGATGAATGCTCTTCAAACCCCTGCATTCATGGAAACTGCACTGATGGGATCACCTCTTATGAGTGCAGTTGTGAACCTGGTTATACAGGGGTAAATTGTGAAGAGGACATAGACAACTGCCGTGGCCACCAGTGTGCAAATGGGGCCACTTGCGTTGATGGTATTAATGGATATTCTTGCCTGTGTGCTGGTAACTTCACAGGAAAATTTTGCAGGTACTATAAACAAGGCAGATCCATATGATTTTGTCAGGTGTCTTCTTACATCACTCTTTTCTCCATTTTAAACACAGATGTTATGCATCTATCTATATATCAATCATGGCTGTAGAATTAATGTATAAAGAGTCTGCAGTACAGAAAGCTGCACAGACCAATTAGATGTGGACCGAGGCAGTGTAGAGCTGGTAGCTCAGGCAAAGACTGATGAGGAAAGGAGACAGGGAACAAGGCACAGCTCTGCTACCCTCTCTGCTGCCAGCCTGGGTCCTATGAACTCTCTGATGAGAGGATTGCAAGTCTGCCAGAGCTCAGAGATAGATAAGTTACATTCTTTTTCAGAAAAAATTATTTTAAAGGTTTTGAATATCTAAAACTATATTTTATTAGAGTAATAGACCTCTAGAACTATAAGTACAGAAATTCAGAGTTGGTGGGTAAGAGAAAATAACAACAGGAGGGCTTGTAAGGGCTTATAAAGAAGTTTTTCTCCCCACGATATCATATTTGCTAGGTCAATCTTTTCCTCCAGGCTTGTTCTCTCAGCCCAGCAGTCCTGGTGGCTGCAGACACCACACAGCCCACTCTTCCCATCACTTCTGAGACTCCTCACATGCCTCTTTCCTACTCTTCTCAGACACTCCCCTGTAAAGGCTGCAGGCTCCTCCCCTCCTTTAATTGCCCTTCTCTGCACACCATAAACTTCTCCCTTCTGAGCATGTCCTGTTGCTTTCAGAGAAGGCAAAATCCTTCTCCTTCTTCTAGAGGACTCCAGCAAACTCAGTCTGCTGCATCCCGAAGGATGCAAATAGACAATCATCTTCATGCTGCCCGACCACAGTCTTTTAGGCTATAATTACACAACTGTCAATTTCTGTTGACTTTTTCTGAGTAGTGAGGACATCTTGAGGTTTGAAGATTCCTTATATTGGCCCAATATGGTCTATCATGTATGGTAAGTCACTTTTTTGAACTCTTCTACCAAGCTGGTATCAAATAGAGCCATGTCAATAATGTAGGTACAGTGTTGTTTTGTTTGGGTTTTTTGGGGGTTTTTTTGTTTTTTTTTGTTTTTTTCCTAAGAAATGAATCATTAACTTGCCAGTAAATATTTGGAAAAGGAAAACCAAATTCAGCAAATTAAAAAAGTTAAGCAAAACATGTTTTGTGAGTCTGACAGTTGCTGCTGTCTTTCCTTTGGATGATACCCTAGCCAGTAACAGCATTGCCCCCCCAGTTCAGTTGCTGCCTACCACTTACCCTGAGCACCCCGAGTATCCCAGGCACCAGGCATGTCAATGCACACAGATGTGGGGTTTCCCTTCCAAAGAGGAAACCAAGGAGACACTAAGTATGTGCAGCCCCTGAAACTGTGTGTTCATTTTCAGGTAAAATGTAATGCCTTTCCCATTGGTATTGAATAGTATTTGTGAGCAGGAGCACTGCTCCCTCTATTTGGAGACTAACAGTACTAGATTCTGATTCAAATAACAAATTTGCAAGGTAGATCTATTTTCCAATAAAGCAGTGAACTAGAGTCAAACGAAAAGCTGAGAGAGCATGAGACATCCAGAAACAAGGAAAGTGAGAATAACTGCCATTGCCTTCTTACTTACCTAGGTACAGAAGATTACCACATACAGTTTGTGGGAATGAAGAGAGAAACCTCACATGTTTCAACTATGGCAACTGTACCAATCTCAACGGCGAGTTGACATGTGTTTGCCTGCCGGGCTTTGCTGGAGAACGGTGAGATGCTTTGCCCAGCAGATCTTTGTGGAACAATTCTTCCAAAAAGTGTTCCAGAAGGGTCCAGAGGGTAACAGCCACAAGGGTTTTGGCCTCCTGCAAAAATACAGACAAAGCAGCTGTTTAAGTTCAGCAGTTCCTTGCTTGAGTGACTCTGAGGTTCTGAAAGTATAGCAGTTTTACTTAGACAAAATTGACAAATTAATGCAGCAAGATTCAATCCAATATAGCACCACTAACTCCAGTGCAAGATATTATTTCTTAGACAACATTGTACACTTGCTTCTATGTGCCTGTTTTTTGGCTTGCATGCCAATTTTATATGTGACAAGCTAGAATGTTATCTTTCCATTGGTGGGGACACATAAACACATATATCCTGCTCATATATATGAAAATCAGCTACAATACATGGACACATGAATATGCAAAGCTGTTTAATTTTCACATGTATGTGTTGAGATTATGCAATCTATTCTTTCACAGGGATGGTATGAGATGAAATACCTGGTGGTATTGCAGCTTGTTACTTTCTTACTAAATGTTGAAGTATGAAAACAGAATTATTATTTTAAAAAGAAGTTAAGAAATACTTTTTACATGTTATAGTTTAGTCTGAAACAGAGTGGCCTTCCTCACAGTGAAATTTGTATCTTGTAGCATATTGTTATTGTTATGTAGCAATTCACACTTACCATTTGATAATGTTCTACAAACAGCTCTGGAGCAGGGGAGGCCTGACAGCCTCAGGGTATTAGGTGTTGTAGAAATGTAGGAAGACATTGTCCCAGCCATAATATAATCTGAACAGGTAAGAGCATCTTTCTGGGTAGTGAGAAAGGAAATACCATATGTGCTCTTAGTGAAATTAGCATTACATCAGAGTACAATACCCAAAAGATGAACATGCTGGCTCTGCAAACACCAAGTTTTCAACAAAAGGTTTTAATTCTTTCAAAAAACTTATTAACCCCTTGATTTTGTGGAAATAGTACAGTAAGCTATAAAAGATAGATGAAATGAAAATTTCCACCCACTCAATGCACAGTATAGTTGGCAGACATGTTTGCATTGTACTGTTTAACTCAGCCGGACCTCACAATATTAAAAAAAAAGGTGAAAAAATAAAATAAAATATAAAAAAGTAAAAACGTATTCTTAGACACTTCTTTGGTGTGTATATTTCTTGGGACTTCAAGGTAGAAGGAAAGTACTTTTTCCTTCTTTCTTCTCCTGCCAGGCAACTTGCTAACTACAGCTTTGGGAATGAGCCTTCCTTACATCCATCCCACTGGCTGGCAGTAATCTCTATTTTATGGTTCCCATGATTCTCGTATTGAACAGCAGCCTTGTACCAAGCATGCTGCGCTTTAACTGACTATCACAGCAAGGCATTCCTCTCCAATATCTAAAATTGACTATTTGTCCTCTTTTCCTCCAGGCTCTCAAACCATAAACCAGTAGTACTTCCATGCTTGTAGATCTTAATATACCAAATGAGAAAATTTCACTCCTTTTTTTCAGAACAAATTCAAATATATCAGTTAATAAGAAAATTAAACCCAAAACCTTCTGTGTATTTATGCATTAGATTGATAAAGCAGGCATTTTCCTTTAAGACAATATTTCATCCCTCAGAAAGCCATTGGAGCACAGTATAGAGAAAATAGTATCTTTCCATGTCAATCAATTGACCTGGGATCACAAAAAAAGCCCAATGAACTTAATAATAGGTGGAAAGGGAAATGTGAAAAGATTGTTCTTCATAAAAGAACATATAGCTGTCTCTTGAAAACAAATTTTTATTCAGTTCAGGCTAGGATTTTCAAAATTACCTAAGGGAGTTAGGTTTTTAAGTGTTCCTGAAACTCAGTTGGATTCCAGTGCCTAATTGCCTGGAAGATTTGGGGGGGTGGTTTTTTTTTATTTTCATAGATAAATTCATATCTATACAATCTTTACACATTGGATAAATACTTTCATTTAGCTTTTTAAAGTATATAACTATAATTTACCACTGAGGGAAACTGCTGAAACATTTTTAGAGATTAATAAAGAAAATCAGATAGAAGTGTTTAATATAAAGAACTGCTCTTCTCTAATGTAACATGAACAATTTATTGCATGGTTATGAATATGATTCAATAAAGCAATTCCTTATAATTCAGAGGAAGTTTCTTACATTCTTCTTCAAGAATAAACCTGTTTTTTTATCTAGAAAAATTAGGATTAACTGTAAGCGTTATTTGAAATAAAGGAGGAGGGAATTAAAAGGGAACATTGTCAGAGCAGAAAAATCACCAAATAATGACTAGTTTTCTGACAATCTCACACATTCCTCATTAATGTTCGTCTGGTTACCTTGAGAAATTATGAGAACTCAAATTTTCTTTATCATCAGAATTAACTCAAAAACATTTAACAATACATATTTAGGCTTGTAAAGCCCTGTTCTGCATCATTCTTACCATTCTCAGGGCCCATGTCAAGAGAATGGATAGGACATTCTGCTAGGATCTATTGGCATTTCAAATTGAGGGGAAAAATAAAAAAGCAGGTGAATATTCCCAGGAGCAGTCAGCTGGGAAAAACACGCATTTGACTTACATCCAGACTACTGAGAAGGAAAATGTGCCCTCAGCTCCCTGGAACAATGAAAATGGATAAGCAAGCTGTCAGCAGGACTTGCAACAGTCTAGTTCTAAAATCATACAAAAACTTTAATTTCACATTGCTAAGCACCATTAACTATGAAATGCTTTACAGAGATGAAATTTCCAGCTTAACTATCTGTGTTTGAAAATAATACAGGAAGTTCAGGATTTGAGTGTGACTAATCAGGTAGTTAATAAAATCATAAACACGTGTAGAAATATACCACAGATTTCAAATATAGCCTCCTCTTCTCCCTTCTCCTAAAGTTTCTGAATTAAAAATGTGCCTGTTCGATGCATTTGATTTGTGATTTCAGATGCTCACTATCTGCAGTCTTTCCCCTAGGTGTGAAAAGGACATCGACGAGTGCAGCTCTGACCCGTGTCTGAATGGGGGCCTCTGCCAGAACCTACTCAACAAGTTCCACTGCCTCTGTGACGTGAACTATGCTGGAGACCGCTGTGAAATAGATGTAAGCGACCTCTCCTTTTTTGTCTCTTTACTGTTGTGGCAGAATCTCTTTCAGCTTCTCTCCTATCTTATTCTACGGATGGATGATGATCCAGCAGTGGAGTGGGGTGAACAGGAAGACTATTAAGAAGTCTTTAAATCTTTGTATTTTAATGCAGCAAAAGATGCCTTGACCAAACAGCTTAGCAAAGCAATATAAACATCAGAGTTTTAAAACTTGTTTTATAATTCTTTGAACAATTTTCTATGACTCACTTTGGATCTGGTTTAGTTCTTTCGCTTGATTTTAGAACAAATGCTAGCAGGTCTTAAAAGGTGTTTCATCCCACCTCCACCTAAGAGTTTCACTGCATACACTCGGCCAGTGGGCAACAGGGGGACACACCAACAGGCAATACATATTAACAAGAACTATAAGATTTATTGATGGTGGCATTCAAACCCTACTGCAATGAGTAACAAAGACCCACTGCCTTCAAAAAGGTTAATTTTACCATTAAATCTTACAGATGGTCACTATCTTTGCATCACATACCATGTTCATTGCTGTTTCTTTGGCAGTTAGGTCTCACATGTGTGAAATCATGTAGGATATTTTTTAATGATTAGGTAATGGTTTGGATTAACAATTGGCAATGTACTGAGGACACTCACATCCATTTGAGTTAGTGGCAGTCCTGCACTGATATCACTATTCCTGTATCTCTGCTCTGGTAGCCTGTACACCTCCAATATATTATATGGAGATAAAATACAGCCGTCTTAATCTTCATCATGATTATTCTTTCAAGAAAGGCCCATTAAGTCCATCAGACTTTAAAATCATAGATTTGTTGTTTATTCAAAGATTTCTACAACTTTAAGTAAATCTATGTTATTTATTCATCAATAGATACGAGTGTCATCAGACAGAAATATGGGAATTTTCCTTCTTAGGAAACAATCAAGGTTGGTTGTCCATGGATTCTTTAAAGAATGAAAATAAGGGGCCTGAAAATTATGAATACCAGGAGGTTTAGCAAAAAATACTATAGCAAAATACCTGTGTAGCTGCCTTTGAGAGTGTAGACACAACTGAAATACATTGTTAAATACAAAACAGTAGTGAAAAGTAGGTTTTTGTTTTTCTGAACAATTCTTTAAGGCAAAAACCATTTGTGAAAGGTGCACCCATTTCTCTGGGCATTCATGATCATACCTGTATAGATTCTGTACTCCTCTTAGTCATTTAAATAGTGTCCTTGAGTGATGATTCAAAAGAATAAGTGTGTATAAGGTGGTGTTTTATTATTAAGTGATATGGCATGTAGCAGAGTTATAGAAAAGACTAACACTATACAATAAGGTTTTATGACTCCAGAGAGAACAGCTGATCTATTGCAGAAGTCCTTGAGCTCACTGATATTAGTTTCCCCCACTTCAAACCTGACTCTGTTTCTTCAGTCCTATCCAAACTGCTGTGGATTGGACTTGGAGTGTTCATGAAGAGCAAATCCCACCTTTAATTCTACGGCTGCATTAAGACACCTTAAAATGTGTATAAGTGAGATGTTAAGGTTACTGTTTTGCCATGGCAGGATATAGCAGAAATAATTGCCTGAAGATCAAGCCTCTATTTTTTATTTCCCACCTTTCATGAATGTCCAAAAGTCTGTTATTTTTATGCATAATTGCAGCAACACTCATGTTATTAAAAAGTCTACTCCTATTTTCAGGGGAAAAAAAAAAAAACAAACACAAAAAATCCCACACTTTTTGCACATTTGTGGAAAAAAACCCATGATTCATGTCTGTGATATGCCACATATTCCTGTCTCAAGCACCTGCCTTAGTATGAAAACTTAAGCACAACGTATTTACTTATAATAATTATAGTACACAAGGATAAATTCTTTGCTGTCTTTATCATACTAGAAAAGAGATTTGGGTAATTTTCTTGTTAATGTCTTATTTTACTTTTTTTAAAAAAAAAAAATCATTCAGATAAAACATCCTTTCCTCTTTGCAAACAATCAGTAAACACAAGGTGGGAATGCATGTTCCAGCACTGGGGTTGAAATTAATGTAGCAGTGTCAGAAACAAAACTATGTATTCTGTCAGAGGTAGGGCTTAGTTATCTTACTTCCTGGGAATCACATGTAGTATTGTGAATTATATAACACAGGCAAAGACAACAAACCAAAACCATTTTGGATTTTTTTTCAATGAAAATATAGTTTTGGAAAACTGTTTTTTACTCCAGATAAAATGATCAAACCTACAATGTCAGAGAAAAAGAGGGTTTTTTTTTTAATGAAATCAATATTTCTATGTGAAAGGTTTGCATTTTGGTTTAAAATATCAAAGACAAAGTAAAATTAAAACATTCACCTTGTTTTGAGTTAAAATGTCAATTTTCTTTCATAGGAAGAAGTTTAAAATAATAAACAACATATTATGTTGGAAATTTTATTCCAAACTGTATCTTTCATTTAATCATAGCTAAAAATGTTACTTGGTTCAATATTATTGAAATGAAAAATGAAAAATTTGAATACAAATAACTTGAAATGAAAACTATCATATAATTTCAGAATGTTAACTAAAAGCAAAGAAATAAGAAATTTTGAAAATTCAAATGAAAAAACTAATGCTACTAACCAAAGCTGTTAAAACTAAGTTTGTTTCTTTTAAAGTTTAAAAAATCACAATGAAGTTTGGGGTTCTTTTTCATACTGGGTTTAGTTCAGCTCCCACGTAAGTAAATTGTACTGTTATGTACATTATAGAATATAGACTACAGGATACACTACAATAAGCAAAAATTTCATCCTGGTATTAATGTTGAAGAAAGCTAGAAAGCAATATATGTAAAAACAGCATGTCCGACATACTATATCTATATGCATAATATGGAAACAAAGAATATATCTGTATAGAGATTCCAAAACTTTCTCTTCAATACTAGAAACTTGATATGAGTGTGCATACAATATTAAATAGAGGTTTTATATGGATTTACAGCAGTAAGTTACTCATCTAGAATATATTAGCAGAGCATGAGTTCATTCTTTCTTTTACTGAATACACACCTGTAATTGAATTCTCTCCTTCCGCTAATGCCTTGTCATCATGAAACATCCCCTGACTTCCGAAATGCTGCTCCTTTCCTCTTTGTACTTCTGTATTCTCAACTACATTGTGCACGTGTACATAACTTTCCTACCTTTATACACAAAATAAACCTTCTGCCTTTGTCTCTTTATGTCTGCTCCTCATTTTCTGCTAATGACTATTCATTTGCTTTAAGTGTGCCACGTTTTCTGAACATTTGCACTTTACAGGTACACCCCACAAACGCTCTCCAGGAGCGCTGGCAGCGCAGGGCCAGGCGGGTGCTTGCCAACGAAGCAGTTCAACCACTCCCACCACCTCAGCCACAATACTGTGTTACCCACCAAGGGTGACTGCTTCTGCCGGGCAGCCCTTGGTACCTTAAGAGCACAACAAATAAACAAGCCCCCAGACCAGCAATTCAGAGAGGAAGGGATTTTATCTGTATGGCTTAAAGTGACTCTTATTACTTGGTTCCTCCTTACGTACTGTCAATACCTAGAAAATTGTTGAGCGTTACAAGGTCTCTGTTGACATTTTGATGGGTCATCCCTTTCCATTGAGCTATCATAGCCCATAGGCTGGATGTATCCCACACACAGGTCTTCCAACACACCCAGTGAAGAACAGACATTTCTAGTTTAAGAGATATTTCTAGTTTAAAAGGTTAAAAAAAATAAACAAATGCCAGATTAATTAAAATAACTTCCTTGAATATATGTTTTTTAAAAGAAATGCAGATGTAAGACATTTAAAGGGAAACAGCTACAGAAGCAAACATGAAAAAACAGCTGAACAGCTGGATGAATACTGACACTAAGCATTATGTAAATAGATCCAACTGCTAAGATTTTTTAGAATTCAAGGGGTTGAAAAGGCTTTAAGATTAAGGTGAAACAGCAAGATCTTCATACACCTCCAGTGTTACAATTTTATTGCAAATTTTTTGATATTTGATTTTTTATTTAGAACACAAACTCCCAGACAAGTTCATGCTTTTGTGAAAATCTCAGTATTCATTAAAAAAAAAAAAAAAAAGAAGTCAAGAAAAAAGCATCATACCACTTTGGTTGTTGAAAAGAACTTGAAAAACCATCATCTCAATATGCTCAGAATTAGAGGAGGAATACCAGACATGCAAATGAAAGAAAGCAAACAAGCAAGGTCATGATTTCTGGAGGTATGGCTTGTGATGCTGAATACTGATATTATCTGTAATAGATCACTCTATATTTTGATACTGAGATTCAAATTGTTTTTCAGATGCCAGTGACTGTCATTCAGAAATATGGGTAATGAGAAGTAACAGTGTTAGGGCTTAAGACAGAATTAAGATTTCTGAAAAGAGGGAAAAGACAGCAGTTATGGGGGTACTGGAAGGCAGAGTAAAGGGATTTGCATCAGCTGTGGGATGAATGAAAGTGTTTTTTTAATGTGTTTGGAAAATACATGAGAGGTATTTCACCGAGGAAGTATACACAGGGAATGATGGATTTGCTTTGTTGACCATAGTTCCTACTTCTGACCCTTAAAACACAGGCTCTGACTGACCCTCTTCTGCAGGTTCTCTAATACAAACTGGACTCTGCCAGCAGTATCCTATCACAATTTTAACTACAGAGAGCCATGTACTTGTGAATTTGAAAATATCTTTGATGTTGCATGCTTATTTGGATTCTCTTATTCCCAATACATTTAATTTTTAAGAAACTAGATCCAATACTTGATTTACTTGGTGCATGTAACTACAGTATGTTGGTGAAACTAAAAATAGAAAAAAAACTGCTTCAGTTTGGAAGTGATGAATTTAGGTTTCGTCTTTCATTGCAAATATTTTTCCTGGCCTGACAGCCAAAAGTTCAGTTGAGAGGGCACTTCTATTGCCCCTCACTACAAAAAGGGCATTAAATTACTTGAGCGTGTCCAAAGAAGGGCAACGAAGCTGGTGAAGGGTCTGGAGCACATGTCGTATGAGGAGCGGCTGAGGGAACTGGGAGTGTTTGGTCTGGAGAAGAGGAGGCTGAGGGGAGACCTCATCGCCCTCTACAGCTACCTGAAAGGAGGTTGCAGAGAGCTGGGGATGAGCCTCTTTAACCAAGTAACAAGTGATAGGACAAGAGGGAACGGCCTCAAGTTGTGCCAGGGAAGGTTTAGACTGGATATTAGGAAGCATTTCTTTACCGAACAGGTTGTTAGGCGTTGGAATGGGCTGCCCAGGGAGGTGGTGGAGTCCCCATCCCTGGAGGTGTTTAAGAGTCAGGTTGACATAGCGCTTAGTGATATGGTGTAGTTGGGAACTGTCAATGTTAGGTTGATGGTTGGACTAGATGATCTTCAAGGTCTTTTCCAACCTAGATGATTCTGTGAATCCATTTACTTGTAAGTTCAAGTACTAAATTTTTGTATCTCAAGTTAGTGATTCTCCCTAAAAATAAAGAAAATTTTGTTTGCAATAAAAAATCCTTCAAAATTTCTACTTCAAGAACCACAAAGCCTGGTTCTAAGAACTATAGTCTAAAAAAGCAACAAAAAAGACTCCAGCAAATCTTCATTCTGTCTTATTTAGATTAGTATTACCCAAAATAGATATCCAGAGAGTAAAAAAATAGCAGAGTTTGGTTGTTCATTTTACTTTGCGTTTCAGGAGTGCCCTGAGGCCCCATTAGACTCAGGAGCACATCCTGCTGGTGCTGTGTTCTGTTTGTGATGGCACAAGGCAGCCGTGTCCCTGCACCAACTGGCGAACAGCTCAGTCTGTACTTTGAAATTGTTTCTTGAACACTATTATCAGCTGCACCTTTGGGACATCACTTCCTCACAAAGCACACCCTCTCCTATTGTACATGTGAATATACATGAAACTTGAAAGTGGTGGTGAATTTCATGTCCCAGAATTAAAGTTCTGCTTAAGGTAGCTACTGCTATGTGCTCTGATGTGCACCACCACTTCTTTCATATCCTCTTCCAGTTGGTACCATTCCATCCTCCTGGGCGCAAGGACAAGCATCATGCACTGGAGGTTATGATTCGCATTTAATATCATTAAAAATACACTGATAGACATGTAAGATATGTTCAATATTGAATCTAAGTTCAATAAAACTCTCTCAGGCTTCCATAGCACAGACACACAGAATTTTGATTGACTCTGCTCTACAGTGATTAGTTAATGTATTCATTAACTGCTAGGGTTAGTAATATGAACATAACAAATGATACTTAATTACAATAATTAATGCCTGGTGATTCATGAATAATGCATTCCATAGCTATTTACATATTTATACTTATGAGGATATTAATGGATAATTACCATTTGACTAAAAGATGTGGACATCAGGAATGTAATAACTACATCATTTTCCCCCCATCTCATTGTGGCTTTACCTGTTTGTCTTCATCTTGTATACTTCTATCTTGCCATTATACACAGAAATATAAACAATATTTTATTTTCAAGACCTAGAACAATATATCATGGCAAATACAGCCATGCAGGTTAGTTTTTACACTGCACTAGCTCTGAGCCACTGCTCTCATCAGTTTATGTCTTGAGATCGCAAAACAATTTAGAAGAGTTTTAGGATATTATTTGAAAAGAAAAAAACCAATGTTTCACCACCTCTTTCCATCAGAAAACTTCTCAAATATTAGGAGGTGGAGTGCAAAAGCAGCATTAGCATTCTGCTTCTTCAAATGCAAAAAACAGGAACAAAAAATCCCAAAGTAAAGATTTACATACTTGTAAGGGAGAGTATTTAGTGAAAGAACTTTGGTCTGTTTGTCATCAGTATAGATTTGTTCTTGTCCTGAATTTACAGTCTTTCCTACTGCAGATGGTTAGGACACCTCTATACCTCAGAGTTTGTTCATTTGTGAATCTAGGATAGCAATATTGTCAACACCTTCAATCTAAACAAACGATTCTGCCCTAGATGACTGGTATTTATGCTTCAACGCACAGATTCCAGCCTCCATGAAAGCAGATAAGTTGCTGGCCCTCCCAAGCATGGAGAAGACTGTAAGAGACATAGAAGGGCAAAAATACAAGACAGAATTTTTTAAAAACGTTTTTCATATTCAAATATAGTTATTTTAAAGCAATGTAATAATTCTTCTTCTTAGCTTAAGTTTAAATGTTCAATGTTGACAACACTAAGACAATAATATTCAGCTTCCAGCCTCAGGACTGTGATAAAATGAAGAAGTAAATCTGGGGAAGTCAACTGAAACTGAGAAGTGCTACCACGCTGATTTTCAGACAAGCCACTCACCTACTGCTCCTCCACAGCACCAACTGAGGAGCTGTGGGTGCCCCGGGTCACTGAAAATCTTATCTCAGCTGTTGTAACCTGCAGAGACAGAGCAGAGGGTCTCACCATACATGGAGGTCAGCTCCAGGTTCGCCTCGTATGGTGTGGCTGAACAGCCCGTTGCTCCAGGCAGCAAGATCAGGTCAAGCCCTTGGGGAGCATCAGACTGATGTCTTAGTAAGTGAGCACGTTTGTATCTACTATGACTTTTGTCTTCTCCAGTGCTCTTGCATACTGTTGAGAAAGACTAATATGTACAGTAGAGTATTTTCAAAATTAAACCATTTTTCTGAAATTCCCTGTCCTGTGTAGCTAACTCCACTCTGTTTGAGGCCCTTGCCTTGCAATAATATAACCTCATGAAATCACAGATATTTAAAACCACTCATTTACATGCTCTGCAATCATACTGAAGCCAGCGTTACTTGAGGACCAAAGGAGAGGACTGAACTGCTGTTCAAAACCAATGCACTCATCCTCCAGCAACCGTGGCCAGCGTAGCCAGCCCATGACACATTCCTGCTGGCTTGCTTTCCCAAGCAGGGAGTAAGCTGTGGGTTAGCAGACCTATCAACAGGAGCCCCTTAATATCCTTTGCTATTTTCTATTAGTCTGTATTCAAAACACAGGATTTAACTAAAACTTCTGAAAGGATATTGCAATAAACACATTTAATATGTGTCATAACATAAGGTACAAAAACATTAGGATGCAAAGACAATAAGGTTATCTGATGTGTCTTAGCTGGGAGAAGCTGACTCTCACCTATCAGTTTTCCTGATGCTCCTCAGATCTGTGCAGGAAGCAGACTGTGGGAAGGAAATAAGCAGTCCGGTCTATATAATCTACATTCTGTAAGGCTGCTGCTGGAAACATAAAGAGTATTCCATGGTACTTCTGATTTATTCTCAGTAGTACCCTACTTTGAGAAAACCCTCATCGTGTCAACAATTTGGAGAAAAGGACTGTACAGCACAGGTAAACTTACTACAGTCTGACGATAAATTATTGAAAGAATATTATTTCATCAATGGAAGTAAGTTTTTACTATTTTTATTAGCCTAGCAGAGTCAGCATAACTGAGTGGGGAAAAGCTGGAATTTATTTGTTTTCACATCATTCGCATGGTTGTAGATCAGCGATCATGGCAGAATTGTTAGCATTGATGGTAGGAGCCAGAGAGACCCCAGCTTTATTCCTGTGCCAGGTCAAATGTGGGGTAAGAAGAAACATCTTTAGATTTGTAAAATGAGCAGCTCTGCTCTGGAAGTCATTGGAAATGTCACAATGCCATTTTTACAGTTGTTTTTCAGAGCCCCTTAATATCCTTTGCTATTTTCTATTAGTCTGTATTCAAAACACAGGATTTAACTAAAACTTCTAAAAGAATATTGCAAGAAACACATTTAATATGTGTCATAACATAAGGTACAAAAACATTGGGGTGCAAAGACAATAAGGTTATCCGATGTGTCTTAGCTGGGAGAGACAAGAAGGCTCCTCACAGGCCAGCATTACTGCACGCATCAGTGAAAAGCAGTTGAATATTTAATGTGCATGGTAAATATAAGCAGAAAAGGGAGCCCAGATGACATATGACAGCATAACACTCTGCAGTATAGGAATCAGCTCAAGTATGGTATTCACATAACACATTTAGTATTCAGACTAACACATTTTGTCTGTACACCATCCTTTATGTTGCAATAGCATTGTTTTCCTTTTTCTCACCTTCCAATGTTTTCCCTGTAGACTCACATTCATATCACATGGGCATTTACTTCAGTCATTGCTCACTTTCTAACACATTCATGCACTCCATGCCTGCATTGTTCAGATACTAAATTTTACATCTTTTTTCTTGTTCTTTTCTCTTTTATCTATTTTTCCTATCTTCAAACAATACAGCAGGCTTAGCACTGAGGAAAGGTATTCTGAAAGTTCCTTTAGCACAATTAAGTCATAAATATAAGAATATTACTCTTCTTTTATAGCAGATAGCAGAAAATACTGCTGTCTTCTAGTTATCACTGTAGATAAAAAGTGTAACTCTGGTCTCATTGTGAGCACTACCCAAACACGAATGAACATTTTGGTAATTCTTGTATTTCTGGATATTGCTATGATTAATGCCGAAACTTCGCATGTTTCCATTTATTTTGCTTCTTAAAATGCAATTGATGAAAAAATTATTTTGCTGCAAGTATTGAGAAGTCTTTTGTTTGCTTTTTGGTGTCTGTTTCCACCAAAAATGAAAATTAAGCTATGTTCAGTGGTAAATTTTTCAATTTTTTTTTTTTTTAAATATGGGTATTTTTCTAGAAAATAGCGAAGCAGCAGTGATACCCCAACAGCTGGCATTAGTCACTTATAAGTTTCCACTTTTACACAGTAAGATGCTTTTTTATTTGGTGGGCAACTTGGCCAAACATGGACTGAAATGAAACTGTAAAACTGTTTTAATTCCATAAATCCCAAATAGCTTAATTAACCAGAAGCTTCTAAAGAAAAGAAAATTCCAACCTCACTTTCAAGCTGAAAAATGTAGTCTGGGCTTGCACCTGAGTACTTATGAAAAGAAAAAGGAACTGAGTAGAAGTTGTAGAGTTATGATGGGAATGATAACTTACTCATTCTACTGAGTGCATGGTGGCAGCAGTCTCCTGGGATTCAATGTTTGTCTTCACTAACACTGACAGAACTGAAACATGGGTGTGAGGTTTTACATGGAATTTATTGACAAATTAGGACCAAGGTGTCTTCAAAAGAAGCTCATTCACCACCATTACAATTAGAAAGACCAAAAGTTACCCACACCTTAGATATATTTATATATTAAGTATGCCAGATAAAGGGTAAATATGGAGATTCCCCAGGTACTACAGATTAAGCACTTCAGAAAAATCTACCCACATTTATTAAGGTGCCTGGATGGGAACAATGGTCCTTAATTACAACCACTACTTTATTTGGACTGTGATAGTGCTGTAGCTCTTTAATAGTATTGACATATTAGCTCAGCATAACAAATGCATCCTGTAGGCTAGTGTTAATGCCTTGGAAACTAACCATATGCTCAAGGTTACTATCAAAGGTCTATGAAATCATGTTTCCAGATGAAAGGCTGGCATGTTAATCTGCCTATGTATGTCTTGATGAACTCTGCTTGCAAAGTACATTCTTGTGCAGTGTATTTTTCAGTTCTTGTTGTGAAATTCCATTCCTAATAACATCTGAAAAAAATTGCACACTTTATTAGTCTTATAGAATATTTTTCCACTAAAAAGCAATAAAAAGAGTTCCTGTTCCTGAGGATCTAAAAAATATTTTGATTCAAAAAAATTGGGAACACTTACCTGTTTTGTTACAGAAAGCCACTTAAATGAGAGGCAAATCTTGTTACACAAATATCTGAGCTTTGTACCAAAATAACTGTCCAGCAAATACAACAGCCCTTAAATTTATTCAAATAGTATTTGGTAGAACAAATTATTCACTTTTCAAGAAGATTAAGAGCACTGAAATTAAAAAAAAAAAAAAAAAAAAAGTGATACTACTGTGATTCAGTGGAAAGGACAGGAGAATCAGCAGCTTTACAAACCTTTGTAATTATTTACCGTGAGCAGATTTTGCACCACAGCAGACAACTGTTGTTGTTGGTGGACCCTGTGAAATTCTAGGGTAGGGATTTTGAAGATTCTCAAGCACATAAATAGTTTGGGGTCTAATTTATCCGTTACTGAAATAAATGGAAATATTTCTGTTCCTGTCTAGAGCAGCACTGGTAACACTCATATGCTGCACTCTTATCTCCCAAGGGACAGGACCCTCTGTTCCCTCTTCTCCAAGCAGTAATCGTTTGTGGGTGAAATTAAAGGTGTAGCTGCTTTCCTGAAGAGACAAGACTTTCTTCCCCGTTGGCTTTGTGCCAGTTATCCAGAAAAAGGATGTGTGGTCTGAACACAGTAAACCTGGCTGACACCTAGGAGCTGCTAATCCTGGAACAAAAAAACCCCAAAAAACCCAAAAAACACCCCCCCCCCCCCCCCCCCCAAAAAAAAAAAAAAAAAGAGAGACCTGTTCACAATTACGATCAATGAGGAAACAGAAAGTAGGCATTGGGAGGGCCTGGCAACATCACATCTTCTGCATGGCTAATTTCAGTTTGTATTCACAAATGCTAAAGTCTAATGTTTGGTCCTTTACCTGGGCTGACTCAAATCCCTCAGTGAAATGGCAGTGTAGGCATAGATCTCCTCCACAGAATTTATATCGTTATGTAACTGTTGTCATTTTTATCCCAAAGCATACTATTTTGTGAACTGATGCAGCATATTGCACACAAGAGTCACGTAACACACTGTGCTGACTCATGGAAAATTCCATTTGGTCCTTTCTTATTTTGCTGTTTCCATTAGTCAAATACAAAACTCATTCAGGCCAAAAGGAAATGCTTGATTTCTACACATATTAAAATGCAATACATCCTTCATGGTAGACCTAAATCCACTAGTAAAAGGTGCTGTCTTCTGTCACTTTCTACAGTTTGGAAGTTATTATCCCCATATAAACTTTTCCTCATCCTTTCTGTATGTGATATTGTCAGGGAAACTCAGTGATTGCTGAGGATCTCTCTGGAGAAGCCAGAGCAGAGATGGGTCCCAAAAAAACCCTTTCAAATTGCCTATCATTCCTGGAAGCCATCAGAATGTGGTTTTGGAGGAGGTGCTGGAGACACAAAGTGATACTGAGGGGAATAAAACGTCACAAGTAGGAAAATTGTGAGTAAAATGGATTTGTAAAAATCATACAGGTAGGGACAGTCGTGAACACCTGGGCTGTATCTTAGCTCAGTAAGAATGACTTTTAAGTGAATGCTTGTGGAACATCTGTAAGGTACAGAAGTTTTATCATCTTGTCCTTTACTAGGAACTGAACAGAGAGAGAGAGAGCACAATCTACCCCAGGATATTTTAACCATGACACTTAAAAAAGATAAAGCATTATTGGTATAACCTGCTCATAAGCAACAGTCTCCAGAACAGTGAAGTTCTCTAGATGGTGTTCGCATAGAAGTGATATTTCCCTTCAGTACTCAGCTGCCCCCTCTCCCTGGAGAAGCACTCAGGCTTGATGCACAGGCTGGTCGGAGTGTAACTGGCTTGGCACCAGAACCCCAAAACAACATATTTCACCTCAAGGAGTAGAAAATTCCTACCTCGTGATCACTATTTTCATCCTCTCCTAAAACCACAGATGAAAGAGGAAACAGAAGTATTCTTCCAGAAGAAAACGTTAATGTATAACACTTGTGCCAAAATTATATATAACTTGCCTGATTTCGTGGTTACCTTACCGATGTTGAAATAAGCATGAGATTGGGAATATTTTAAGGAAGCATGCAAGTGTATTATCAGTAAATTCGCAGATGACACCAAGTTAAGCGGGAGTGTAAATCTGCATGAGGATAGGGTGGCTCTACAGAGAGACTTGGATAGGTTGGATCGGTGGCCAACGTTAGCGGGATGAGCTTCAACAAGGCCAAGTGCCAGGTCCTGCACTTGGGCCACAACAACCCCATGCATGGCTATAGGCTTGGGGAGGTGTGGCTGGAGAGCTGTCTGGAAGAAAAGGATCTGGGGGTTCTAATTGACAAGCAGCTGAACATGAGCCAGCAGTGTGCCCGGGTGGCCAAGAAAGCCAACAGCATCCTGGCTTGTATTAGAAATAGTGTGAACAGCAGAAGTAGGGAGGTGATAGTCCCCCTGTGCTCTGCACTGGTGAGGCCACACCTGGAGTATTGTGTCCAGTTTTGGGCACCTCAATACAAGAGAGATATTGAGGTGCTGGAGCGAGTGCAGAGGAGGGCAACGAAGCTGGTGAAGGGCCTGGAGAACAGATCCTATGAGGAGCGATTGAAGGAGCTGGGACTGTTCAGTTTGAGGAGGAGAAGGCTGAGGGGAGACCTCATCACTCTCTACAGCTACCTGAAAGGACATTGTAGAGAGGTTGGTCCTGGTCTCTTCTCACAGGTAATTAGTGACAGAACAAGAAGGAACGTCTTTAAACGGCAACAGGGGAGGTTTAGACTGGATATTAGGAAAACATTTTTCACAGAAAGAGCGGTCAGACAGTGGAATAGGCTGCCCAGGGAGGTGGTGGAGTCACCATCCCTGGATGTGTTTAAGGGTTGTTTAGATGAGATGTTGGGGGATATGGTGTAGGGGAGAACTTGTAGAGTAGGGCTGATGGTTGGACTCGATGATCCCAAGGGTCTTTTCCAACCTGAATGATTCTGTGATTCTATGAAGTATCAATCAGAAAAGTTACTTGGACCCATAAAGAAGCATCTTGAAAATCACTGACTAACTTATTGGCCGAATTAAATAGCTTATTTGTGGTATAAAAAGTAAAGACAGCAAACAAGCAAAGTGTCAGGTTTGTGAGACTTCAGAATGGGATTTTGGCAGAGGATGAACTATCTCCAAACATTGCAACACAACCACAGCCAGGTGCTTAACAAAATGGGTCATCATTGGTTCGAGGCAGTTACAGGTAATGAGAGTGATGGAGACAAATCCTTTCAGTATCTGAGACTATTTAAAATCAAAGCAAGACCCTTCAACAGTCTTTAATTGGTGATAGTCCCACAGGGCATGGAAGTGAGCCCTTAGGCACCAGCACAGTGGAGTGAAGACTGCACTCAAGGGTATTTGCCTGAGAGAAGTGACAGACCAGCCAGCCTGGGAAGAACATCTGCTGGTGCTCAGACAATAGATAACAGGTCAGTTCATGTGGAAATGCAAGTTTAGACTAAGTTCAGGCTGTAAACCTGTAATAAGTACATATCAATAATTTATTACCAGTGTAAGTGCAATATTCTTGCAGTTTAAACAAAAGAGAATGCTATACCTCACTCCAGAAAGGAAATCTCGTACAGCAGAAATGCCTGATTGCAACAGCTCCATAAAAGACTACCCATCAGACTCAAGTTTTCTTGCTCAGGGCTTCATGCCCCAGTGTATTAGCTACTGTACAAACACCAAGCAAGTGACAGACTGCCAGAGATGAAGACTGTCAGGTAAATCCTAAACTAGACCTTGCTAGTTCTCATTCTCAATGGGAGTGTTAGAGCCTGGGCAGGGCTGCACTGTCCTGATATGGCTACTGGGGACTGATCGCAGGTACTGGTGCAGGCAGTGTTTAGGCAGTATGAAGAGATTAAATTCAATTACCGTTTCCACCCTGGGTTGCCTAACTGATGATAAACTAATTGTGTCTCTATTTCATGATTCAGTTGGCCTGCTTTAAAGGGGATGTCCAAACTGAAAGCTACCATTGAAGAAATAAGGCATCAAGGATAGAGCTGAGAAGGAAGAACCTCTTAGGCTGACTGTTCAACAGAGGAAAAGTCTGGTATCTGAAAAAGGTGGAATCAAAAGGGAGGTTGTATCAGAAACAGCTTACACCTGCAGATAAAGGTGGATTTTGACCTGATTTCATGCACTGTAGAAAATGTTATTTTCAGCCTGCATTGAGGAGCCTCCAGATCTAAATCAATCGTCTGTCTAGAAACAGGGTTGAGTTGCAATCATAGTCAATAAACCTTGCCTTGGAGGACCAGAGATAAATTCACTGAGCTGAGCCAGCATATTTTTTTGCTATCTCTAAGAAGTATGATCTTCAAGAAAATCTTCTGAAAGTGTAGGAAATCTTCTTAAAAGAAAGACACTGACAAGGCTGTCATTACTTCCTGGCATGTTAGAGTAAATCTCTAATCTGAAATACAATGTACTTTCTGATAGTTATCTTTAGGTGGCAGTAAGGTAAAAGCATGGAGTAGAAAGTTAAGAGAAATCTCTAACGCATTTTTAGAGACCTTTTTCTCATGTAGTGTACTGGCTATAACATAGAAAGGGACTTCATAAACCACTTGCGTCTTCAGCAGATATCCAAAAAGCAATTATTAGAGTTGGCTTAGTTCAGATGACATACAGATGCAAACCTGTTGAATGCCAGCAATATTAATACAATGACTGGATATTAGGTATGCAGTACTTGATCCAAGAATCCCTGAGGACAGAGGTAAGGTTCACAGGTAGAGACACACTCATATGTTCCTATCAACAAGATGGAAGTACATTAAAAAAAAAGTCACAAGAAAAAATAACTCCACCAACAAATTAAAGGTCTAAATCAAGAATAAAACAGGGTTTCAAGAAGTAATTATTGACATGGATGTTTATAGATTTTTTTTTCCATTTACTCTTCTCATGTATGTATCTCTTCCAAAGCCTTTCCTGAAGCTAAAATGTAATGATGTTTGCTTCCTCTAATCAACTTTCTACTAGAAAAAAAGCCAGTAGGATAATAACATACTCAAAATTTTTATCAAGTAGCGTAATTAGCTAAGTAACGCAACAGTGTCATGTAGTGTACTAAGGCAAGTATTATGTAGCCAATAAAGGTCTATCTTATATCATTAATATTTACAGTTGGAAGCACAAGATGGCTGCAATCGAAGTGCTGCACCCAGCAAAGGCTAGCTGTTGACTTGATACCTTGTTGTCTGACAGTGTGAGACAGTCAAATAGCTACTTTCTTCATCACCACTTGACAGCATAATATTAATGCTAGGTAGCAACACATGGCTGTTTTGCAGGAGCTTAGCCCCAAATAGGGAGAATAATTTCATGGAACAGATTTGAGATTGTAGGCTTAGCTTATTAGCAGAGAACTAGGGTTGGAAAATGTCTGGCAATTACAAAATAAAGCAGGTATCATAACTCTTTCTCTGCTATACCGTACACTGCTGGCCCACCTATTATGCACCAGTGGACAGAGCAGTTTGTTATTCCCACAGAAAGCGGGAAGAGGTAAGACTGACAGCTTCAGCACAGGTTGTACCAGTTCTTATGGAGAACCAGGACCTGGGGCACATAGATGATCCTGCTTCACATTGTCACAGTCAGGGACCAGAGCCCACAGAAAGTGGTTGCATCTGTATGTGATGCTAGTCTTTGATGGGTACTTAGTGCTGTTCTCAAAGACCTGATTACAGAAATAAAAGAACATCTACCACTAGCATCAATAATTAAGGAAGAGATCTTTAACCTCAACTGTTCTGTGCTAGAAAGTGGAGTTTTGAGCAACCAGTTCTGTGCCCACAATTCAGATTGTGCAACTTCATTAAAGTTAATTGAAACTGATAATGCAGAAGACAGATGAATCATGCCGGTGAAAACAATGCACATGCAAACATATTAGTGATGAGAAAGAATGTGCAGGTGTTCACTTAGATGGAATTTGTGCTTCCAGATTGTAAATACCTCAGCAAAATTTATCTTTTTTTTTTTTCCCCTAATACACAAAAAAATGGAATCTAGAATGAGAGACAGATAGATAAAATGTGTGCAAAATTCAGAAAATCAAAAGTTTGCATTAGAAATGGTTTAGTTTCACCCTTAACATAGCTGTTGATAGGTTATATTATCATTTCCTGCCCCATTCTCTTGCCCAAATGCTGTCGTTCCCATCAGCCCCATCTTGAACATTATCATCCTTCACATGCTGGACTGCTCAACACCTATGCAATCAATGAAGAAAGCAGTTTTGAAATTAACTCTTTTTTCTCATCATTTTAACTATTTCACTCTGTCTACTGAATCCCTCTTGAACTCTTTTCCTTGGGAACTGTCCTGCCCTCATCTTCAGCACTGTAGCATCTTTTCCTATTTACCTGCTTTTGGGTTTAACCTACTGACCCCCTCCCACCCACTTCACTCTCCCACAACAACAGGAGCGGACTTCCTCAAAAAGCCACAACTGTGTGTTCTTCTGAATTTCTCTTCAGGAGTCATTTCTACTGGGGCAACTATAGGGATGCAATAAACTGAACCCAGCTTATATGCAGGGCAGTGACAGAAAGTTATTATTTTCAGCCATAGTCTTTTTGTTTTGAATATCATCCATTCCTTCCTGCAAGATGCTTGAATGATAAGGCTTTTATCCACCACCAAGTTTTATTCATAGAGAATCTGCTGTCTCAAAGCTGTAATGCAGTTGTCCCCTATGGAGAAACACCACCTAATATACTGCACTGTTGTCCATGTACAAAAATAATTCTATATGATACCCCAAAGCATTTCCCAAACTGGAAAAGGATGTTACACTCCAGAGACTGACACCTTTACTAAAACATTTGTCTAGTCTGTGATTTAGCAGCTATGGGACAAATTCCTCCTCGGCATGGTTTGCCTGGATTTGCACCAGCTATAGATTTTCCCTCTTATCCTTTCAGACTGCAGCAGATGGTGAAGTTCCTACACCAGAGGCTGTCGATAGAATTTTAAAAGGCATCTCATAACAGCACATTGGAGTTGCACATTTAATCTGTGCTGCACCACCAAGATGATCTTAAAAAGACCTGGAATAAACTTACAAAATTAGCACTGGCAGTTGCTGCAGAAATGCTATCAAGGAGTCTTCCCAAAGCCCACAGTTTAATGAGAGCTTACCTCCCAAACTGCCAGCCAAATCACTTCTCTATGTATAACCAACTCTCTGCTGTCTAACAGAAAAGGCATTTAATACTCTGTCCTATAAGATACTGATCCAGGAAAATATCTGATGGAGATTTTAAGGCACTACTTATGTACTTCTGGCTTTTTGGGTCCATCTCTGAGCTCACATAAAATACAGTGGCCAAAACCAGAAATATTATTTATTCTGCCTAAGACAGACTATCCCAGACATACTAAACACCACTGTTTTCATGGCTGGACCACTTCCATTAAAGAGTTAATAAAAGTCAGACATCAATACTGCAAGTAGTTAAAGAAAATATAGTTACTGTAGGTAGCCTGTTCTTTAAAGATTAATTCCTAAAAGTGAGCTTCCAAGTTTGACAAGCTACTTGGCCAAAAGGCTAATATTGTAAATAGAAGACCAGCTGAGCTGAACATCACTGCAAGTACTAACATTGAGAGGGAGGAAGTTGTTTTGATTTAAACACAGCACTGTTTCCAAGTGATCCAGGAACGCTCCTGCAGCTTAATGTGGGGAGGAGGTCTGTGTATGCCAATCTGACTGGAAGATCAAGACTAATGAGCATAACACCCTTGTTTAACCAAAGTCTGCTTTACAATTTAGTTGCAACACTTTAGAGAGTTCTATCTCCGATCTCCAATGTCTTGCTCCACTATAATTAGAAAAAACTTTCTCGTTAACTTCTTTAGTGTCACAACAGTGTGACTTCATGTGTCAGGAGGGAGGCTGTCAGAATTTCTTAATGAGGCACTTTCCTTGCAAGCCCAGCTAAATCCTAGACTTCAACCATCTCCATCATTTTCTCACAGGACACCAGAGATGTAATTCTTTCTTGATAGTAAAGATTACATTTTTCTGATCTATAACTGGTCTGCCAGATGATCAATTTATCATTGAGGCTGCTAGCACTAATTCTCTCTACATTTGTGCTTTGATTTCAAGAACTGTTAGACAACTAAAAGTTGACAATTTCCAGAGAGGAATTTATTTAAACTGTCACATTTCAACTAAGACAAACTATTCAAACTACATTTTATGAAAAAAAGGTATACTAGATAGAGGTAGTAGTGAATGTAATTTCTTCAGAGACATTTTAAGAAATACTATCCACGAACAATCATAATAATATCAGACAACAATACCCACCAGAAAATAGAGAAATAAAAAAATAATAAAAAAAGATTACTTACATTCTTCTTCAAGGTGAGCTGCTTGTATATATTATACTGCGGATCTTCTGCATACATCAGAAGTAATCACCTAAGTTTTGTCTTCAGCAATGTCCATAGAGGTATGTAAAGGACTTGGGGTTTCATTCAGGCTCTCCAGCAATGGGATTGTCTTTTCCTGCAGATACCAGGAAAACAACTCGGAGGCTGATGGCAGAAACAACAATAGCAATGCTGAAAATTCAAGACTATCTACAACTCTATATGTGCTATAGATAAATTTTCAGAGGACTACAGAGACAAGTGAGGGACAACAGAATAGCCTCCTCCCAGTGGACATGGTGTCAGCTAGAGAAGTTCCCAAGATGTGGAGAGAAAAGTAGTCATGCTTACCTGGTATACAGGAGGGAAAGCTACCTGTGACCGGCACCAGAGCCAGTATGTGGCAACCACAGGCTGCCCTGAACTGGAGCTACAGGCTAGATGATTGCGGGGGGAAGCCATCACATCTTCAGCCCATGGAGATCTTAATCAGGTATTGAAGGCTCCAAGTCTGAATCTGGTCCTCCTACAAACTGGTCTTACTCATTAAGGAAGAAAAACTAGAGAGAAACCCTGCAGCAATCTTTCTAGGCCTGTTTTGTTCTCTTGCTTTCTGCTTCTCAATTTCAAAGAATTCAAACACTTTTTCATTACGTTTAAAGTACCGCAAATATAGTGCCTTTCTGGAATGACTTCCTTCACACACAGAGACAAGAAGAATGGCTATGCAATGTGACTGCCATAGAAAATGCACTTTTGAAGCCCACAAGATAAACTGAAGATTTGTAAGGTGTCCAGAAGGAAAAGGAATTGGTGACCTCACTGGTGCTAAACAGTGGAAAATCAGCTAAGGTGCAGTGCAGACACTAAGGGCTGCCTCCTTTGTTGCCACAGGTACCAAAGTAGAAAGGAATAAATTATTCAAGTACCTGAATTATAACTGTGTATAGGCACACTCAACATAGAGGAGTACCCACATGGACAACAGCATGAAGTAGGAAACCAGGATAAAGCATAAAGAGGATAAAGCAGTTAAAGAAAATAGGTGATGCATATAGAATCTTAAAAATAGTTTCCCATTTCCGGTGGCCTGTGCAGTGTTTGGCTCAGCTGGACATCAGTCTGCTCTCTTTAAATGAGTCCAAAATGGACTATTGGTTCAACTCAGCAGCCCAACATCTAGGTCAACACAACTCTTGGGAGCTGGTGGCTGGTGTTTAGCACAAGCAGAGCAGCTACGTTTTACAGATGATGTGAGCGAGAGCACTAGGTCCTTGCTTGTGAAGGTGAAAAAAAAAAAAAAATCACAGAAAAAGGGACTCTGTGTGCCACACATTTAAAATACTTTTATTGGAACAAACTCAGTCTATAGATTTATGGCCACTTTACTGCTGTTGAAAATAAACTGTAGTCCCACAAGCTGGGGTTATCAATGTATCTCACTATAACAGATTTGTGTATGACTGACTGGATTTCTTCTTGAAGTACTGGGATTCTTATTTGAATTCAGCCTTTAACAGAAAAAAATTCTGATAAGATGGTTGTAAATCCCCAGTGAAATAAACTCAGTGTATCTATGGGCTTTTTAATCAAGTTAATGGCTTTTCCTTGGCTGCTCAGTTTTGTCCCTATATGCCCCCAAACCTTTCAAAGTAATTCTGACATGGATTAGGACCACTCAAGCCAATCGTCCCCCATTACTATCGCAAATGGTTTTGATTTGGGGGCAGTAAATCTGGATGGCGTGGATCAGATGTTCTTACCATAAATGAAGTGATAACCTTGTGAGCCGTGTCAGGACTCAGGATCCAGAGACTTCACTGGTGAAAGCTCCAGTACACATGAGCAGCTGCAGAATTCCCAGAAAGCCCCACATGTGGCAGAGAAGGGAATTCTCTGGGTTTGGCAATTCCTGTGTTTTAAAGCTTGTGTTGACTTCTCTGTCTTGCCAAGCGTCCAGAATCAGGCACATTTCTATGTGAGTGCTGAAATGGAGGCTGACTGATTCTTAATGCCCAGTGACAGAGGCATGCTTCTACTTTCAGAGCGCGTTCTGCCTTTCACATACCAAAGACACATACCCTTGGTCCAAGCCACGCTTTTCCACGCAAAGCTCGTGCCCGGGTAGCAGTGCCCTGAGGAACCTCATGCTACTTCTCTCACACCTACAGTGATTTCTCTGCTGGCATCACAGCTGGCTCTTCTCTCTCCCTGATCTGGCTCAGACCTTGGTGTCTGTGGCCATAATTCTCATGCCCTGTATTGACATAAAGCAGGATTAGATCAGCTAAATCATGCTGATGTAAAACACACAAGAGGAAGAGGCCCAGTGTATTTTGCTGGCTCCCTTGTGCTATTCTACTTGCCTTTGACATTTGGCACACATGAAAATGTGCGTATATAGCAAATCCCTAATGTTCCCCTCGTATAAAATAACAGTCTGGAAGATGGCTTGTTTAAAGATAAGCATACATTTACTGGATTGATAAATGCTACTAAGCTTTGACTTGGGAACTGGGCCCTTCTTATCCAAACTGTTCATCTATAAAGCAAATTGAGGAACCAAAGCAGAACAATCAATCTATACCAATAACCAAATGAAAAGCAAAACCCAGCCCTACAATGAAGTTTCGCTCTATCCAATGATTTATTTTATCTAATATAAACATTTTAAATAATTTTTATTTAATAATTTAAAAAACCTAAAAAATATATTAATCAGCTCTGAAATTAAATCACTTGTGAAAAACCAAAAGACTCTGTTTTTAAAAAGGCAAAAGAAGTTTTTTTCCTGCATTTCCTCCTGTCTTTGCAGATGAAGCTATTCACTACATGAAAACTAAATTCAAGAATATTTTTTTCTTCCTTTGTTTTTTAATTTTGCCAAAATAAATTCATCTTGCTTTAGTTGACATCCAAAGACATATAAAGAGAAGATGCTACGTAAAATATCTTAGCAAGAAAATTGGCCTTCTAATGTCAGCAGACTTCATCTTGCCATCAGCATCCATTACCATTAAGGGTACAGCTTTTACTGACAGCTACTGTATATTAGGGGCAGGGGAACTCTCACAGCTATTCTGTCAGTGACTACCTTTTAAACAGGCTCATAAGATAATTCAGGTTGGAAGAGCCCTCAGGAGGTCTCCCAGTCCAACCTCCTGCTCAAAGCGTAATGAGAATCTCTAAGGTATTGCCCAGTGAGTAAATTAACCCTCCTTCAGATGCCCTACATATATTTAGTTATTCATAAGCAGTGCTGAAGTTACATTCAGAAACAGCTTGTGATATTTATTATAGCATGTGGTATTTATTAGCAAAAATTATTTCTGAATGGCTATCACAGTATATGGGGGTCTCATAGGCTTCTCTGACAACAAAGGTCTTTGGCAATAAGATTCAGTACCTTGTTTCTCTTCATAAATTTCCAGGTGTCTTGTGGTTTTTTTGTTTGTGCTGAGACAAAATTAAATTTACCTCACTTTACCCTTTCCTTTCCAGAGCTTCCGCCTTCTGCTTTTGAAGCTCTAGGTCACAGAATACCTCTTGCTCGGGACTCTGCCATGGCTCTATGATAAACACACCAAAAAATTGTATATTCATAGCAAGTGACCATCTCCAAAGCAGTCAATTCCATAACCAGATCTTAACAAGCTAACATGGGGAAGTGAATAGCAGCCTGTGTGATAGGAAGCTGAAAAGTGATGTCTTGTGGTGGTCTAATCAAGGAGACGTCAGGTGTGCATTGCTCACCACGCAGCGCCTTAGGATGCTCACAGACTCGCAGCCACAGGTGAGCTGCTATGCGGCTGTGAACACCCAGATAAACAGCTACATGCATGAGCAGTCCCACAGCGGTCAGAGGGGCTCTGCTCTTTGAAACATAGGAGAGGTTCATAGCCTAGATCCATCTATGGTGGAAGCAACAGAAAAGGACCTACCAGAAGAACCTGAAGCAGTGATACAGGACCTTTATGTTCAAACTGCTTTTTTAAAGCCCACTCCCTACTATTATGCAAAATACACAGAGGGGCCAGTAACAGAAAAACTTTTTCCTCTGTCTCAGCAGCACTATGTTTCTAAAAATGCTGCTCAGTCCTTTTTCTTTTCAGGATCACCAATTACAATTATTTCAGTCTGTCATCATGCCTAAATACTGCAATGAACAGACTGAGATCATGGGGGAAAGAACTTTTCAAATTTTTTTTTCCAGATCAGCCAATTGATTTTACAAATTAACTGCATTTTAACAAGTTAAAGGGGTTTTTTCTCCCCAATTCA
Organism: Strix uralensis; assembly: GCF_047716275.1. NCBI lineage: Eukaryota > Metazoa > Chordata > Aves > Strigiformes > Strigidae > Strix > Strix uralensis. The sequence goes on along the minus strand of NC_133979.1, from coordinate 25,778,981 downwards.
TTTGCATAAAAATTTTCTTTAGGAAATAAAATTAATTTGAAGGATGAAAATGTCTCCCTAGATATAGACATACTTACAATAGGAATGGAAAGAATATAGACTGGAAAATAGGAGAATAAGTTCAGAAATTTCACATACCAGAGACCACACAACAGCACCCATTTACCTATGGTAGTGAATTTCTTTCACAAATGTCCTGTTCAACCCTAGGATAAGAGTTAACTTAGACTATCTTGGTCCTCAGTTTCCCAGAGCAGACAATGAAAATAAAAGATGGCTTCTGAGAATAAAAATCCCATTAAAAATTTGCAGCCTCTCTGAGACAACAGGAACAAGGGTCATATAGTCTAACACAATACAGAAAAAAACCTAAGGTCTCAAATATATCTGTAACACCATCTAAAGATGAAATGACCTTCCCAATCCAATACCATTTAATAGACCAATCTGTTTCATGCCACCTTATTTTAGGGTTAGAGTCATGTGGTCTGTTACCTGTACTAGATTATTTCTATGGGAAAAAAATGTTTTTAAAATCATATATGTAGCCATCAAGGACAGAAGAAAATATCCTAGCCAGTCATGCACCCCCCTAGAGAGAATCCCTGAGCCAAACTTGTTTTTATTATTATAGTAGGACCTTTTACATCAGCGTGGAAGTGGAGAGAGAAAAAAGAGGAAGGATTGTTTTAACATTTTCCCTCTGGCATTGTTGTTCTCCTGCAAAGGCATGAGTCCAAGCAATGTATGCACAGCAATAGCATCCATTTACAGTACATCCACCGCTGAATGCAAAATCATCATCATTCTCAGGACTGTAATTGCACTTCCTTAGAAATGACGAGTAAGCAGGTCACTAAAATATTCTGTAACATGCAGTATCTAACTGGCAAATGGGCTTTGACCTGCTGTTTTCTGTTTCTAAATATTTTGGGATTTGAAAGTTCAGCCTCAAGCACACATTCATCTATGGCAGTTCAACTGTCATTCGTAATACAAATCAAAAGATGATGGATGGCAGAATCTGCCCAGAAGTTCAATTCCTGCTAGGGTCATTCTGTCCGTAGTGACCACTTTTCCACACTAACTACATCACTTCATTGGTTTACCTCACCATAAGCAATTTTTACACACAAAAGCACATAGATGTGTATAAAGCATTCATCTAACAACTATAAAATTTCTCTGGTCTAAAGCTTTTCAACTGGCAGATTTGTTTATGCGCACTGTGCCTTCTGACATTATCACATTTTCCACTGCCACATGAAAACAGAAAAAAAAATCAGAGCATCCATACGTTCATCCTGTACTGTACTGCTTGTGTTTCTGTAGATGAAGCTACAAAGCCTGTATGTAGAAGAAGAGCTGGATGAATATTTTAAAACATATTTGTGAAAATATTCTGATTAATTTCTCACTGAATAGATTTTAATTGCACTCTGGTGCAGCCTCTATACACTTACTTCATGCAAACATGCTGGTAGAAAAGTTTACTGGCAAGAATGCTTGTAGAAATAGTACATTTACAAAAATATTTACAGTAAGCACATTTTCTATATATAAGTACAAGTATTCACACAAACTTGACTCCTCCAGCAAGAGAAACAAAAATGTGACTGAATATATATCCAGTCAAAATAGCTCATGTTTAACTTGCAGTAGCAAAGACT